>NC_090939.1:953291314-953597385 GCF_040938575.1 Ambystoma mexicanum
AAGGGGAGGAACAGTTTTATTACAAATAAAATGTAGCATAGCAATGAAGCAATGGTGAAAATATCTTGAAACATTAACCGGATCCAAAGAACAAAGTTCTCCAGGTGTTAGTATATCATATATAAATCATGTAAATCTTCCCATGCATATTCTTCACAACTTAATGTAAGAAACCAAGTGGGTGGGCCAAGGTTTCTGATTATACAACATACATCTCCATGACATTGAAACCAGTACTCTTTAGTACCACACATATTTGCTGATAGATTTGTAATATTTGATTGTAAAACCTCATCCTTTTATTGCACTTTTTGTAATAATTGTGTAGCTGTCATATTTTGAAAGTGTGATCCTGATTTTAATGTGTGCAACTCCGTAACATAAAGTTGCTAGTTCACTTTCAAAGAGTAGGTGGAATATGTATTCCCAGATTTAGACAAAATGTGGATCTTCAGAATACATCCGTAATGAGCGGTATTCTGATGCTGATATTTGAATAGGTCTATAATCGTACCTTCCTCCTTTGCCAGTAGGAAAGAGTAAAGGAAAAGCACGTGCTTCTATACTTTTTTCCCATATGCTGATTGGTGTTCCTTTTTGTTTGACGCATTTGGTACGTTTCCAGTGCATCTTCTATGGTGTCATTAGAGTGCAAAGGATGAATTTTATAATTGTCTAAAGTATTTGAGATTGTAGCAGGATCTAGGAGCTCAAATTTACCAGTTTCTTGTGTTTCTTGAATTATTTCAGTTGTATCCTTCAAGTTTTCTTCAATATTAATTTCTTTGTAATATTCATTATTCTCTTTAAGATATTGTAAGTCTTGTCTAACTTTATGTAAATCTACCAGCTGTTGCCATGTTTTTGTCTTTTGTAGGTACTCCATTTACTAAGATAATTAGGAGTGCAACGTCCAATGCAGCAATCTTTAGAGTTGCACATTTTCTTTTAGATCTAATGGTAAATAAACTACTTTTCCACGAATGCCTTTTACCAATTCAGAGGGAGGTAATTTTGCTGTTTTTGGTTGAAGGCGTATTATTGCTTGAAATGGGTGCACTGTTTGAATTGTGATGCTCTCATATAAATTAAGTTGTTGTAAGGGTTTTGGTAGTGGGTATAATTCCAAATGATTTGTGATAGCACGTGAAGGAGTTTAAGTTTTGTAGTGCAGCAACTGCAAGTATTAAGGGGTCAGTTATTTCGTATTTGTTTTCTGCTACAAAGTAGAGAGCTAATTCACTATTTAGAATCTTCATTGTCTTCTATTTTGTATGTTAGGTCTACAGCTTTTGTGTTACTTTTATAAAAAGTCCGGCGGCAATATACACACACATAGTTTGGTACTTCAGCTGATGTACTTTTACATTTTATTATTTCTTTTTTGTATGTGTTTAGTAAAAGGTTGCCATGTGTAGAATTGTTGCTAATTTGGTTTAAAGCTATTTCATTCTGTAAGTGGCTTTCAGTTCCAAAATATTTTTTCTGAATATAGTCAATTTCTTCAAGTAGGTCTTTTGCTGCATCATGTAGAAGAATGTTATTTAAATTTGCTAGTGCTAAAGCAGGACTTTTAGCATAGTACAGTTTATAGACTAGATTTCTTATAGTTGAATGATGTGTTGCTATCCTTTTGATATCATCGAAGGTGGTTTTACAAGTAGGTCCTGTAATGCAGGCCAATGAATGTCCTTGTAGTCCTGTGCACTTGCGCACTGGACAGGTATCCATATTTTGTCTTTGCTTTTTACATATTGATTGAGGAATTGGCGTAAAGACTTGAAAAACTTTTTGGGAATGTTACATATTGACGTGCATGGCCATTTGTACACTAGATGTTCTGATTCAGTTGAATGGAGGGGTAATTCTAAGTTTTCAGGGCATATTTTTTTAAGGAGTACTTCTTGTTCCATTATGGTATTATTCACTTTTTCATAACCTCGACCACTGCTATGTATGGCAATTGTATTTGTTTGCTTTTGTTTGTACGCTTCTATATTAACGTATGGTTCTGTGCTCGTAGTATGATTCCATTCACCTCCGCATATACTTAAGAAGCTCTTTCTGTTGACATTTCGTTTATTGAGAAGTCTTTTTTTGTAATTTAGTTATTAGTTTTGTTAGTGGTTTCATTTTGTTTAACACTAAAATAAATAACTTTCTTTTGAGAAGAATTGCACTGTATCAACGCTTCTAAGATTAATTTCCTACAATAGGTTTTAAGGGTTGAAGCTGGTTTCTCTACTGTTTGTATAAGATTTTGAAGGACTCTGTGATGGAACATTTTGGCTAAAATACTTTTCTTGGTATGCTTACTTTGAACTTTATCAAGATTTATAGAAGCAGTTTTATCTGTAGTTTTCTGGTTTGTTTTACATTTTGATGGAGGAGGCAAAGTTTTTCCACTTGAAACTTCTTTTGTTTCACTAAATGACTGTATTAGCTGTTTTGTTTCAACTCCTTTTACAAATTCCGCTAGATATGGATGCTTATGTTGAACACTTTTATTTTCATTTGCTCTACTTCTGCGGTGTTTTCTACGGATTGACTTTTGGTAGGCATTCTTTAGGGTCTGTTGAAAAAAATAAAGAAGGTATGGGTTGGGGTGTTCTGCAATGTATGTGTGCTGTGTGAATGAGTGTTTCCGTAAGATAAAGATGTATGTAATGGTGTGTGATTGTGCATTGGGAACTACAACAGTAGGGATGGGTATTCTTGCATTTATATGCTACTAAACTGGGGGTCAGATGACAGAAAAAGGTAAGCTAGTGGTGTGGAGAAGTACAAATAGTAAATCTAATGTATACAATGAAAACAGTGTTTGTTCTATAATATCCAAATTGTTGCGGTTGAGTTGGGTAATTTGTGTGTCCAAAAATAGGAATTGTGGGCCATTCCGTCTGTAAATCGCTGTTTAAGACCAGGGGATTTTTGGACAGAATGGTGCACAATCTCTATTTTTAGGCACAGAAATAGCATGAATTAACTTTACCGTGTGTTTCAGTAATAATACAAATATTATTGTGATATTCTACTTACTTTTTTTTACAAATGAACAGGTTAATCCTTCTTGAAATTCGGCTGCTTCTTTTCAGGAGAATGGTCTTCACTGCAATTGTAAAAGAAACAAATTAGTAATTTTGTTTGTATATGGCACTGTTTTTAATTTAGACATTGATTTTTTAAATTGATTCCTCAGCGCCTTCCTCAAAACCATTAAAACTATCTTATTTACATAGGATACGTTGCACAAGTTCAATACACATGATATGTTCTTAATGAACAAATTGTATTGTAATGGCTGTGTGTTTCAGAAAACAGATTGTTTGGAATTTGGGAGATTCATGGATACATTGGTTGAAGGTGCATGCAGCTGTGGAGTAGCTGTAGATCTTGGATTTCCACATGTGGAAGTACACTGGCATGGAGTACGTGGAATTAAGTGGTTGGACTTGCTACCTCTTTGTGCTAGTTTGGAGACGGAGCAACATCCAGACATAATTGTAATTCATTGTGGAAAGAACAGTTTAGGACATGTGTCTGGAATTTCTTTGCAATTTTCTATGAAAGAAGGACTTGGGAAGGTCATGGACATGTTCCCTAATTCTTAAGTAATATTTTCACGGATTGCACAGAGACAAATGTGGCTTCGTTCTTCATTTGGTCCACAAATGGAAAAAGCAAGGCGCAATGTTAATAAGGCTGTTTGTGCCTTTCTAAGAGATTTTGGCATGTCCTCTTTTCACAATGAAAATATTAGGTTTCGTAGTACATTTTTCACAGAGATGGAGTCCATCTTACTTATGCTGGCAATCAGATTTTTTTGAGAAATATACAAAATGCGTTACGACCTTTTTTAGAATTGCAGCATCCATTTTGAAGTAGGTGTTAAGTATTTATAATTTTTGACATACAAACCCCTCCCAAAGGCTATTTTTAGAACCACCACTTCCTACCAGAGAAAATTGCAATGGTTATGATAGGGTAGCAACCCAATTTTATAGATGTCCGCGGACTTCTAAAAAATACAAAGGGCCCTTCTATTTTTAAATGTGAAAGGCGGCTCTGAAAAGAGCCTCATTTTTTTTTGTTGATTTTTGTAATTTTGTATTTTTTTTAGTTTTTTTTATACACGACACACTAGAAGAGGAGGGTAAGGGGGGGGCACCAACCACAGGGATAAGAAAGGGCGAGCTGAGAGAGGAAGATGTAGAGTGGATTTTATTTGGGTAGTGAGCAGGTCTTCTCATGCTATGAGACGATAGTCTCAAAAGCACTGCAAAGTCGCTCCCCCTGCAGAGTACTGTGTCACAGTACATACATACAACTGTGACCCTCGAAAGGTAAGGGTCATCAGAATTCTGTATGGCCTGTGAGGCTGCTTGAGGAAGACGCTGGCCCACAGAGGTGGTCCTTGTGGTGACAGGATCAGAAACAGAGGATGAAGTAGAGGAAATCAACCTACTACGTTCTTCGCAAGGTTCAACCTTGCGAATAACCCCAGAGTGAAATGACCTCAGGTGTCGCTTCATGGTAGTGGTCCCAAAGCTGTACGAACCGTGCCTCCCGCGACTGAGTACTTGTTGCAGGTGACGCGGTTCACACAAGCCTTAGGACCATTCGCATGAATGGTAAACAACCGCGACACCCAAGACTCGCGCCTAGTGCGGGTAGTAGGGATTTACTCTACCTCATTCTCCTCATCCTCTTCTTCCTCCTCTGCATCCTCACTCCTGTTCCCCTCTTCAGGCCCTTGGGGAGGTGGTGGTGGTGGTGGAGGGGGTGGGGGTGGTGCTGAGGCAGACACAGCACCAGGTGGCAACAGTGGAGCCACAGAAGCCATCAGGTTGAAGATGGAAATCTGCAGGTTGCAGCAGAAATCTCTGGTCTGTAGAATAGCCAGAAACACAATGAGAATAAGCTCTAGGGCGTGGTCTTTTATAGGGGTGCTTGTGCGCGGTCCGCGGACATGCGCGCTGTCCGCGGATAGATCGAACACAAAAAAAAGGTTCAAAAGGTTTCAAAAAGTATGTATAAACTTATAATTAGTATGTGGGACTTGTGCTATGGTGAGTTTTTATTGGAAAATATTGTGGATTACTTGAAAATGTACTTTTAAATTGTTCGGGGACACGAACAGTGTCCGCATTCAGAACACACGATCTTGTTCGCGAAGGAAGCGGTTGTCCGCAGGACACCAAATGCACGGGCATTGGTTTGCGCATGCGCGTTGATGTTCTACGGACACTGTTCGGGTCCTGAAGTAATTAAAAGTGCGTCAGACGTCAAACAAACAGTTACGGACAGGCAATGTTAACTAGCTTGCGAACAATACGGACAGAAATAGTGTCCTCGGAACACCTCCATTTTCGTTTATTTACAAACATTTCAGGACACCGCGTGTGTTCTTAGAACAGTTTCAACTTGCTAACGAACAGTACGGACAGGTATAGTGTTCTTCAGGACACCTCCATTTTTGTTTATTTACGAACATTTCAGAACACCATGCTGTCCAGACACCTACATTGTTTTTTTTTTTTTAAACGGAAACTAATTATAACTCAATATAAAAATGTACCTTTATTTAACATATATTTTATGACAGAGAAGGTGAGGCAGAAACGGAAACAAAAACAGGAGAATTAGGGGTTTCAACATGATTGGTATCAGGTGAAGAAGGGATTGAAGTCTCATCAAAACGTTTTGGTTTATGGAGAGGTTTTGGGGATAATTGACTGGGATATGGTGAGGGGGGACAAGTACATGTGGGGCAATGGTATGACGGTTTTGTTTTAAAATGATCTTCAACAAAAGTTTTCAAATGATTAAAATTGGTCAACAATGAATCCATTTTTTCTTTTATGCTGTCAAGCGTGTTTTCCATAACAGCTTCTTCAGAGGTATTTTCTATTTTGGTATGCTCTGTACAAAAACATATATATATGTTAAATGTATATAAAATAATAATTAAATAGTTTATATTGTAAAGTGTTTACCATTAGTTTCACTATCTTGTGACATTTCCTCATGTGGGAAATGCTGCTCTAGCCATTCCAGATTACTAGACATTTATATGAGAAAAAAAGATATATATTTTTTAATCTAATTCAGAAAGTTTATAAATATGAATAAAATTAAGTACACTTACTATTTCAGGTAAAATATGTTCTAAGTACTGTGTAGGTCTGGTGTTCTTAGTTCTGTAGTGTCTGTGAGGTAATTATGTTGGAAGCCAATTTATCTTTTTCTAGTATATTCCATTTTAGAACATATTGTATTTAAATGAATGGTTAGTGTGCTACATATATGGGTTACATTTCTTATGTATTACTACATATAATGTGTATGTGTGTTGCTTTTTGAATTTGTTAAATGTTTCTATGTTATGATATAACAATCAAACATGCCCCCCAGAGTTTTTAGGTAGTGGTACTATTCTCCGAACATGTCAGCGGACATTAAGAGTTTGCGGACATCAAGTTCAGTAGAAGAGGTTCAGTATGTTCCATATTACATGTACATAAAGTCAAAGTTATTATTAAGTTGCGCTACTAAAAACCTATGAAATTCAGTGAAAAATCTTTGTTAAAGGGACGTTATGGTTCCAAGTAAAACCGAAAAACCCTTGAAATTCGCCAGTTATGGTAAGCTAAGCAACCATAACTCGCGCCACCACCGTGCACTGCTAAGACTAAGACCCACAACATCAAAGATGACATCACAAATGTAATTGATGACATCACATGTCTGGCTCACACTTTTTTCTTTTGCTGACATATCTAGGCCACATGGTTTTCTTCAGTAACAGTCAGAAACTAACATTTCTATTTTATTTGTAGACTTATCCTTCAAGTAGGTTCTTACAGTAATTCCCTTAGGGTCCAGTCACATCATATGAAACCTATACATACGGGAAGACACAAGCTTGAAAGACAGCAAACCTTTTTGTGCATAAAGATAATCAATAGACTTATGAGCACTTTCTGACAGTTCTGTTGTTTTTTTTTATGGCTGTACTTTCCATGTATATGGTCATATTTGTATACATTGTACTCACTACTTTCCTTAGGGTCCAATCACATCAAGTGATACATATACATAGAGTAAATAGCAGCTTTGAAACAGAGCAATCATTTATTTGCATGAAAATAATCAGTGAAGTTATGAATTGTTTCTGCTACTACTTGTGCTTTTTTGCTAACCTCACTTTCCCTCTATATACCCGTATTGGTGTGTGTTCTTGTGTCTTTGTGTTTTGTCTATAGTAATGCAATTATGTAATACATGTGTTTGTTTTATTAGCTACTTATTCCATATTTCACAGTACACAATCTATTAAGAAAACCATTATCATTTCATTATTCAACATATTAACATAACGAATATTATACCTTCATCTTGTACGCTGCACACAATGTTATGTTTCTGCATGAGTAGCTTAGTATACTAGATAGAACCCCACAGTAGAAAGCTATTTATATCAATGCATCATTCAATGCATTAATTAGGGTATGATATTTATTGCAATGATCCTTGATACTTTTTTCGCAACATTATAATAAGAATCCCGTGTACACATATTTCATGGAAAGTACATACACATGTGATGTCATCAATGACATTTGTGATGTCATCTTTGATGTCGTGGGTGTTAGTCTTGGCAGTGCACGGTGGTGGCGCGAGTTATGGTTGCTTAGCTTACCATAACTGGCGAATTTCAAGGGTTTTTCGGTTTTACTTGGAACCATAACGTCCCTTTAACCAAGATTTTTCACTATATGTATATCCCCATGTTTCCACTCTCAGCCTCCAAATCATTGTCGCTCACACACAACCCAATTGATATTGCGCCCTCTCAGACCCTCCCCACACTTTACCATCACTATCTTCCTATACTCTCGAGTCTCGTCTAACTCTTAACTTCACAGGGACACCCACCTCCTTGGTCTCAGGAGTTCCCTGTAATTCCCATTGGCTCTCCAGGTTAACTGCACCTCTTGGACGATCTCTACCTGAGCTACTCCCCTGGGGCCCTTGACTCCCCCCGAAAGTTTTTAAGAAGCTTTCTAGCCCGCTTCTTTTTCAGACTGCATTGTTCTCCAGGCAGCTGTGTTTTCAGATAGGTAGGTTGTTTTCTCCAGAGTGCTCTTCTATTCTGGGTGAGTCCCTGTGTAAATGGGGGTTAGGGGGGGGGGTGTTTCTGGCTCTCCCCTATTCATGCAGTATCTTGACCGTTCTTTGAGAACTGCCCCACACCACCCCAGTAGAAAGTCTGAAGTTCTTTGTGTGGATGTCTTGGTGTCACCTTTAGAATTTGGAGGTGAAACTCCAGCAGTCTGTTTTGGCTCAGACCTATTCCTCTGGCTCCAGGCTGTGTATATGCATTCTGGCTATGGTAGTTAGGGTTTCCCTTCAGCTAGCTGCTATTTTTTTCTCTGGACCCACATTTCTGGTCAGGCTTCAGGGGGCTCGTGTACATGTTGCACGTCATGTGCTGTGAAACGGAAGAGAGACCTGATCTGGACACAGGCTGCTTGGTATTGAGACAGGGAAAAGTGGTACTGAAAGCTTTGCATATTTATATATAAAATACTTTTGTTTTTTTACCTGTCCTGACTTTTTTTCAGTTAAGCGATGTCCTGCACTGCAGTTCCCAGACCTTTTGCTCACTTTGTTATGGGGAAACAAACTAGTCCTTCAGACTGTCGATACTGGGAAACGGTTTCCCTTTTGTCTTGTTACTTTTTAACATTGCACACAGACAAGTTTGGTGGCAGCAGGTATGCTATATAGTAAGTATGCCCATTCTCATTTACTGTGTTTGGTTGGCTAACTAAGGTGGTTTGTGTCTTAAAATGGCCATGCCATAAGATTTTTCGCTTGTTCTTTGGCCATTTTGTTCTTTTGCCTTCCTGCCTTTTCGGGTCAGGAAATCCTTAATATGGTAATGCTTTTGACCAGAAAAGCTACTTTGTCGCAGTCTAGTGCGTGCCATTTGGTTATGGACCCAGGAATTTGGTTGGGTTGTCTGGTACCAATCCACAAACTGGTGCCAGAACATCTAGTTTGCATTCTCAAAATAAAACCACAATGGTCCCTTCTTGGATCACATCTGGCTGAGTGAGTGGGTCAGATCCTTACCATTTGGTGGACTATCCCTCACCCGAGTTTAGGATGAGAAAAGAAGTCCTGCACCCATTCCAGAAGATAAGAAACAAAGCCAAGTATCCTGTGTAGCTGTGCAGCCGACTGAAGGCTTGTGGATGACTTCTGAAGAGGCCTTTCACCGCTGAAGCCCTACTTGACTACCTGATCTCAGAGGGCCCTCGTCAGTGCATCGACCCGACTGGTGGGACCAACCAGTCTTGGTGCCTTCTCACGATCCTGGAGCTTTCAGAATCGTCTCTGGACCACCCGCTGGACCGAACGGGTCTGAATTGTGCTACCGTGCCAGAAGCATTGCCATTTCCGCTTTTTCGACTGGAACTTCAGTAGTCGGCAGCTAGCCCTACAAGTCACCTTCCTGCCAAGTCTCTGCTTCACAGCATCAGGGATCCTGTCTTGGAAGACAGTCTTTGTTCGCAACTGTATAGGCACCTGCTGTCACCTCACCTGTGTGTGGTGACAATAGCTGGAACCGGCTCCCCTCTGGTAGAGCGAGTAGGGGCTGACCTCGAATCTCTGTACTCTGAAATAGCCGCCTCTCAGAAAGTAAATGCATGTTGTCATTAAACCAAGTTATTTTCACAACGGCAGCTGGGAGAGAGGCTAGACAACTCCTTGGAGATTAAACTAACCTGAGTCTCCCAGAACCACAGAACAGATGCAGTGTATATATACATTTCCAGAACAGTTAACACACTCCCACATTTCCCTCATGTTGTGAAATGTTTGGTATGTATAACACATCTTTACACAAGTGTTTCTAGGCACCACAAGACACGAAGGGGAGATTGAGGGATGACCAGACCACAATCTTACTGGGCCTTGTGACCTTCAGCTCGTGCAAATGCAACAAAGCTAGGTGGGGGGCGCGTGGCACCCTTTATGAATCTAAGGGCGACCATGCCACCAGTCAGGATAAGCAGACGGGTAGATTAGCAGAGCAGAGGGAGAGGGAAGGAAGTAGAGAAGAGGAAGGTCTTGAGCAGCTTCTGTAACTTCTGGTGACCTGGCCCAAGTCTGTGCGGAGCAGGGAGGCCATTCTAGAGGGAGGCACCTGGTTTGGAGAAACGTCTGAAGCGCATAGTTTGAGGTAGCTGAGCGGAGGGCTCTAGAAGGAAGGTATTTGGGGAAGAGTGCTGGATATAGAGGACCACACCCCCAGAAAGCCTTGTGGATGATGCAGAGGGTTTTGAACTTAATCCTCGGGGCCACCAGGAGCCAGTGAAGAGATTTCAGAGCTGGAAAGATGTGGTCCCTGGGCTTGAGGTGTTGGGTAAGATTTTCATAGTAATGATGCATCTTCCTGACGGCGTCAACCACAGAACATTTTTGCTTTTACTATTGGATTATTTTTCCTTATACCTCCGAGTAGGAACCTTTTCCTCACCCAAAGCTGCGCCATATTAAAAAAGAGAAATTGTGTGACCTTTGACACAATAGCATCACAGGCAGTGATGTGCCTTGCAGTCCCAAAGATGGCTTTTGGTGTAGGGGGCATTGAGTAGCTAAGGGTGCCCCTCCATCATAAATGACCGAAGGTCAGTTGCTTGCGATTTCTTTCAATGTGTAGGTGTTCATATGTTCCTAAAATCGTGGGCGCTATAAGGATGTAGGGACGGTTTGGGGTGGTCCCCCCAACCGCCACCCCCACAAGACATGTATTTGAAATGGTGCATTTTACAGCAGAAAAACTGACCAGAAAGCCATATAGTTTACAATTAGTTCTAAAGGGGAACATGAACATTCCATGTCACCAATAGCACACATGAACATTTTACAACACAACACATTTTAATGATAAATGTGTCCACAGTGTAAGACAGCACTGTCACTGATGTAACACATTTTCATGCTGGTTGTGCGCAAAATATGCCTCTGTAGAAACCTGTTTATGCTTGCTGTGCCCAATTTAGGCCAACCTTATCCTGTAAAAGCATGATTGATGCTACCTGTGCAGTTTGCCCTATACAAATGCCAGCTCATCTCTGTAATACACATTCATTACTTCTGTGTTAATGAAAGAAGCATAATCCAATTCAACAGATAAAATGTGGAAAAGCGATCACCCAAAGGTGGAACTAATTGAAGAAACGCCATGTGAGCACAATCTTAAATGACAAACTTTTTTTTATTGCATGATTAGTAACTTGTTGATGACCTTTCCTGACTAGGTTAAACCACGCGATCAAAATCGAAACTGAAGTGAACAAAAGACAAACAGTGGCCACAGTAGGTTTTATAGAGAGCTGGGTTCATTTGCTCCAAATACGATGGGCCCAAGATTGCCAACTCTCCTGTCTGTGCGTATTATTATGTCTTAAAATAGCATTCAGCACAGTTAAAATGACTTCAGGCTCATAATCATGGCAATTCTGATTCAACTGGAACCATAAAGGCAAAAAAGAGAAAGGATACAAACCTTTTAAGTTCGCTCATAAAAGCACACTTCAATCCACCCTAACGTCTTGCATGCAAAAGCTGTTAAATGTACATCATCATGAAGTCTACAATAATTCTACTAACGCTGCAATTATCTCTGTTTTCAGTGTGACACTTGGCATTGTTTTTGTTTGCACAAGCTCTCAATATCTGCGGGCACACTTGATGTGGCAATGTGGATTATTCCAGATAGGTGTCCATCTGTCAATAGTGATCTTGATTTTGTTTTTATGCTCTTCAATCTTGAGAAAAGCTGTTCACAGCAGTACGTGCTGTCAAAAAGTGCAATGAATCTAAGAGCATGGTTTGACAAATCCCATGTAATGTATTTACTATAAAATGTATGCAGGTTATGTTCTGAAAAGGCTCTCTTCAGGTCACCATTATTTTGAATGTCAATTCAATTTGCAATGTCGGGGGCATTAGTACCAAATGGATCTGCAAACATCTTCAGCACATCACTGTGCTCCCTGAAATCTGTTTTTGAATTCATCCAAAAGATGACCAATCAGTGCAGAATACTTCTTATGGTTGATGCTCTGAACAGATCTTGATAACGGTACTGTGAAATGAGTGGCATTTTTTCATTCAGCTGTTTCTGAAACAATTCCAGCTTATGAACAAAGGATTGGATGTGCTCATACAGCCTGTTCTCAAACTGATCATCCCTTGCAGTTTAATATTCAGGTCCGAAAGATATTTTGTTATGTCAACAAGGAATGCCAAGTCATTCAACCAGCTATCATCATCCAAGAAGCTGACATCTTACCCTTTGTTTGTCATGAATGTTTTTAATTTCATTAAGCAGTGACCAGAATCTGGATAGTGTGGCTGCCCTGCTAAGCCAACGAATGTGGCAGAAGTAAATAACATATCATGGTCTGCTCCCATCTCCGCAAGAAATGCTTTGAACTCTCTACGATTAAGTCCTTTTGACCATATGAAATTCACTGTAGAAACAACCTTTTCCATCACATGTCATTTCCAGGGCCTTTGCGCACAGTTGTTCTTGGTGAATGGTGCAGTGATGCTTGATGGACATTCTGTGTGTTAAGATGGATTTCTGAACTCTGTCCTGGAGGGGCAGAGGTTCAGAAGGCCAGCCTAGTTTCTTGGAACAGGGTAACCTCTGGACAAGCCAGACCAATCAAGGTAGCGATCGCGGCGGTCAAGACTAGGTCTCAAGAGGGTTGAGGGTGACTGAAAGCCCGCAATGAGCACACAAAGCAAGGACGCTTACAAATTACTCCAAGCAGGTGTTATATTAAAAATATAGACACATTTATTACAAGGCCTTTGTAACATTGACCATAGTAAAGAATCGCTATAAAACTCAAGTAAACCAACACATCACAATCAAATACAATATATATACAATTACCGAAGGGTCTAAAGACTTCAAAGCACGAAATATGCAGACCACCTAGATGGGGAGGAAAACGGGCAGTGCACGTAATCGTTAGACCCAGTTCACCTTCAAAGGCCACGTAACTAGAAGGAGGTCCGAGCCCTACGAAGAGTGGAGCATTGTGCTCAAAAGTATGTGCACACGCTGGTGCCAATGGGCCAAGGGGAGTCTCTTCACGGAAATCGGGCAGTTCAGAGCGGTGCACAAAGGAGGGCGAACAGATCTCCGCTACTCAAGCGCGGCCTCCACTTGCGGGCAGAAGCAGAGCGCGAGTGCGAAAAAGGCGTGCTGTTTAACACAGCGAGGAAAAGCTACAGGCTACTGCAGGAGGGCAACCGGGGTCCTAGCGTTGCTACTCACCGGTCCCCGATGCAGGCAGACCCAGGCTTCTCCACGTCAGTTTCAGTGCTGGCAGGTTCAGATACAAGCAGGGGACCTCTCTGCGTCGTGTAGATTCCGTGGCAGCAGAAGTTAGAGTTGAGGATGTCCCAAACGCAGTGAACCCGCACAGATTGTTACCACAGCAGGGCAACGAAGCGGCTGTGTATTTCAGCCCAATGTACACTTCTCACTTCAGACCTAGGAATGCCAAGTGTACGAATCGTGTGAGAGTGGCGGGGACTCAGAATACAACACAACCTGACGGCGGTAACAAAGCAAGACTCCTGTGTAGGTTGGTCAATCCACTGGATGGCCCAGAGACGCTTCCGAAGGCTTACGTGCAGCAGATGATGAAGATGCCGAGAATACTTGTTCCCACTATTCTGAAGGGTCGAAGTAACAGTACAGGCCTTCTCGTTCGATCAGAGGCAGAATGGTTTCAGAGGGCGACAGCAGTGCAGAGGAGCAGTCCTTCAGCGGGTCACCAGTGATTCCTCGGTTCAGCCTCTTAATTGCAGGATACTTGGCTCCTATATCGGTCGTTCGTGAGAACTCGGGAGATCGACGTGGTAGTGGTGTTTCCAGCCTCCTCTTATCCAGAGTTCCCTTCGCGCCAAAATGGAGAGGACCCAATTGGAGATCTGCTTACACAACACTGACACCATACGTGGACCTATCACGGACCACAGTGGTCCCAGGCATTCAAGACACACTAGACTCTCTGGCACCCAGGATATGTATTGGGACCAGACATCCCAGCCCACATCCTGGAGGCCCACACAAGGCCTGTAGAAGCCCGCAAAAGCATCTGTGTTTCGCGGGAAAGTACATGCCCAAATAAGGAAGGCCCCAGGTCGGCTCAACCTGGGGAAGGTGAAGGGGACAAGACAGTGAGCGGGCAGGACAAAGAGCCTCGTGGTCTGGCCATTTTGGGAGCCAGGCCACCATTTTGGGCTAAGCGCGAGAAACTCGCTTAAACAGCCAAAAGGAGCTCAAAACAAAAAAACGATCGCTGCCACCAGTCCTGTCCGTGATTCACTTGCACCATTAGTTAACAATCCAAAAAGAGTGTCTAGGGCCTGTAGAGTGACTAGAGACCCAAGAGAGCAGTAACTTAGCTTACAGTCCCCTCTTGTGCCATGTTGTGCGAAAGCTGCAACATGAGAAAAGAACTACGGAAAACATTTCCCGGTACTGACTGTTTTAAGGGCATGTCAGTTTCCCCGTAAGAATGGAGCGAAAGCCCAGAGGAGTGCGGCGGAAAGTCTAAATCAGGGTGGAAACAGCAGCAAAAAGTTTAGGGGTTGCCACATGGAAGGAAAATTACCTATAATTAAGAAATCTTTCCTAAGACTGGAGAACTGACTTTGCCAGTAAACTGACAAATCCATTGTGTTTGCTGATCATAGCAGGGGCCCCCTCAGTTGTCAGACCAGAGTTTGTCCTCTGGCAGATTGAATTTCAACAAGACATGTTTCACTTCATTGAAAATGTCTTGTCCCGTTGTTTTGCCTTTCATTGGATATAGGTCAAGTAATTCCTCAACAATTTGTAATTGTTTGGTCACTCTTCGTACAAGGATCGCCAGTTGGGTGGGATCACTCACATCTGTGCTTTCGCCCACCCCCAAGCAGTATGACTGACAGGTACTCTGTATTTTTGTCAGTGTATCTGCAATGTTTGATGATGGGTCATTGTCTAATGCGAGAGATGGTTTTCTCCACCTTTTCATGTTTGTCAGGGAATGCCACATATGTAAATATTCCCAAGCAATATGACAAATTCGTCATTGGACAATTGATCCCTCTCCTAGCTATGGTCTCGGATATCAAGCAATTTATCTTGGTTGCTGCTTTAGAGTACTGCCTGGCAGCTTTGAAGAAAGATTGTTGCCCGATCATACTCTGCTTAAGTGAGTTCACCCGATCAATCCTAATCTGGCCAATCAGGTTGTCGAATTCAATTGCATGTTTTGCAGTTATAATGCTGCTTAACCTTGTATTCCATGCAGACAGTGACTTTTTCCTGGCAAATCGGACACAGGATGTTCCCGTTTTGTTCAAACACAAAGAAATCCTTGGCCCAACTATCCTTGAAAACACGACATTCAGCATCAATTTCTTTTCTTCTGATTCACCATCTATTGAGAGTTTTGTAGGCCCTGTGGCCAATGGAGCCAAGATTAATTTTATTCCTATGAAAACTACTTTGGCACAGTCCAAAAACAATTCAAACTTAGTTGTATTATTAAGTAATGTTGTAGTTTCAATATAGGCACAACATCCTGCATACTAAAGACAAGCCTGAAATGTGCAGGCTCTGCCATCATATTCCAAGTTCACCCTGACTCGGAAATGCCATCTAAATGCCTCATATGCCTGACAGTCCCCACACACAAGCACATCACCAGACCTAAGGTACTGCCATCATTTGCTAAGTGCAGCCCCAAATGCCTTCTAGATGTGACGGGAACATTCTTATTGTGACATGGCATCAGGGGGTAAAGCAAACATACGTTTGATTGTGGTGACCTTGGCCTATGCGCGGTGTCAACCTACATTTATTTTCTTACTGTGGCATGGAATTTGTTACTTTTTACTATGTATTGTTGCAGCATGCATGGACATGTATGGGCACAGCCAGCATGGAAGTGTTATATACTGGCATATGTTCTGGGCAAAGGCATAATGAAAATGCGATGGAAAGTGGTCCTGTTGGCAACTTGCATCTATTTTCACATGCAACCATACAAAATGGATTGCAAACTGTGGCTTTTTACCCAATAGTTGGTGCGATCCTGGGCAAAATTATTCCGTCTCAATGGGCCTTTTCTGCCAAAATTAGAATTTCCTAGAGTTGAATCAGGTCACACTCGCACTATTAAACATATACCCACTCATAGTATTATATATGAGAGCAGGAACGTTTTTTAGCACTCATTTTGGTATAATTGGCTAATGCCAAGAGAACTCTGCAACATGCGTCCGACTAGTATGGCGGAAAAAACAATCTGAGGATCCTACACGCGTGAGGGATCATGGGTACAGGGGACATCACATAAGGGATAGTATTACTGGCACGCCCTGTTTTCATGCCCTGTTTCGAGTTTCGAAAAACAAACTGTACTACTCTGCAGCTTCCACTAGATGTCGACTTATGCACAGCATGTGAATCCAAGCAGATACAAGCATCAGAAATACAATTATGGTGAGTAACGTATCATGTATAGCGATGCAGTATTTGACATGTGATATACAAGTAGGGAGTTGAGGAGGGGTGGACAGTTTGCTACTTTAATAAGAATGGATACGAAGGAATGCTCTTTAATCTCACGTGGCAGGCAGCCAGAGGGGAGCAAAAACACTAAACTGCCACTGAAAAATGTGTAATTGCTCAGTCAGCTAGGTGCTAACGCGGTTAAACCAGACTAAGCGGGTAGTGCTTTTACCTGGTGGTGGACAGAGGGGGAGGTCAGCGAGTAAAGACCAGGTGTTGCTGAGGTTAGCTAGCTGATCGATTTGGAGGTGACCTTGAGTAGGTTATGCCTGTTAAGGAGACAAAAAACATGGTTTCTTTTTTATGTTGTGTTTGGACAAGCCTGTTCTAGTGGATAGCAGGCATGTTCCATGAAAGAAACCTGTAGCCCGAAATCAGCAAGCAACGTCTTGTTATTACAAAAACCCCCTTTCTCAAATGGGCCGGGCAAGACCCAAATTGCTTCCCATAGCCATCCGGGTTAATTGGTTGTCAGGTCATTCAACCTCATCAACCTATTTCTTATAGGTAAAGGCCTTCTAGCAAAGAGAAAATCATCACCATATTTTGAATAAACTTTGAATACCCATTCAATTTTATTACCCCATAACCTGCAATGATAACCAATCTAATGGCTGGCCCCTATATGCGATCGATTCTAGTCTTTACTGTATGTGTGTCTGGTGTAGCCATTTCACATGCTGCAGCCGACGGAAGAACCATAATGGGATGCCACTTTATTGCCGAGTCCATACTGTGCAATGTTTCCAGAAGTGACGAGATGTCCCAGGCAATGCATGGCTGAATACTGATGAGAACTATGCAGTACCTTCCACCTGATATCTTGGATTGGCGCTTTTGCAAGATCGGTCCTATTGTTAATTAAATGGACCAATTTGCTATCAGAGAAAATGTCGACTCTACAATCTGCCCACACAAGAACATCAGTCAAGGGGGTGGCATGTGTTGAGAGGTGGAGATTCACCAGTTTTCTCCATGCAGGCCGTGTTTGTGTCGCTGCCCGATGACGGGGCGCGCATGCGGCGGCGTGACGTTGCACGCCGCCGCGTGCAGCATAAATAAACGGGGCGTTTCCCGGCCGCGCAGAGCGACCGGGAAGCCCAAACCACCAGGACGTGTGAGGCTGAGTCCTTGGGGATCCGGGGCTTGCGGACAGCGCTGGGGGGGCGCCAGTAACCCCCAACAGTGGCGACGACGATGCCTGGGCCCGGCGGTGATTATTTATATAAACATTTTTTCACCGAAACAAGGTCGGCTTAAGACTTCGTTTCAGGCCGCAGGTAGTGCGTCACCCACGCCGCTGGCGGCCATTTTGTCTATCAGGCCACAGAACTTCACAAAGCTCCGGTTTGAGCTCCTGAAGTGAATCCAGAACTAATTTTTGGAACTTCTGTCAGCAGGCAGCTAAACCTGCATACACATGTGCCCAATTTGTGATTTTTCATTTTCTTGGGTCGCCTACGTCGAGTGCAAGCAAGGGGGAGGGCTAACATGGCTGGGCCTGCATAGCCCATTATTCTTCTTGCCTCCATTTTTGGAACAGGCGAGGGCTGGAGCCATCTTCATCCTCTTCATCATCACAGGGATGTGTTAGTGTCTTTTCAGTGTGGCTGCTGGTGGCCCTACTGTTTTTCATCCTTTTCATCACAGAGGTGTGTTCCAGTGACTGTTTTCCTCCCTGGAGGTGGTTTGAGTCAGAGTTGCAGCCCCCTTCTCCCACACTGGGGGTGCCTGTGCGCTGAAGCTCATGAGTGACACTGAGGATCAAGACGGTGCACCACCACCACCAGCAGCAGCAGGACAGCAGGTGCAGCAGCCTCTAGGTGGGTAGGCAGGCCCTCCAGGTCCGCTACCTCCTGTGCAGCCGGCGGTGGTACCCGTTCTCCAACAGATTCCTCCAGCTATGACCCAGCCGCGTGCACAGGCAGCCCTGCAGCCAATTCCGGAGTTTGTTTCGGGCCCACCTTCCAGCTTGGGGCCCAGATGGAAGAGGTGGGTTGACAGCCTGGACATGTACTTTCGAGCCGCTGAAGTGGCTGATGACTCCAGACTGGCGACCATGTTATTTTCAGCAGGGCCCTCAGTTCAGGACATTTTTTAATCACTTCTGCCGGGGGATGGGTCCTACGGTCAGGCGAAGGCCGCCCTTCAAGTTCATTTTCTACCTCTAGCCAACGTGGACTATGAGCGCTTTGTGATGCTGTCCGCCAAACAGAAAGAGTACGAGACTCTGGACACTTTCTATGGACGCCTGAGGCGCCTGTCGTTGGCTTGTGCATGGGGTGATGCTGAAGATATGATCATGACCATGCTCATACATGCATGTATGTTCTTCAGGAAAGCTCAGGCGACAAGTGCTAAGGGAGCCCAGAATCACACTCCCACGCATCCTTGAACTGGGGTGGTGCCATGAGGTGTCCGAGGCGAGGGCAGCGAGCATGGAGGCTGGGTCGTGCTCCATCAAAACCGAGGAGGTGTGTGTGATGTGGCGCGGTGGCAGGGGCACCAGACGACCTGGCGGTGGCCCCCAAGACACAGCTGGGAGGGCAGGTGAGTCTTGCCAGAAGTGTGGCTACGACCTGCCCCACCCAACGGAATGCCTTGCGGCCGGAAAGACTTGTGGACGGTGTGGGCTACCAGACCATTTCTCAAGAGTGTGCAAGACGGCGATGCCTGTGCTGGTGCCACGAGGCCCCGCCCGGCCCATCTTCATTCGCCAGGGTCGACCGCCCAACGTCGCTCAAGTGGACCAGGGCGGAGAGGATGTCCAGGCAGAGGAGGCTGACTAAGATGAGGAAGAGAACATTTTCTTTGTCTCAAGTGTGGAGGTCCTGAAAGGAAAGAACAGGAGACAGCCAAGATGTGTGGTGGAGGTAAACCATTCTCCAGTACCGGTCCTGGTAGACACAGGGGCGTCTGTCAATGTGATGGCCCGTGGACACTATGACGCCATGAACCAGCCTCCCAAATTGGTCGCACCCAAGGCCTGCATCTTCGCGTATGGTGGCATAGACCCTATCCCATTAGACGGCATCTTCGTGGCGAAGGTGGAGCATGATGGATCCCAAATCACTGCACGGTTCTATGTGACACCAGTGAGCAACAATACCTTGCTGAGCTGTGCAGCGGCGGAGGCCCTTGGCGTTGTCAGCTTTGCGTACTCCGTCTATCTAGAAGACATCAATGACTTGCTGGAGAAATATGCCGCACTATTCAAAGGGATTGGACAGATGGCTGGCGATCCAGTGAGGTTGCACATTGACGAATCCGTGCAGCCCATCGCCCTGAAACATCGCAGGGTACCGTTTCACCTTCGTGAACATGTCAACAAGGAGCTGGACAACTTGGTCGATCTCGACATCATGGAGAAGGTGGAGGGTCCGACTCCCTGTGTATCCCCAATCGTGGTGGCATGAAAACCCAAACAACCTGATGCCGTCCGGATCTGTGTGGACATGAGGTTGCCGAACAAAGCAATCAAAAGAGAAAGACACCTCACCCCGACGATGGACGACATCATTGCCGAGGTACAAGGCGCTCGCTTCTTCTCGAAGTTGGACCCCCGAGCGGGTTATCACCAGGTCGTCCTCCACCCTGAGTCAAGGTATATTACTACCTTTACCACCCACCGTGGTCTGTACCGTTACAAGAGACTGAGTTTCGGGGTGTCTTCGACGGCTGAGGTGTTTCAAAACATCATCAGGGGATCCCTAGCAGACCTGGAGGGCGTCCTGAATATCAGCGCTGACATCCTGGTGTTTGCCAGAACTGAGGTAGACCA
This sequence comes from Ambystoma mexicanum, assembly GCF_040938575.1. Classification (NCBI taxonomy): domain Eukaryota; kingdom Metazoa; phylum Chordata; class Amphibia; order Caudata; family Ambystomatidae; genus Ambystoma; species Ambystoma mexicanum. Next base: position 953,311,765 of record NC_090939.1, read on the forward strand.
CCTGAGACGCCTGGCAAAGACGTTTGAGAGACTGCAGTCCCTGGGCCTCACCCTCCACAAGGAGAAGTGTGAATTTATGCGACCATCAATAGAATTCTTTGGCATCTTGTTTAAGGAGGGGGGGTGTCACCTGATCCTAAGAAGGTCCAGGATATCAGAAAGGCGCAGCCTCCAGAATCCGTGTCGGATGTGCAGAGTTTTCTGGGCCTGCTTACCATCCAGAATCTTGCCTCCAGGTCAGAACCGCTCAGGGCGCTGGCAAGAAAAGACACCATCTGGAACTGGGGCCCGCTTGAACAAGCGGCCTTTGACAACATTGCGGGCACCCTGGCAGCAGAGGACACCCTGGCCTTCTTTGATCCTGTGTTACCATCGGCGATCATTGACGCCAGTCCGTTTGGCTTGGGTGCCGTGCTGACACAGATCGACCATGATGGGGTGTGCTACAAAACCATTATATTAAAAAAAGACAGTCACAAGGGGGCCAAGTGTCCACCCGGTGGCCTACGCCAGCAAGGCGCTATCGGAGGCGGAGCAACGATATTCGCAGATTGAGCACGAGGCGCTGGCTGTACTCAGGGGCTGCAGGCACTTCCGGCTCTACGTTCTTGGACGCCCAGTGACGGTGGTGACGGACCACAAACTGTTGATTCCCATCCTGGCGGGGTCATCCTCCAAGCCGCCGGCACGAATTGAGAGATGGATGCTCGCCCTTTTGGAATATGGAGTCACCCTGGTGTATCGGCCGGGGGCGAACAATGCGGCAGACTATCTCTCTAGACACCCAGGGGCGCCTGGGGCGGAGGACTATGACACCTGTGCGGAGGAGGCCGAAGAGCATGTCCGGGTGGTGGTGGAGGCGGCCACCCCGAATGCCATGCCCTTAAATGAACTTGAGACAGCTGCGGCAGATGACGAGTGTTTCAGGATACTAAGGCAATCCATGCAGCAGGGATCCTGGAAGTCGGTGCTGGAGGCCCTAGCGGGGTGCACCCAGGAGGCCAGAACTGAACTGGAGCAGTTATGGAAGGTCCGGGAGGATCTGTCGTTCTCAACATCCGGCCTTCTACTCCGGGGAGATCGAATTGTGGTGCCCCAGGTGGGGGATGTGATTGCCCTTGCACACCGTGGTCACCAGGGCGCTGCCAAGACCAAAGCACGCTTACGGCTGAAAGTGTGGTTCCCGGAATTGGAGCGGAAGGTGGACGATTTCGTGGCAGCCTGGGTTTGGTGTCAGGCGGCGTCACCCCTGCAGCGTGAACCTGTCATAGAGGCGATGCCTGTAGGGACGCATCCGTGGGAAGTCGTTCATGCAGACTTTGGCTCCACCACGATGGGCACCCACTTCCTCGTGCTGGTTGACGAATACTCGAGGTACCCCGAGGTGGAGTTCGTAGAGTCAGTGGCGTTTGAGCATGTTGTGGTGGCCCTGGAAAAGGTGTTTGAGGCCCATGGTTTCCCACATACGGTGTGCTCAGACAACGGGGCGCCGTTCCAGAGTGAACGGTTCGCGGAACTGATGGAGCGCTATGGGGTGGTGCACAGGAAGATCTCGCCTCTCTGGCCAAGGGCAAATGGTGAAGCAGAACGGATGATGAGAACCTTAAATAAGACATTTCGGATCGCCCAGGGGCAAGGACCGTCCCTCCAATGAGCCCTCTCAGTTCTTGAGGGTGTACCGTACCACACCGCATACATCCACTGGAGTGCCCCCGGCAGAGGCGTTGTTCAAGTGGTGTCCTCGGGGGCTGTTACCTGAGGTGGCAGAGAAAGAACCGGGGGTGATTGACAATCAATAGGTTGAGGCTGACCGGCGAATAAGGATTGAACAGGAGAACCTTCAGAGGGGGCTTCGCCCACAGCGGCTGGAGCCGGGTGATGAGGTCTTCATTCGAAATAGACATCCCCCATGGGAAGCTCTCCCTACCTGACGAGCCGGAGCCGTTGGACGTTGTTGCGGTCAAGGGATCCATGGTGACTGCATCGGATGGCCGGTCTGAGGTAACTCGCAACTGAGTTTCTTTAAGAAGTTGTGGGATCCCACGACTGATACACCCCCTGATCCGGACTTGGAGGACTTCCCTGAGGACGAAGGAGAATCACCATGTCTGCCCGAGTCCCCGGCCCGGGGAATGCCTATGGACCGATAACCCGTGCCAGAGGTGAGTAGGAGGTACCCCCAGAGGACTGGGCGAGGGAAACCTGATCACCTCAGCGACTACGTTCTGGGACAGGTGTCTGATCATCCTGACAATGGGAACAGTTAAGTAAGGGGACCCGGGTGGGTGTTAATAAAGGGGTTTTCAGAACGGGACATGTGAATGGTTAGACACATAGTGTTTTGATTTGCAGTGTATAGTTTTTCAATGTTTGTTGTTTGTCCTCCTGAAAAAGGAGTGTGGCGCTGCCCGATGACGGGGCGCGCACGCGACGGCGTGACGTTGCATGCCGCCGCATGCAGCATAAATAAACGGGGCGTTTCCCGGCCGCGCAGAGCGACCGGGAAGCCCGAACCACCTGGACGTGTGAAGCTGAGTCCTTGGGGATCCGGGGCTTGCGGACAGCGCTGGGGGTGCACCAGTAACCCCCAACAGTGTTTACCTGTCTTGCCATGTCATTGCACCAAACTCACTCCCCTGCCAATATATCACAGTTTTTAGCCTCTTCCCCCATCATTTGTATTCCCATTGGCACCCGAGGGGCCACTTCCGCTAGCATGTTTCCTTCTGGGGCTGCTAACTTGGAGGCAGCAGCACCATCAGCCCCAACAACCACCACCTTTATACTTTTTAAGACCTTTCTGGGTCTGTCCCTGGGGCTCAGGGCAGGGGGCGTGTGGCAAATAGCCCATGCTTATACTGTTCCTGCTTCCACTGTCAGAGGGCCCACTGTGAACTGTGAAATCTGTAGGTGTGAAGCTATAATAGCAAAGAGTTGCGAGAGGGTTGAAGACTCATGTAATGGCTTACGGAGGGCAGATCACAAAAACTGCAAGCACATAAGCAGACACACAGCGAATAAACCTGGCGTTGAAGGGAGGTGAAGAGCATGAGACAACCGGAGTATGACCTGGTTATTGTTATTGTTATTTTACATTTATAAAGTGCTCACACAGCCCACAGGCATTGAGGCGCTGTTACAGGAATTGTTTTTTTTTTTTTTTAGTTGCGTAATTATAACGCGCTTAAACACCCAGAGGTTTTTTAAGCGTGGACCCGGGGATCGAACCTGTTGTTGCTTCGTCTCGTCTTGCTTCCAAGACGCGCACGCTGCCACTGAACTATCCACCCGGGACAAGGCCTGGTGAAGGCCTTGTCTTTGAGCGGTAGGGCTCACAAGACCGACGGTGCACGATATATATTCACTTTAAACAACCTTCATGGTTAGTGGTGTTTTCAGTTAACGTTCATGCCATCAAGCTGTGGGTGTGGAATTTAACCCCATCTCGCCTTGTTTTGTGTATGTTACCAGAACTGCTAACTGATCCCAGGTCACCGGAGGTCACTTTCAGTCCAGATTTTTAGACCACTGTGCTCTGCATGATGGAACTTTTGCTTTTTCCATTGAAATGTAATGGCTAATGTTGACTGTGGTGCAATAGTGCCATGTATTTACAAACCATGTGCCTATACAGTACAAACATTTTTACAAATACCCAGACAAGCATACATTGCTATATATATATATATATATATATATATATATATATATATATATATATATATATATATATATATATATATATATATATATATATATATATATACTTACATATATATATACTTACACTTACACTAAAAAACGAAAAACTTACCAGCAAAGAAAGGGAACAAATTGAATGGAGTGTGGAAATTTCTTTGTAATAAAGTGGTGCATGTGCTAGCCAAAGAAAGTAACAAACAAATCCCTAGTACATCGATGACCCCATTGCCTGAAAGTTCGTCTGCAGCAGCAATCGGAGGTGGATCTACTGATAATGGGAGTAATGAGCATGAAATTCCGATTAAATTGTTAAATATGTCAATTTACGACGACCCTGAATATGAGGACGTCGTTGAGACCACTACTCCAATTGCAGACCTATAAGCCTCTGGTGCTGATGCACTCGTGGACACGAAAGCGGCAAGAGATCAGGCTGCAGGCAGGCTTGTTGTCATTGAGAAGGAAGTGCCGAAACAAAATCCTACAGTCACATGTCAGGCAGCTCCAGAGCTTCCACTTCCAAGATCGATCATCATTAGTGAAAAGGCAGTTGAGACATCGTCTGCGGTAGTACAACCGAGGAGCCATGCCTTCATGACAATGCACAAAAAACGATATGGGATAACAGAAGCTGCTACGAACAAACCACAAGGAAGGTGGCTTATGATCAGAACGGAATGGAACCGTGTGAGAAACTGGATCAGGTACGGAAGGAAAATGACGTATCGCATCGTTCAAAGCAACATGACAAACAAAATGATAGATTTAAAAGGAAACCCCAAACTTGCCCCCTTAAGCATAATGAACAACAAAACTAGGGGAGCAGTGCGAGGAACCCTAGTTAAATTACTGGCGAGAGGCTAAAGACATTTGACAACTTGATCTTAAATCGTAGTAACATTATCAAATTACTACATCATGTGCTGGGATTACGCGCACTCACCTCTGATGACCTAAAGATTGTTGAATTCCCAGACGACGGCGTAAGGACAAAGTTGTGCTCCATTTAACCTCTACCTTAATATCAACGTCCATTCTTGATGCAAATGTCTGTTTTTTCATTGGGTTTCGACCTATACAAACTGGAAGAGGGGCAGTCAAATGCCAAACAGCGATCAAAAAGAGGTACCTTACCTCGCATCACGGGTGTTAACCTCACCAAAGCCGAAAGTGGCCCCTGTCGCATTTGATTACGACCTGCATGCAAGACCAACCAAGTTAACCCGAAACACTTTTGGAGATGATGAATTTAAATGTAAAATGGTGTTAACTGAAAAGAAACGAGTCTCGTTTGTTGATGATCAATGCCCAGAACAAGTGGGCGAAAATGAAAAAATAAGTATAACCATACAAGGTCATAGTCAACCTGGGACCCCAATTGTTCACCCTCTCATAAGTGTCCACAATTAAGAAACACAGGACTGGCAATGGTTGGCTGAAACGTTAAACAGCAATATACATCAATAATGCCAGAAGGAGCCTGCCTGGCAGCCATGTATATTAGGCTCTTGGAATCCGCAAGGTTTCAGTCACCTGTTCAATACAGAGTGGCTGTGTGGTCTAGCAGTTGTATGTCTTCAAGAGACCGGGTTAAGTGTCCTCCCTGCAGTACCAGAGTTCGATATAGCGCTAAATCCTGCTATAAAACCAGTAAAGGGGCGCCCAATGGCAGGACTCATAACCTTAGTAAGACGCTCCTCAGGCTTTGGCGTTATTAACTCAGTAAACCACTTGCCATTCATGCAAGAAACAACAATTGCTACGCTGGATACGAAGACTCAAATCATGGACCAAATAACAGTAATACATTTGCATTGGAACCATGGTAGAGCTGGGAAACATGAGTTCATCGATGAAGTTTCAGGTATCATAGATTGTTTACTCGAAAGCCGAAAGGGGTCGAATATAATAATTTGTGGTGACTTGAACATAGACTATTTCAATCCAAAGACGCCCCAGAAAAAACCCTAGCTACACATTGGATGGAGGAAATGAGTGTAAGAAATTTACAGATGTTGAACGGATGTACATTAGGAGACATACCACCGGCCCCCACGTGGAATCGGGCGAACCAGGGTTCCACAATTGACTACTTATTCGTATCGGCAGCTCTTCATCGAGTGATATCATTATAAGTAGTCCAAAAAGAAAGCAGTGATCATGACATGCTGACCATTGAACTAGTGAACACCTCAATAAATGTTAAAACAAAATGGACACACAAGATTGCTGTAGAAGCAAGCAGGGTGAGGCTAAGACTTGCTGAAGAAGTAGTAGCACAGCTGTCAAACCAATATTGTGACGTAGGCTCCACATTAGAATATGCACATCTACTGGTCAATTTCAAAACCATCAACGGAGGCTCAAAACATATGAACTTGAAACACACACATTGTTTTGACCTAGACATATTAAAACGGAAACGACTAATGAGATGTGCAATTCGGCAGGCTCGGGTGGCTGATAAGGTGACACGTGTGTTGAAAAAAGGGCCGCCAGACAAATATACAAAAACTGGCTTAAAGCCCATAAAGGCCTAATGCTACAAAGGGACTCTGAACGAATGATGGAAAGCCTTCAAAATAAAAACATCAGAGAATTTTGGAAGATTATTAACACACAAGCTCCCCAGGAGTCTTTACAAGCCTCTATGGTATCGGAAGATACTTGGACAGCCCACTTTAAAGAGTTGTACAAGGAAAGTCCAATACCACTTACCACAAACAAGCCAATCATGTCAAAATGGGCACTAACATTTCCCAAAGAGGACATAGTGAGAATAATCACCAAAGCAAAAAACTCGAGCTCCTAGCCCGGACGGCTTGACAAACTTTACGATTAAGCAACATCCGGAGCTATGGGCAGATGTTTGTGCGGCTCTCTTTGAGAGGGTAAATATCCAGTGTCAGACGCCACAATCTTGGAAATCTGCCGTGATTGTACCAGTATTTAAAAATGCGGACAGAACATGCCCGAAAAACTATCGTCCAGTGGCCTTACTCGACGTTTAGGTAAAATATATGCAACCATGTTGCAGCACAAACTATTAAAGTGGGCAACGCTTTCGAAACATGTAGATGTCAGACAGACAGGTTTCGTTAAGCAGGTTGGTTGTTGACTAAATCTGTTGCTGCTGAACTTATGTAAAATGGAGGCAATAAAATCAAAAACGACGGTATCATGCCTTCATTGATTTTTCTTCTATGCCTTTGATACGATCAATCGGGCACTTCTATGGAAAAAGATGCGTGCATGGGGTTGCCCGGAAGACCTAGTTGCTGCCATAAAAGAACTGCATGCTGGAACCTCTATCAGAGTACGCCTGGATCAAACGGGCGTTCTGTTGTCACCGATTTAAAACATTCAAGGGAGTCAAACATGGTTGTCCCTTGGCGGCGGCAATATTTAGTCTGTTTATATCGGACATTGGAAGAACCATACAGGCCGTAAAGTCCTTCCCTCCAAAGATGCATAGCTCACATTTAAGTTGGCTCCTACATGCAGACGATCTGATTTTGTTGGACTTAACACCAATTGGCCTGCAAAAGAAACTCTATGCAATTCAACAATATGTGACTGATAACCAGCTGCTCATTAATACGAAGAAATGCAAAATCCTTGTCCTTATACCTTAAAGGTGGTAGGGCCAGACTGGCTAAAAGAACATCATTGTCTATGGGGCAAGAAAAGCTGCAGATTTCATTGTGCGTAAAATATCTTGGAATGACAGTAGGTTCCTGTATTAATGTTGGCCCGTGGATAACTATGACAAAACGCAAATGTAAGCAATTGGCATGTCAGGCGCTAGCGATAAAAAAAAAAATAGATTAGGAAAATGTTCTCTCAAACCGGTCTTTCCATTCTATCAACAAAAGGTAATACCAGTATTAACATACGGTGCAGAAAATGCATTGGGCTGCTCATGGGAGGTGTGGTCGACGTTTGAAAATATCTTCTGGACTGAAGTACTGGGCCTACCTAAAGGAATTGAAAAGTCTTCCATACAATATGAATTATCGCTAATATCAATTCATGCGTGAGTTTGTTGGAGCCTATCATTGTATCACAAAACAAAAGCATGCGAACGAATCCCGCAGTTTGAAATCTTTCATAGTGCCACCTCGTCTGCATCAAGTGTCATGTCAATGTGGCTGAAATGATGTGAATCCATGTTGGCGGAGTTCGACATCAAGCTTGACCTGCTCCACGGTAATCCGAATGCAGTAAAGATAAAAATTCGGCGTGCAGATTGGGAGCAGACATGCTCTGAAATAGCAGCTTCTAAAATGATGAGCGAGGTCCCACTGGAGGGCCCGGCTTTCAATAACATGCAAAAATACATTGAATTATTTCCCGACCCTAATGCCAGAAGGCTGTTTATGGGACTTCGGCTAAACGTGTTTAAAACGAAAGAACGTCTGCGAGCATGGTTGGCCAACGCAAACTTGAACCCCATGTGTCGTTGTTGAACAAGAGAAGTCGAAACTCTGAAGCATTTGGTGCTGTTCTGTAGTAACTTAAGAACAGAAAGAACACGATATCTGGGCCACTGGAGCGAGACACATCCGTCCCTTTGTGCAGATGAGTGGTGGCAACAAATGTTCAACGGAAGAGATATGAAATTAGTATTGTCTTTAACATACTTTTTGGCGACAATTGAAAAGCGGCTGTTGGTCCCAATTGTGTCTGGATCGATGTGAAGTCCATATGACCTTCCGGAGCATGAGATTATGAAAAAGTAGAGCAGAAACCCACATAGTAGGAGTGAAAGCTGGATTCTGTTAGGAGACGGATTATAAAGAGATGTAATGAATTGTAATGAGATGTTTTATTTTAAAGGTTTGTATTTAAACCAATAAAATTAGAAAAAAAACTTATTTGTTTTATTTACTACATATTTTTCTCAGCAATTTCCCCCCCTGCACCACCCCTCCCTTCAACTTATCCGTCTCCCATGCCTTGCACGTTCTCAATGTCACTGGGCCTAGTAAGATTGCTGTTTCTTTCTGGTGCCCCCCCTTTGCCTCGTTGCGTTCTGAAACACTTGTGTACGAGCGCGATATATAAATAAAAATATCAATATCCTCATTTTTTAGTCATATCGGAGCAATTCATTCTCTACCTCTTCTTTCCCCTTCCAGGCCTTCTGCACGGCCCTGGCTTCTCTTTTCATCTCTAAAACTCAGGACATTCAGTCCTCTCTCTCGTCTCCTCCTCCCTATACTCCCCACTCCTCCTCTGGCACTTCTTTGACCACCCCCTCCTCCACCCTTCTCTGCCTTTCCCCTGTTCTCCCCAGATGTGGTTTCTAGACCAGTCCGATCTATGAAGTCTCGTCAAAACAGGTTCTCCCCTGGTCTTCTGAAACCATCAAGGACCACATTGACACCCTGGCTCCTGCTTTGGCTGACTTCTGCAACCACTCCTTTGCCACTAGACTCTTCCCTTCCCCCTGTAGCACTCCCTTGTGCACCCTCTTAAACTCCCTGCCAAATATCGCCCAATCTCCATCGCTCCTTTCCTGGGCAAAAGTCTGGCAAAGCTAGCCATCTCCACACTGAATCTGTTGGTTGTCTCCATGATCATCATTCTGGCTTTATTGCTGCCAGAAGCACTGAAACTGATCATCTGAACATCTGTGAAGACCTGCTCTCCAACCTAGATTCCAACACCCCGTGTTCTCATTTTACTTGATCTCTCTTCTGCCTTTTACACAGTCAACCATGCCATCCTGCTCAACCGTCTCTGTCCAACTTGGGCCCTTCCTCTCCCCTATTTCTGCCAGTGGTGTTCCCTAAGGGTCTAACCTCTCTCCTTGGCTGTTCAACCAATACCTGGCACTTCTGGCCCACCGCATTGCTTCACTCTACCCCAACTTTCAGTGCTATGCGGATGACACACTCCTCATTTTCAGGCTCCCTTCAGGCACCTCTTCTTCTCTCATCTCTGACTGTCTGCTATCCAGGAGTGGTGTGCTGCCAATGATCTCTGCCATAATGCCAGTAAGGCTGAGATTCTCCTCATCAGCATACCTGCTCCACTCTCTGGCCGGCATCTCTTGGCCCTCTTCCTGCTCCCACCTGTGAGGCTAAAAACTTCTGGGTCATCTTCGACTCCACACTCCTTCTCTCCTCACATCTGACGTCTCTAAGAAATCACAGTACCAGCTGCACCTCTTCAGAGGCATTCTTCCTTTCCTCTCCTTCCCCCTGAAGTTCACTGTCTCCAGAGCTCTGGTTCTCTCTAGGATTGACTACTGCAATAGCCTCTTTCTAAATCTGCCTACGTCTACTCTCCCAAACTCATCCAAAACAGCACAGGACCGTATCTCTCAAAGACTGAAATCTCTTAATTGGCTCCCAGTGGCTGTGAGGATTAAGTTCAAAACCCTCTGCATTGTCCACAAGGCCATCTGGGGCCTCAATACCTTCAACTCTCTTCCTAAATATCTTCCTTCTAGAGCCCTTCGCTCATCCGCCTCCAACTCCCTCAGGGTCAGTCGCCTTCTCCAAGCAACGAGTTCGTGGTAAGTCTCTTTTTTTTCGGCTGGGGCCTCCCTCAGGTTCAGTCTCCTTGCCTTTCTGAAACCTGAGGAGAACCATTTCCGGTTCTGGAAGCACCTCAAGACCTTCCTCTTTGCTTCTGCTTTCTTTCCCTGGCTGAATCTGAAATTGCACTGGTCACCTGGCTGCCCTCTGCTCTCGGGCCCAGGTTCACTCCCCGCCAGTTGCACACCTGCACTGCCCCCTGGGAGTCCCCTGCACTCGGGGGCTCTTTCTGTATCCCTACAGCCCCCTACCACCACTGACACCCGATGTCTGAACTCACCCATGCACTTGCCACCACTTGGCTGCACTTCTTATTTATTGTATTCATTGGTTTTTAATTTAATTAATTGTTATCCTATGTACTGCACTCCCCCCCTCGCACTTTCCCCCTCTCACTTTTCCCCCCTCACACACACTTGCACAATCTCAATGTCACCTGGCCCAGCAGGATCGTTGTCTGTCTGTCTTCCCTCCGTTTCCCCTCCCTTGCCTTGTCGCGCCTTGAAACACTTGTGTATAGGCGATTCATGAATGTCATATCATATGAAAAACGTGTATCTTCTCTCCAAATTGGGACGGATACATACGTATTGTTTGTCCATCCTAATCCACTCTCATCATCTTTGTTTTTACATACATTTCCTCGTAGGGAAATGTTTGTTTTGAGTACCATCTTAGAGTTGCCCTCTTCCCTTCAAATTTAGCCTCTTGTAGTGCATGCTGCTAAAGGATTTAGACATTTGGTCTCATGTGCAGACTTTTCTCTTGCAATAAATGTCCTTGCTGCATTCATGGCATACGGTATTAAAGAGCGTACATAACTTTCCTGTGACGTTCTGTCTCTCAACTCTTTCATGTGCTGATACCATAAATTATTTGACAAATAAGTCGACCTAGATAGGAATTAATACTTTCATGATCTTCTGAGAACAGTTACTTTTGTTATCATAGTCATGTTACATCAATTTAACGTCGTTATCGAACAAATACATACTTCGAGGGGATTGGGTCCTCCGACGTATTCCATATCTATGACAGTAATCACCACAGCTGTGCTGCTTTGGAAAAGGTTCAGCGTCCCGCGTCGATACGCTGTCCTTGAGGACCTCCGTCGAGCTGACGTCACCGGATGTTATAAGCAGGATGCACCACGCCCGTAGCCTCAGTTCTGTTTTTTCCGCAAACGTTTTTGCTTTGGAGATCTCGGCGCGCCTCGGTTCTACTCAATCCTGTTCGTTCGGTTCTTTGAACGTGTTTGTTTGTGTATTGAAAATGATGTCTTTTGCTTCTTCCGCCCTGCGGTCGGGTTTTAAGAAGTGTCCGGTGTGCAGGTCCAAAATGTCGTTGACGGACACACACAACGCTTGCCTCTGGTGCCTCAGGGAGGACCACGATACGGATGACTGTGTCGACTGCCAGTCGCTTACATCGAAGGCCTTGCGGGAGCGTAAGAAGAAGCTGCCGGTGGGTAAGGTGGCCAAGCCCCGGAAGTCCCGATCCACTGGACTTTCGACGGATAATTCGAGGGGAGACTCTCTGCATCGTCGTGAGTCCGGGGGGGGGGTCTCGGTCCAGGAGTCTCTCTCGCCATTCCTCTGCCTCTTCGAGGCACTCACGGAAGCGCCGTCACAGGTCACCTTCCTCATCCGAGGACTTCGCCCATCGGCGGGTTGCTTGTCCCAACAAGCATTCCACTCCTGAGGAATGGGATTCCTGCCGAAAGGAGAAGATGGCGATTTTTCAATCGCAGGGCTCCGGTCTGTCCGTGCCATCTAAGGATGCTGGCCATTACCTTGCTAGAGACACTGCTCGTCTGCCTTTGGGCTCGAGCGGTCGTCGAAACTACCGGGCGCCTTCGAGGTCCCGGTCGGACAAGGATGGTCGCTCTAGACATGCCCGTTCCAGGTCCCGATCCTCAACGCCCTTGAGACCGCGTGAGCCGGTGAAGTCTTCGAGGAAGACATCGACGCCTGTGATGCCGAGGTCGTTGAGGGACTCTCTCGAGGCTTGCAGACCTCCAAAGCTGCAGCGAAGTTGTTGAGCGCTGCAGTTCACCAACCTCCCTAGGACGAAAAGGCACGACAGCAATGGAGGGGAGGTTCCTTTAGATATTACTCATCCTTTAGTAAATCGAGAGGAGCTGCAAGTCAAAGGGGCCACCGTAGGAGTGCCAGAGGTGGACAACAGGGTACTCGAGGTGCCAAGGCCGCTCGTGCAGCTGCCTTTGCCCTCTGGCACTGCCGCAGCCGCTTCAGCTCAGTCATGAGGCCATGTCGCATGGTTCGCCGGTTGCGGGGGAAGGCTGGCGCAGCATCTTGCATAGTGGCGTGCCATTACCTCAGATGTGTGGGTTCTGGAGATCATAGCCCACGGCTACAGTCTTCCTTTCCGGCAGAGGCCTCATGACAATCCACCAGGGAATCTCTCTTTGAAGAGTCTGGATCTGCTCCTTGCGCAGGAAATTCAATCGCTGCTGGAGAAAGGCGCCATAGAACTGGTGCCTGTAGCGGAGAGGAACAAGGGATGGTACTCCCCATATTTTTTGATTTTGAAGAAACACGGGGGATTGAGACCCATCATGGACTTGCGCGGTTTGAACAAGCTCATCAGGAAGGACAAGTTCAAGATGGTTACTCTTTCTCAAGTCCTCCAGGCCCTTCACCTTCAGGACTGGTTGGTGTCTCTCAACCTCAAGGACGCTTATTTTCATGTGCTGATCCATCCAAAGCACAAGAAGTACCTGATGTTCGCGGTTGGTGACTCGCACTTTCAGTTTCGGGTCCTGCCGTTCGGATTGATCTCCGCCCCAAGGGTATTCACCAAGCTCATGGTGGTGGTGGTGGCAGCGTATCTCAGGAAAGGGGCGGATTCACGTCTACCCCTACCTGGACGATTGGTTGATCAGGGCGTGCTCTCCCGAGCAGGTCCTGGATCATCTGTCCGTCGCCTCCCTTCATAGGCTGGGCTTCTCCCTCAACTTGAAGTCCCATTTGACGCCAACCCAGCGGCTCCAGTACATCGGAGCAGTGCTTGACGCTTCTCTGGGGCACTGTTTTCCTCCCCAGGTGAGGGCTTGTCACATTCAGCAGATGGTGCACAAGTTTCAACACGCCCAGAGTCTCCTGGTGTTCGAGTTCTTGAGGTTGCTAGGCCTCATGGCATCCCGCATACTTTTGGTGCCGGAGGCCAGGTTGCGGATGAGATCTCTGCAGTGGGCCCTCAAGATGCAGTGGGCTGTTGAAGGCAATCTGATGAAGAGGGCTCCGTTCTGGCTACCCTGCCCGGAGGTGACGATTGTGACGGACGCATCCCTCACGGGATGGGGAGCTCATGCCAACGAGGTGACAGTCGGCGGTTGTTGGTCTCCGTCGGAGTCCAGACTCCATATCAATCTGTTGGAGCTGCGGGCTGCCCGGCTTGCCCTGAAGGTTTTTCTGCCGACTGTGCGAGGAAGGACTGTTCTGATTCTGATGGACAACACAGTGGCCATGCACTACCTCAACAAAAAGGGGGAGGCAGGGTCACTTCTTCTGTGCAGGGAGGCGATGCAGGTCTGGTTCTGGGCCATCCAGCAGGAAGTTTCGATCTCGGCAGTTCATCTGGCCGGAGACGAAAACGAGACGGCGGATGCTCTGAGCAGGCAGAGCGCGATCTCTCATGAGTGGGAGCTGGCTCAGGAGATTCTCCTGGAGATCTTCACCCTTTGGGGGACCCCTCAAGTGGATTTCTTCACCTCCAGTGTCAACCAGAAGTGTGAAAGTTTCTGCTTGCAGGAATTTCCTCCAAAAGGAGCCTTAGGAGACGCGTTTGTGGTGGAGTGGTCCTTTCTACTGCTGTACGCGTTTCCTCTAGTCCCCGTCATCCCGCAAGTGCTGCAGAGGTCAGAGGTTTGGTTCCCAGATGATCCTCATTGCTCCGGCTTGGGCTCAGAGGACGTGGTACCCGGACCTTCTCGACTTGTCCATCTGCCCTCCACGTCGTCTTCCCTACCAAGACGACCTGCTCTCCCGGGGGGAGGGGGGGGGGGTCAGGTTCTCCATCCAGAGGTCAGATCCCTCAACCTTCACGCTTGGTTTCCGAAAGGTTGAGGTATAAGGATTGGGACCTCCCTGAAGACGTGATGGAGGTTTTGCTTTCGGCCAGACGGCCGGCAACAAAGCCCCTGTACCGTTGCCGTTGGAGAAAGTTCTGCGACTTCTGCAGGGTTAAGAATGTGGATCCTTTTTCATGTGGCATTCCTGTAGTTCTGTCTTTTTTCATTGGCCCACAGGGCCTGCAAGTGCGTACTGTTAAAGGTTACCTGGCGGCGCTGTCTATATTTAAGCGCTCGTCTGAGGAGTGTTATTATTTTAAAATTCCTTTAATTTCTCAGTTTCTCAAAGGACTCACTAATGTGTTTCCGCCGGCACTTTCCAGGTGCCTGGTTGGGATTTGGCCCTTGTTCTGAAATTCCTTATGGGTGCTCTGTTTGAGCCTTTACATTCTTTTCCTTTGAGGATGTTACCCCTTAAGAATGTATTTTTAGTTGCGGTCACTTCCGCTCGCAGAGTGAGTTGCAGGCACTTTCAGTTAAGCCACCGTTCACTGTGTTTCATAAGGACAGGGTTGTCCTTCGAGTTCGTCCTTCCTTTCTTCCGAAGGTGGTGTCGGAATTCCATTTGAGCCACGTTATTCTTCCAGCTTTTTATCCTCCACATCCTGGTAAGGAAGAGGAGGCTCCATAGGTTGGATCCTAGGAGAGCTTTAAGTTTCTATATTTCTCGCATGTCCCAGGTCAGAGTGGACGATCAGCTCTTATTGGTTACGCTGGAAGGCGTTTGGGACAAGCTGTGACTAAGCAGACTTTGTCTAGATAGATTATCTTGGCAATTTCTAAATGTTACCGCTTGGCGGGTAAGGACCCTCCGGTAGGCTTACGGGCCTATTCTACTAGGGGTATGGCTGCCTTTACTGCCCTACAGAGGGGTGTCCCTATTCGTAACATCTGTGATACAGCCACTTGGGCTTCGGTCCATACTTCTGTACGTCACTACTCCCTCGATTCTATCCGGGGGCAGCATCTGGCCTTTGGCAAGGCGGTCCTTTACTCTGCAATTTGATTGGGCATTCTAAATTTCTATATTCTAAATTCTTTTCCTTCCTCCATACGTGGGTACTGCTTTGGGAGTCTGTCATAGATATGGACTACGTCGGAGGACCCAATCCCCTCGAAGAACAAGTTACTCTTTTACCTGGTAACTTTCTTTCGATGGGATGGTCTGACGTATTCCAAATCGCTCGCTCCCTCCCTCCCTACTTGCCCCGCTACAGAATTTCTTATGCAATTGCAGTTTACGTTTCCGCAAGGCTTTCTGTGGTCATACTGGCAGTGGTTTGGTGCCACACGTTCTGGGGAAAAAACAACTGAGGCTACGCGGGTCGTGCGTCCTACTTAAACATCCGCTGACGTCGGCTCGAAGGAGGCCCTCGAGGACAGCGTATCGACGCAGACGCCGAAAATTTTCGGAAGCAGCACAGCTGTGGTGATTACTGTCATAGATATGGAATACGTCGTCGGACCATCCCATCGAAAGAGCGTTACCAGGTAAGAGAGTAACTTGTTCATCTGTCGCTTTTGACCTTACCCTTCCACTTGCGTTAATACATCCCTTTCCCTCTCCCCTGCCCCCCAAGACATGCGACAAATTTTGCACATTTCGTTGACGGTCGTTTTCTCCGTTGAGAATGGGACATATGTTTTAGTTTGTTCATATGTGTTTGTGGCTTGCGGTGGGCCCTTTCACGTGCAGGTTGATGAGTGGTGTCTAGTCCGAACTCAGTTGTATAGATTAAAGAGGCTCGGAGTCGTCTGTTCGATTTCGTGGTGCAACAAAGTCACACCAGAAGTATTCGTGCCGGGCTGCTTTTCCATGGAGAATTGTTGTGATTTTCTCCATTGTGTATATATTTGTTGCGATACTAATCCATTCCTTTTTTGCTGGGAGGCGTGGGGGATTTCCATTTAATGGCTAGACCTGCTCTCGCTGCTAGTAGCAGTGGGGATATCAGTCCCCTTATCCTTACTAGTTAATCTTCTTCTAGGCCAAATTAAGTCAGGAGGGGTGTTGCGTTTCTTTCGGTACCGTCTGTTTGTTTAATCCATCCCAGAACCGTGTTCCAATAGATGCGTACTTTGGGGCGTTCCCACCACATGTGCCAGTAGTTGGCATCCATTCCGTATTCCCTCCAGCATTTTGGGCTGTTGGTCTGATACATTTTAGATAGTCTGTGGGGTCATATTGCCACCTTTTTGAAGTAGTTTTACTGCATGAAGCTTGTATTGTGCGGCGATTGATATTTGAGATGGTGTTTTACAGATTGTGTCCCATGTGTGTTGATAAAATTCTCTATTAAAGACCTTTTCCCATTTGTTTTTGAGGCTTGGGATCGTGTCTCAGCCTTTAGGTATCAGTCCTTTAGTCGTGGTGGCCGTGTCGAGGATTTTCTCGAATGTGGTGAGTTCCCTCTGTATCTTTGCACACCATTCTCGTTTAGATAGGACGCCCTTTAGGCATAGCTAGAGGAATACCGGTATTGGGTGCAGTTGGAGGGCTTACTCTAGCTCTGAGATTGCTATGAATTTGCCCTGTCTCCATACCTGTCCGACGCTTTCAAGCCCCGCATTAAACCAGGTTTGGTACCTGGGGTGTTCAGGGATTTCCTCTTTGATTCCTTAGGCCCATAGGTGACTCGGGAGGGGGGGGGGGGGAAGAGGGGCTGTCTTACGGCCATGTTACCCCTGTCATTCTTTTTCCCTCTTTACATATGTCCCCTATCGTCCCCAGTATGGGATGGTCGCAGAGTTTTCACGTGAGCTTTGGTCTGGGGACCCATAGCCATTCCCGAAAGGGTCACAGGGGTCAGGTTATCATTGTCCAGTTGGACCCATTGTAGGTCCTTTCTGTCTCTTAGATGGGGAACGAGGACTCTTAGCTGGACTGCCTGGTAGTATCGCTCTGTCGGGGAGGCCCACCCCGCCTTGCTCTTTGGGGAGTATGAGAGTTTTGTATGATATTCTAGGTTTTTTCCCGGCCCATGGGAATTGGAGTATTGCCCTTTTCACTTGTTTAAAGTAGTACTCTGGGATCCTCACTGGGAGAACTTGGAACGGATATAGGAAGCGCGGGAGACTAACCACCTTGATGGCGTTGAGGTGTCCCGTCCATGAGACCATGAGGGGTTGCCATCTCGCAAGGTCAGCGTGGAATGCAGTGAGAAGTTGTGGAAAGTTGGCCTCATATATATCAGCAATATTTCTCGTCACGTTGATGCCTAAATACCGGAGTGTTGGGCCTCCGATAGTAAGGCCTAGTTGGGCAAATTCAGAGAGTTGGTGCATGGTGGGCTTGTTTAGGGGGGAAGAGAATGGATTTGGTTCTGTTGATTTTTGAAGCCTGATAGTGAGCCGTATTCTTCGATGAGTTGTATTGCGCGAGGTATCGATGTCAGGGGGTATTGCACATGGAGTAGAATGTCATCAGCATGTAGTGCCAATTTGTATTCTCTTCCCTGGATGGGCAAACCTTCTACGCATTCGTCCGCTCTGAGCATTTGGGCTAGGGGTTTCAAGGATTTTGCGAATAATATTGCTGAGAGAGGGCATCCATGCCTTGTGCCTCTACTCAGGGAAAACCAGCGAGAGTACTGTGAGTTCACTGTTACAGATGCTTGGGGTGAGGTGTATACCGCTTTAATGCCTCGGTCCGAGGCCTATTTTTTTTTTTTTTTTTTTTTTTTTTTTAGTGCTGCATCCAAAAAGTGCCATTAGATTCTATAAAACGCTTTCTCTGTGTTAGGCAGAATCCTGTGCAGTTCCCTTGGGGAACACTGCAAAAATATTAAGACTACAGGAGTAAGCACTAAACCCAATTGGTAGCAGTCTGCACCATGTGGATTTACCTGGTAGCTGTGGCTGAGCAGTCAGACTTCTCTCAAGAAGAGTAGGGCAGTATATAGAGTATACACAATAGGGCTAAAACACAGTAGAGCAAACAAACACTGACCAGAGCTTTGTATAAGAAGTATATAATTATTTTAAACACACTTTAGGCAATATCCTAGCACTCCAAATCAAAAGCAAGTTAAAACACAGTCCGGTAAAGTATACACCCCTCCCTTGATAACTGTCAGACAAGTCAGAGTCAAAACCCCACGATTTGTTAAACCGATGTGAGCGCATAACCTGATGGCACTCCACTAGTTCAGTTAAAGGGAGAGAAAAAGACAGAGCATAGAAATAAAACGGGTCCCAACACTTTTTAGGAGTTCTCAGCAAGAGAAGAAAGGCAGTATGTACTGTAGAGCCAAAGTTCATAGGCCAGGCCCACTTTAAATGGGGCAAAGCGAAATGTGCCCAGGATCACACGGTTTAAAATGCACTAAGTCTTTGCAGAATGTTCAAAGGAGGTTGGGGCGGTTCAAGACAGTAAAGTTAGGTCTGGGGCCAACCCAGTTGGAAAGCCAAGGATTTAAGGGTCACATTGGGCAAACCGAAGAAAGGGAGGCCAGGCAGGACACAGTACCTTAAACAGAGAGGAAGCTCCAGCGGTGGCAGTTGTTCCTGGCAGTGGTTGCAGTTTGTTGTTTCGACCAGGGGAAGAGAGGATCTCGTCGAGGAGGAAACGTGGAGTCGTTGCACTGCACAGGGATGAAACCAGCCGCGGAGTCCGTCGATAAAAGGTGCGTTCCTTTTATTCGCAGTGAAAGTGGTGAAGCTTGGCTATCCAGCTGCCGGGGTGTTTGGCACGTGCGATTCGACCAAGAGACGTCTTTGGAAGGCGAAAAGGGCGAACTGGTTGTTCCCACCAGCTCAGAGGAAGAAGACTCGTCCAGCAGAAGATCTTTTGTCGTTGGGGAAAGTGGTGAGTTTGTTGCAGCAGGGCTCCATTGGTGGTGTCATTGCAGATGGCTCAGCTTCTTCCCTCTTCGGATTCTTGGGTCCTGTGGCGACTTCTGAAGTTCCAGTCCCAAAGGCCCTGCTTTTATGCAGAAAACCCCCCATTCAACAGCCTGGCTGTCACACAAACATGCTAAGTGGTGAGCCGGGCGGCTCACCACTGGGCCAATCAGAATAGGATGCGACTTGAGTTGCTAAGGCAACGCAGTCCAGGGTGCCAATTCCACTCCCCATACATCCTGTGGAACCCAGAGTGGCACCATTCGGAGGGCTTCTGTGGAGAAGCCCGCCAAAAAGTGGAACAAAGGGCTCAGCCTTGGTCAGAGTTACAGAGACGGACACGAATGCCATTTTAGAAAGGAGTTCTGCAAAAAGACCCAACTGTGAATTTAATATTAAATAAATAAACCAGCGTATCTTTAACATTGCACCAAAAAGTGGTGCGTTTAAAATCAATGGGAAAATCCCATAGAGAAAATTCTGGTGGAATATTTTGCGTGGTAACCACTGCCACCAGCCAGAAACTCGACAAGGGGGGACTGGACAGTGCCCCCTTGAAAACAGACCATGGGGCAATATAATTAACCCCTTCCAGTACTTCCACAATATGATGGTTTGTACTGGTTCTGTTCACAATTTAAGACTAGTAAAGTCAATGGTGACTTTACATGCCCTGGGAGACAGTAGTGAGTCCCAGGGTATGGAGTCTGTTTGGGGGTCACAATGACAGCCCTGTGTTACTGCACTGAGGGTGCTGTGTAACACCTACACAAAAACAGATGATACCCTATGGAGTAAAAGACCCCATAGCCCAAAATCACACCAACAGTCAGAGACAAACCTCAAATCATGCCTAAGAGTGGGAGTAGAAGAGTCTCACTCTTAGCAGGAGAAAAAAACAAACCCCAAAAATCCATTGAAGCTGCTGGGGGACTCACTATGTTTGGGAAATTAGCCTTATAAGAGAATTCTCCCTAACACTCTGCGTTGATTGAAAGTAGTGCTGGGGTATTTGGCATTTTCTTGGCCTCGTGTATCAGGTGGAGGGTCTTGCGAGTGGAATCGGCTCCCTGTCTACCAAGGATAAACCCAACCTGGTCAGTGTGGATTATGGAGGGCATGTGTGTTTCCAGCCTTGCAGTGAGGACTTGCGTGTATATTTTGGCGTCAATGTTAAGGAGAGAAATAGGGCGGTAGGATGCGCACTGCTTGGGGTCTTTGCCGTCCTTAGGAATGACTGTGATTAATGCTTCAGAGAAGGATTTGGGCGCTGAACCGGTCTGGAGAATATGGTTAAAAAGCTCGACCATAAATGGGAGGAGGGGGGTCAATGAAGGTTTTGTAGAACCCCGTCGTGTAGCCATTGTTCCCTGGGGCTTTCCCGGTCGAGAGCCTTTTAATAGCGTCTTCCATTTCTTTGTCAGTGGTGGGGGATTAAAGTGCATCTGCTGTTTTTAGGGTTAGTCTTGGCATGGTAATCCTGTTCATATATACGTTCATTACCTCTTCATCTGGTACGGCTTCGGAGGTGTACAATTTCTCATAGAAGTCAGCGAAGGCCTCGTGGATGTTGGGGTGTATCGCTTGGGGGCCATTTCCTTTTTCTATGGAGGACACCCATCTTTCTGCTCGTTGTCCTCTTAGACTAGCTGCTAATAGCATGTCTGCTTTGCTTCCTTTATCGTAGTGTTTGTTTCAGGAATTGGAGTTTACGAACGACTTCGCCGATCTCCAATTGACATAGTTCCTCCCTCTTTCTGGTCGCCTCCGCTATTCTTTTCTCTCTCGGCGTCGGTGGATTGTGTGCTAAGGTCTAATTGGGATATTGCGTTTCTGAGCTTGTTCTCTATCAGAGTCTTTCCTAGTAGTAACCAATCACTGGTCACTGGGTCATACTGCCCCAGCCATTGACTGCCCTCTCCCTAAGCCCTGCCCCTGGCAGCCATCCTCAGATTTTTACCACACGTTCAAGTGTTGGGAGCCTCGTGCTATAGCTCTCGAGCTTTTGCTGCGTTTTCACGCTTTTTTCAGAGATTTTCTCATTTTTTTCGGTTAATTAGAGCCTCAAGCTCCACCGTCTCTACATCTGATTACCGGGGACCCGTTTTGGATTTTTCTACGCCCCTCAAGGGTGATGTTTTCGTCGAGTTACGCTTCTTGGACCAGAAGTGCCTGATGCCTACCCCGGACATTGCCCAGGAGAAAGGAAGCTTGACGCCCGGAAAGCTGTTCAGGGTTTGCCCTGAATGCCAGCTACAGAATGTGTTCAAGGAGGACGAGCATTCGAAATACCTCTACTGCCTTCATGAGGACAAAACGCACGTGGAGAAGGACTGTGCGTTTTGCGGGAACATGTCGGAATGGACCTTGAAGGATCGTCGTCTTGGGCTCTTTCCTTCCAGCCAGCTGGAGAGACGGTCAGGTGAGAAGAGAAAGAAGTCTGAGTGGTCTTCTAAGTCCTGTGAGGGCGCCCCAGTGACAGGGGCCCAACAGAAGACTGAGCACCACGAGCCTGCGGGCACCGGGAGCTCCGAATAGTCAGGCTCCTCGGCTGCCAGGCAGGGCGCACCCTCTCCGGTGCCATCAACCATAAGCCAAAGCTCTGGCTCGGGAAAGAGGAAGTCAGAGTCTGGGTAAGCTTCTTGAGAGGCCCCGGTCGAGCTGGAAGGTTCCGGCTGAGGGGGAGGGAGGCGGTGACCCTCCCCCCCCCAAGGTGAAGGCCGTGAGTATGCAGAAGGTGGTCGAGGCCTTGATCCACCCGGCTAAGGCCTCTATCGAGGAAGTCGCGGCGGCCCTGGCGCAGGTGGAGTCTGCACCAGTGGAGGTGACCTCGGGGCCCAGAGTTACCCTGCCGCCGCGGAGGGAATCCTCTTTCAAGCCCATCGAGAAAACCCCTGTGAAGTCCCTGGTGGAAAGGGGGGTGTGGGGCAAGTGGCCATGGACTCAGCCTCCGAGGAGGAGCTCGTGGAAGTTTTGGAGGGCCTTGACGAGGGCGTTGAGGAGGCCTGGCCTCTCTGGAGGGATCCTGAGGAAGAGGACGACGAGGGCGACGACAAAGTTCCAGTTCAACCGTCGCGCCCGTTGCATCCGGTGCCACAGGACAACTTGGCCATTTTGATGGCAATACAATCCTTATGTATGGAGATAAGGACGAGATTGCCCCTACCCCCGACGGAGGAGCAGGAGACAGGGCTGACGGAGGAGCCAGGCCTGTTGGGGAGTCCTCCAAGCAAGAGAAGGATCCATCCAGCACCGTCTTTCCAACCCTCACGGCCTGCTCAACCTTCACCCCTGTCCACGGGGAATGACACTGCACCAGGAACGACAACGGTGGGGACGACTGGATGGATCTCCCATTGCCTCCCATTTGGGGGGGGGGGGGGGAGAGGGAGGAGGAGGAGGAGGAGGAGGAGGAGGAGGAGGAGGAGGAGGAGGAGGAGGAGGAGGACTACTTGGCCATCGTGGCCTGCTACGACAGGGAATTGTGGTACAAGATCGCCCCCCCCCCCTGTTGGACTTCCTACCGGACAAGAGGGCAGAGGTCCTGGAGATCTTGCAGGAAGGAGAGGTGGCGTTGGACCACGCCATAACAGTGGCTACAGACATTGCCGACACTGGTTTCCGCTAGTTGGGCAACAGCATTTGCCTTAAAAGGGGATGATGGCTCAAGGTGACGGATTTCCGCCAGGACGTACATGCCCAGGTCTTGGACATGCCCTTTGACAGGAACAACCTGTTTGGGAAAACAGATGAGTCCCTCCAAGCCATCAAGACGGACACAGAGGTTGCTCGGGCCCTGGGAATTCTCCAGCAAAGACGGACGTCCTTTTGGAAATCCGGAGGCAAGTAAGGTGCCTCAAAGGGATTTGGCGGCGGATCCTCCACGTACCGCCAGGCGGCCTGCTCCTCGTCGCAAGAGGCCTACAGGGGACGAGGCAAGTCGGGCAGATTGTGCCGTCGTTGCCAGGGAGGACAAGGCGGCAAGGCGACCTCCAAGCAAGACTGAACCGACCGTGGTGTTGGGCCCCCACCGAAGCACCCTGGTGGGAGGCCGGCTGGCGAAATTCATCGGTGTGTGGAAGTCCATCTCCACCGACAGTTGGGTGCTGGACGCCCTGGCCCAGGGGCACTCCCTCGAGTTTCTAAGGAAGTGCCTTCGCATTCCACCCGTGGCCAGGAAGGAAAACCACATCCCTCAACTACTGTTGGCGGTAAGGGCGATGCTCAGGAAAGGTGCCATCGAGCGCGTCCCAAAGAGGCTCTCGGAGTATACTCAAGGTACTTCCTTGTAAAAAAGAAGACAGGCGTCCCATCCTAGACCTGCGGCGACTGAACAAGTACATCAAGGCGCAGGAGTTCCGGATGATCATCCTCCAGCACGTGCTGGGACAGCTGGAGAAGGGCGATTTCCTGTCGTCGTTGGATTTGGAGGATGCGTACTTCCACATCCCCATTCTGAAAGGACACTGAAGGTTCCTCAGGTTCGTGGTCCAAGGATGGCACTACCAGTTCAAGGCCTTACCGTTCGGGTTGAAGTCAGCTCCCAGGGTTTTCACCAAGTGCCTGGCACCGGTGGCGGCGCGGCTGCGCCTACAGGGGATCCACATCTACCCCTACCTGGACGATAGGCTCATCCGAGCAAGGACAAGGGAGCTCAGTGATAGACTGTCCAGCTGCCCACGGACATGGGGTTCTCCATCAACTTACCCAAATCCCACCTGTTCCCTTCGCAAGTTGCACTGTTTCTGGGAGCCAAGCTCGACACAGTGGCGTGTCTGGCCTCTCCGTCGGAGGAAAGGACAAAGGCCATCCTGATCAAGGTGCAGCGTCTGCTGGCCACGGAAATGGCCAGGGTAAGGTCCATCAAGTCCCTCCTCGGGATGATGTCATCATGCATATATCTCGTACGATTGTGCAGGCTTCGGATGTGCCCGTTACAGGAGTGCCTCGAAGCCCGATGGATTCAAGCGACTGGCAGTTTCGAGGACAGGATCCCTCAACGAGACCTTCCGACAAGCGATCCGGTGGTGGGGGCACCCGTGCTCATCTGACGGCGGGCACGGACTTTCAGACCCCAGTCCACCAGGTAACGGTGACTACGGATGCCTCCCTGGAGGGGTGGGGAGCACACACTGGAGATCTTCACGCGAGAGGCCTTTGGCTCCCGGAGGAGAAGCCACTCCACATCAACGTCCTGGAGCTCCGGGCAGTCTTCTGGGCCCTCGGGTCCTTTCTCCCGTCCCTCAAGGGCAAGGTGGTGAGGATCTTCACCGACAACACCACCACGATGTTCTACATCAGGGAACATGGCGAACCAGATCCCCCAGCCCTATCCAAGGAAGCCCAGGGCCTGTGGCATTGGGCCGTTGCCCACGGGATATTTCTGGTGCCATTTCATCTGGCAGGGATAAAAAACACCATTGCCGACTCTCTCAGCAGAGAGCTGCACTCGTGCCACGAGTGGGAACTACGGCAGGATCAAGTGGATCGACTATTCAAGCGATGGGGCACACCCCTGATAGACCTGTTTGCGACGGCGACAAACTCCATGTGCCAGAGGTTTACCAGCAGGTTTCCCCAGCAGGGGAGCATGGGAGATGCCTTCTCGTTTCCCTGGGACGGCCTGTTCCTGTATGCGTTTCCTCCGTTGCCGTTGCTGCTCCGACTCATCAACTAGCTCAAGAGGTCCCGGTGCAGGATGATCCTCGTCGCACCGGCATGGCCGAGGCAGATCTGGTTCCCGGACCTTCTGGACTTGGCAGCGTCCCCACCAGTCAAGCTACCAGCGGACGCAGATCATCTCGCCAGAGAAGGAGGCGCCATTCTTCATCACGACCCGGAGTCGCTGAACTTGCAGGCCTGGCTCCTGCAGCGCTAGAGTTTGGAGGGTACGATATCCCGGTTGACTGCAGAGAGTTTCTTGCGAAGGCCAGGGCGTCCTCAACTCTCAAGTGCGATGGACATAAGTGGAAGAGGTTCTCTGTCTAGTGCCACGCACAGAAGATTAACCCTCTGCGGATTTCGGGTCCTCAAGTGCTTCCGTACTTACTTTCGCTGGCCAAGGCTGGATTAGCTCACGCCTCCATCAAGATGCATCTGATGGCGATCTCCCGATACACCAGAACTACGTGATGGGCGTCCTTGTGGTCTCATCGACTGGTGAAGGAATTTATGAAGGGACTATTCCGATCGTTCCCGCCGGTGAAGGCCCCTGCCCCGGCGTGCAAGCTCAACCTGGTGCTGACTAGGCTCATGGGGGGCGCCATTCCAGCCTCTGCATTCGGCACCGTTGAAGTACCTGTCGTGGAAGAGAGCATTTCTTGTGGCCATCACCTCCGCACGATGAGTGGGAGCGATTCAGGCCCTATCCTGCAAGCCTCCATACTTGACTTTTCACGACACAAGGGTAGTGCTGAGGACACACCCCTCCTTTATGCCCAAGGTGCCATCGGACTTCCACCTCAACGAGCCCTTGGTGTTACCAGTTTTCTTCCTGTCACCTTCGTCTCCGGCCGAGAGGACTTTGCACTCGCTGGACGTGGCTAGAGCACTGAAGTTCTACGTGGACCGCACTAAGAGTTTTCGGAAGACGTCACAACTATTTGTGAACTTTGGACTTGTGAACCAGGGGAAGGCTCTCTCTAAGGCTTCCATTTCCAGATGGCTCTCCGGC
The DNA here is from genome assembly GCF_040938575.1 of Ambystoma mexicanum. Lineage (NCBI taxonomy): Eukaryota > Metazoa > Chordata > Amphibia > Caudata > Ambystomatidae > Ambystoma > Ambystoma mexicanum. The sequence continues at coordinate 953,337,623 of NC_090939.1, forward strand.
TGTATCATGCACTGTCACCGGTTGGCAAACCGCAACTACAGCGTTCCTGTCTGGTGTTCCCCTGCTGGACATCTGCAGGGCTGCTACGTGGAGGTCGACGCACACCTTCACGAGATTCTACTGCGTCGACCGGGATTCCAGGGAGGAGTCCAGAGTCGGCCAGGCAGTGCTGCACAACATGTTCGCTTAAGGTGAGCCTGGAGAGAAGGTAAGATGCTTAATGTTGAGTTTTATGTAATGCTTAATATTGAGCCTTGCCACCTCCCGTGGTTGTACATGTGTGTACTGCTATGTATTCTTGTATTCATGAGCATGTGAATCCATGCCAGAACCCATGCTGGAGAAGGAACAAGTTACTTACCTGTAACTGTTATTCTCAAGCATGGGTCTGGCATGGATTCACATGCGAACCCTCCCTCCTACCCCTCTGTGGCTCTTCACTTGGTCATACTGCCACTTTACATGCTATCAAATCTGAGGATGGCTGCCGGAGGTGGGGTTTAGGGTGAGGGCAGTCATTGGCTGGGGGCAGTATGACCCAGAGACCAGTGATTGGTTACTACTAGGAAAGATAGATCAGAAACAAAACTGATACTCATTTTTCTTTACCGAGGATTCCCAGCCTGACGACGGGGAATATTCATGAGCATGTGAATCCATGTCAGACCAATGCTCGAGAACAACCGTTACAGGTAAGTTACTTGTTCCTTTAAAGTATGGGTCAAATCCGAATTTAAGGACCTCAAACATGTATGTCCATGAAACGGAGTCTAATGCCTTCTCAGCGTCTAATGAAACAGCCACCGCTTGGACTCCCGGTTTGATCTGCGCCATAATGCTAAATAGTCTACGTACGTTTAAAGCTGTGGACCTCGTCGGAATGAAGCCACATTGGTAAGGATGTATTAGGGTGGTCATTTTGGGCAGCAGTCTGTTGGCATATTTTAGCGTCTGTGTTAATCAGGGAGAGTGGGTGATAGGAGGAGCACTTGTGCGCAGGGCGTCTAGGTTTCAGTAGTACCGTTATGACTGCGTCCGTCATTGTCGGGGAGTGAGCCAGAGCTCATGGCTTCCTCCCATACTAGGGTTAGTATCGGAGCAAGTATTGTGGAGTATGTTTTATAGAGTTCGGAACTCAGGCCATCTGGTCCTCGGGTTTTGCCTGCTGCTAGTGATTTGATCTATTCACTTGTGATCTGCTGTTCAAGGCTCAAACTATCTTCTAATGAGAGTTTGGGGAGGTCAATCGTGCTCAAGTATTGCTTTGTCCTCCTGCGTGCGTGTATCGTGGTTGGCATATACATTTTTATAGTAATCAACAAATTCAGCATTAATGTCTTCTTCACCATGTACTGCTAGTCCCTCGTTTGTCAAGATACTTGTGATTGGGGAGTGGTTGTGTACATTCTGTATTAGGCGAGCCAGATGGTGTCCCGCCCTGTTGCCCTCTACGTATCTGCAGGCTCTGATCGGCGTGGCCATGTACTGCTGTTCTTTAGTTGCTAAGTGGAGCTGGGAATTAATATCAGCCAATGTACGCTTGTCGTGTTGCCGTGTAGTTGGTGTCTTCAGGTGTGCTTCTGTTTTATCGAATTCTGTTCTGACTGATTTGAGGAGTCCAGTGGTTCTGGATATTAAGTTGCCCCTCACCCAGATCTTGAATGTTTCCCATGTAGTGGACCATTTGCTTACTGATTCTTTATTCAATTGGAAGAATTCCTCCAGATCTACTTGTTGTGATTCCACAATGTTCGGGTCTTTTAGTATATTTGGGGGCATTCTCCATCGCTGGGTTGGACTCTTTATGTTGTGTCACAATACCTCAATTGTGACCGGGGAGTGATGAGAAAGTGTTCTACTGCATTAATTAGAGGGGATGAGATGAACCAATAATTATTATGGATTCCGTGTCATGCACTGAAGAGTAGAACGTGTATTGTCTATCAGTTGGATGTATTCCTCTTCATGCGTCAGTCAAGGTCAATTCCTCTAGGGCCTGGTGTATAATGTTGGCTGCTCTGGTGAGGTTCCTATGCTTACTCGAGAACCTATCTAATGAGACGTCAAGGATGGTATTGAAGTCCCCAACCCACAGTACCCATGTGTCTAGGGTAGGACCGATTTCATCAAGGAGATGGACATAGAACTCAGGGTCATCTAAGTTCGGACCGTAGGTATTGACTAGAACCAGTTTCTCACCTGCCACCGCCCCCCATACCATGACATATCTGCCTAGTGGATCTATTTTGCTTTTTTCAGTGGAGAACCCCAGCGAGGGGTGTATTAGCGTAAGGACGTCTCTGTTCTGGGATGAATATTCAGTATAGTGTCTATTCTTGCCCCATTGTCGTAATATATTTTCGTTGGTTTCTGATAAGGCATGGGTGTCTTGGAGCATGGCAATGTGTGGGCGGTGTCTATTGATATATGCCCCCACTTTACTTCGCCCTGTTATTTAGTCCACGGATATTCCAGGTAAGCATTTTGAGTTTTAACCCTGCGGGTGGTTTTGCTTTTTGCGCCATCGCGATGGATACCATTTGAGTCTGTGGGAGGAGGAAAGTTCTTTGAGGGGATCGGCGCGTGATTGCATTTTTTACCTCAAACAAACCAATTAACCTTCTCCTGAAGCCCAACCGGGGCTTTCGATGGGAGTCACAATGTTCTTAAACAACAAAACAGGCCCATGTTGTCTATACCCACCCCACCCACATCATCAGACCCAACTAGATGGTTATCCCTTCATACAAACTTGTGGTTTCACCTGAGAAACGGGCGAGTGCTGCAATGCCGCTTTCGTGTCTGAGCGCATCTCATCTGGCTTCATTTAATATTGATAAACTGTGGAACCCCTTTCTGCCACTTCAGATACCAGAGTATGAACAGAGGAGTAAGGTAGAGCTGTGGTCGCTTATAGGACATTTTAAGGGCTATACTGGTCTCTGCAGGCCATTTTGATCAATTTCGTGCTCTCCGGGAGGAAGAGGAATTTAGGCCTCCATGTATGCCGGCGCCGCCGTGGGAGATTCGAAGTGTGCCCGGCCGCCGTGCTGTATGCGCAGTTTTGCGGGGAACAGCAGAGCGTACGGAACTCGGCTTATTCGCAGCTGACGTTTGATGGCCTCGTAGGATCGTCTTTGGGTTTGAACTCCCGCAGAGAAATCGGGATATAAATGGATGTTGTCGTTTTAATATTTTAGGGGCCCCTCTACCCTTGCCAGTTTCAGGACTGAGTCTGTCTCTATAGTTCAGCAGTTTGACAATCATCATGCGGGGAGGGGCCCCTGGCTTGGGTGGGAGCAGGGGTACAATGCGCTTGTTCGACCAAAAATTGTGAGGAGAATGACTCTTCGCCAAGGAGGGACTTCAAGAGGATTTCGATTTGAGACTCCATGGGACCTTTACAAAAGGATTCCGAAAGGCCAACAATACGAATGTTACTCCTTCTCGATCTCGACTCCAGGTCCTCACATTTATCTCAGTTTATTCATTTCCCCTTTCAGGAGCGCAATGTCGTGTGTGTTTTGGTGCACTTTCTTTGTCCACTCGAGCCTTGAGGGAGCCTATTGTTGAGCAATATTGTCTAATTTGACGTTGATCGCAAGGAATCCATTTTGCACCGTAGTAAAGAGCTGGTCGAATTTCGAGTCATCTGCAGTGGAGGATGATGCTTCTGATGGTGGAGCCAGGATTTCGGGGGATGTTTGTGAGTTCGTAAAGGAGTCCATTGGTCCAGTTTTCCTGCTTTTTGACTACGTTCTTTCCAGGCATCACAGCAGTCATAATTTCGTTCGGCTTAGTAAGGGTGGTGGAGAAAGATGTGTGGTCGGGTTCGAGTTTGTTTGCAGCGAGCTATGGGGCTTCGCTGGTGCTGACTGGTCTACAGAGTGATCTCGAGGCCTACTTTGTCAAGATTGCGGTTTGTCTCCTTCCTGTAGCTTACTTCTGCAGTTGTTAGTAACAGAACCCTTCTCAGCTGCCCCCTCGGGGCGAGGTGACCCATTTGGCTTTACCCACGAGAGCAGTTGTTTAGTCCATTGTTGACTCCTTTGTTTGGACTTTAGGAGTTATAGATATGATTTGTGTGGCTTGCCAGCACTCAGCAGAGTGGACTGTATCCTCCCACGTATCCTCGCACTGTTAGGGTCATTCTGGGTTGTGGAGGGTGTTTCGCCTTCCTGGTGTGGGTGCCACAAGGGTAAAGTTATATTCTCACACACCTCATGCCGGTGGGCTTTGCGGATGGAGGTTTTCCCGCTTCTTTGGGTGCGTTGTGTAGATGGAGAGTTGTGGTTAGTGTCTGAGGACACCGTATCCCCGCTTTATAAGGTTGTGATGGTGTCTGGTAGTTTATTTCACGTACGGGCCCAGTTGGGTGGTAATCTCCCTGTTGCCTCGGAGTGAGACGTGAGGGTACCCTGTGCTCAAGAGGTCTGAGTCTCCACAGGCAGGCGGTCGCTGTGAAAGTGGTGTCCACCCGCCTTCCTCCACAGTATATTGGGACCTTGTCTCCTCCAACCCAGTTTACTGTCACTTATTTCTATGCAGGAGGGGTTATTATAGTTTCTGTCCCGGTGTGCTGCTGGGGTGAGGATCATGGACGTGTTTTATTTATTTTATTTTTTTTTATTTTTTTTGGGGGGCCAGTCTGCAATCGGCCCGGTGGATTGCGACGAGGTCAGCAATGCTCCGGCCTCCGCGGTCGTCCGTTGCATAGGGGGGGGCCTCTCTTAGTATGTTTTGAGGACCGATGCAGGCACAGAGGCTCTGTCGAGCACAGGGGATGCAGGAGGTAAGGTAGAACATATGCGTGTGGGCTGCCGGAGGACTGAGAGGAAGGTGCGGGGGGGGAGGTAGCGCGGCTCCTACCAGGTGAAAATCAGCTTGTTCCTCGCTCCCTCTGTCCTGCGTCACCCTGCGTCCACGGCAGCCTGGATCGATGGTGTCCTCGGCTTGCGCTGTCTGCTGGGCTGGCTCCGCCCCCAGGGAGGCCCACGCACCGCAGAGAGCCACGGCTCTCACGTAGGATCTTATGGCTGTGCAGGGCGGCCCAGAGCACCTAGCCTGCAGCCCCAGCTGTATCTGGGCTCCCAGTGTCCGTTTTTCCCCGCTCTTTCAGTCGGATGTGGCTGTGTGCCCCGTATCGCCAGCTCTGTAGTTTTTGTGGTTCGGGGGGGGTTCAGGTACAGGGTATTCTAACACAGGATTTATTGCCAGAGAGGAGCTCTTCTTCTAGGCGGCCATCATGATGCGCAGCAGCGCCCCCTTCCATCAACACATTAACTTTTATAAAGGGATATATGATGGCACATGCAGTTTCATGGCATGGCCCGTCATCGGCTGGTCGTTCAACCCCTTCCCCCCCCTCCATGGGAGAGTCTTCCCAAGGAGTCTGCTCTCATGTCGAGACGTTTTAGAAGTTCGGGTTGCCTGGTCATTAACGGTTCCTTGAATCGGATCACCCAGCCACGCCGTATCTAGTTCCGTCCCTCCATTCGGTAGTTTCATTTATCATTGTCTGGTGTGTTGTTGCCTCGCCTTTATTTCCTCGATCCCTTCACTCTTTTTCTCTGTGGTCCCTGGAGTTCCATCACCCTCTATCCCGTTCGGGTTCTTCCCGGTCTCCTTCCTCTGGACTCGTTCCCAGGAGTTCAGCGATAGTCACGGATATCCCCTTCCGATCTCAGCTGTATTCTCCTGCTTCCATGTACGAATGAGAGGGAGGAGTAGTATCCCCACCTGCATCGGGTTCCTTGTTCTTTGAGCCATTTCGTCAGGGGCTACAGATGCGTCTCAGGGCCAGGGTTAGCGAGGATAGGTCCTGGAAGATGGTAATCTGGGCTCTCCCAAGATTGAGTCGACCTCCGGACCTGGCTTTCTCCAGAATCCTGGCACCTGTGAAATCTGGCAAGGACTGATCTTGGGCCACCGGGTGGTCCTCCGGCCCTGTGTATCCTCTCCGTTTTGGGCTCATCAATGTCTTCATCTGCTGTCAGGATTTTAATATGAATTGTTTTTTTTGAGGTTCCCCTCTGTTTCCCCTTCGTGTTCCGGTATGCCAAAAAAGCGAAAGTTGTTTCTTCTCTCCCGATTTTTCCAAATCGTCCATTTTTAGCCAAAATTCCTCCTTTTCTCTATTTCTCGTATTCTTGAGTCCATTTGAGTTTCAAGGGTATCTATGGAGGCTTGGTTATTCTCGACACCTTCAAGTCTTTCCTCAATGTTATCTATTCTGTTATTTTATCTATTTTTCTGCCTAAGTTGGCTCCCATATTTTTTAACTTGTTCAGTAGGGCTGCAATGTCACCTTTAGTGGCCGCTGCACCTGTCTCCAAGGCATCCATTGTCACTTTGTTCGTGGTCTCCAGGGCCGGCAGCAGTGGAGTGTAGGCGTATTTGGCCAGGTTCACCTTAACGTTCATGTGGTAATAGCTGAGTGGAGGAGGCACACACCCCAATATTGGGGGCCCAACCCTCTGTGCAGTAGTACGTTCAGGTGGTTTCAGAATTATTCCAGTTGTAGATTGTTAATCAGAGTTACTCTGTGGATAAGGGGCTGCTGCCTGGTACATGGGTATCGTGAATCCCCTTGCACGCTATCCAGGCTGCAGGCGGTGGGGGTTTACCTTCTACTCCGTCTGCAGCATAGGTCACTGCCATGCATTTCTTTCCTGCAGGGACTTTGAGCGGGTCCACCACCTAGGCAAAAGTGCAGTCTAGTGTGTTCATGCCTGACAGGGTTTTCAATCTGGGTCTATTGTATTATGACCACCACAGAGTCGGGCAATGTGCGGGGTTACTGCACACTGGTGCTTTTACAGGCTATTTTGTGGCCCTCTGCATGAGCACGTATGGCTCTTGGGATACGTGCCTCACTCACACTTTTTTTTCACCCCCATCCCACCCCCCCCCCCCCCCCCCCCTGCTGGGTGTGTGCCAGGTTGCTCTCCTGTATAAGATGCCTGTTGGGTGTATCTGATGTTCATTCCCATTTTATTCACAGTTCATTGGTGTAGGGGAGGAGCTGCATGTGTCCTGTGCTGTCTTTGGGACCATTTTGGCTCCCTTTCACTGTTGCTGCTGGGTGTGCCTGCATATGATTGCAGGCGTCTCCGGCAATCCTCCCGCGCAGTGTGGCCATTAGGGATCAGACTGTGGTGCTTCAGCGCTCAGGGGCGGGTGTCTCGGCCCTTCACCTGACTTCCGCACCTTTGCAGACTGCTGCGTAAGCGGAACAGATGACAGCACATGGGTCGCTGAAGCACGCAGTCTGCTGTCGAGGGCGCCGCACTGGGCTTGTCTGTACTATCCATGCAGCCGGTGGGCTCTCTCCCGTGGGGTCCTCCGCCGCTCGATGGTCCACCCTTTCGCCAGGGTCCGCTGTTGTTGGGATGCCAGGGATTGACACTATACTTTGGGAAGCCCCAGCCGCTTTCTGGATGTAGGTCGTGGGGCTCCAAGCTCCTTTGGGACGCACGCTCCGGATCTCGCCGAGGTGACGTTCGCCTCTACCCATGGTGAGGAAAGGGTACGCGCAGCTCTGCTCTTATAGCTAGGCGGTGCACGTAGAGGGGGAGGGACGGGATGACTCCAGTGCCGCTGATCCAGATGTTCACCGCCCCCAGGGATCTGTCGGAGGGCCTCCGCGTTGGCTCGCCGTGGTTTCGCTTTCAGTTGTGCACCGTCATTGTGTCCCAGATTTCACACCGTGGTTTCTTCACTTTCCTCGTTCTGATTTTGTCCAGGCTTTTCCCTGGAAAGGGGGAGGGGAGAGTAACCTTCATAAAGCTTCTCCTTGATTTTAAGAGAGGGGGGGTCACAAAGTGGGGGCTCTAATCACTTCGCGGACCCACAGGTGTAGAGCTCACACGAAGAAGGTGCTCATCTGTGCGCCCCCTGGTGGCCACCTGAGGAAAGGCTTTTTTTAACATCCGAGCATAATGGGGATTTTTGGTCTTTTAGTCTGGAAAATGGGACTAATGGCACGTGTAGGGGATGTCTTATTTCCTTCTTTCTCACTGATTATGATATTTGTAAGTGCCAATGTCAAAGTAAGCATACCAGATAAAATTCAACAAATGAATCTTCATTTAATAAATCTTTTTCTTGAAGCTACTGTTTCTTAAAACATTCCTATCACCTTATTTTTGCTTTCTTAAAACACTGACACAATTTTTTTGGATCCCCGAAAAAAAATCACTATATTCGTATTCCTTCTCATCGATGTGGTTAGACTGAAGTGTATAAGGGAAAACAGCAAGCAAGAATGTATGTACATTTGGCAACATAAAAACTTAAATATCGGGCCCCCTCTTTAATTATTCCATGGTTTTCTCTATTCCAGTTCTAGAGACGATATTTCAATATAATGGCAACTGAATTAATTCATAAGTAGATTCTAATCTAAAAGTGTTTTGCTTTCTTTATCCAAGTCTTTAGTCATTGATCTAGTGATCATCCTTTGCTGTCTTCTATTGCTTCACTGTGAGGACTTGCTTCACTGGAAATGCTTGTTTCAATGTGGGCACTTGTTTTGCTGCAAACGGGTGCAGGAGAGGTCAATGTTGCTTCACCTTTATTCAATTTGATGTTGTGAAGGTGGATCCAAGCCCTCCTTCCTTGTAACTTATCCGCAGTAGGGCTTATGTCCTCCACTTCAAATTGGCCTTCCAATCGAGGGGTACTCCAGGTGTGTACAAAATTGCGTACTGCAACAACTTGTCCCTTGTATATTGTTAACGCTTTTAATACGTTTCCCAAATTGTTAAGCTGATTGTCTTCTTTGTTTGCATTTGACTCCCTCCTGTTGTCGCTTAATCTGTTGAGAAATAAAATAAATATTTTGAGTCATCGTTTTATAATAGTCTTGTATTTCATCACCTACTGCCCTTGCTGCACTGTGGACATCTGCATTTGCTCTTGTTTCGGAGGCAGAGAGAACTCATCCGGTGTCCATTCACCACCTCTTGGGGGTGTTAAATGGTGATCTGAACCGGGTTGATTCCTTAATGCATATAATGCAAGAGGTAGGCAATGTAGCCATAATTTCTTTAGTGGCAACTTTAGCTTTGCGATCCCCTTTCAAAAGTCCATTTAATCGTTCACATAGCCCGTTAGTTTGTGGGTGATGGGCCAAAGCAAATTTATGCTTAATGCGCAATAGTGAGACTATATTTTCAAAATGTTGGTTCACAAAATGTGGTCCATTGCAAAACTTCACACACCATCCATCTTGGGAAAGCTTCACTAATCAAAAACCTTAAGGCACATGTGGCATCAGGATGCACGTATGGTCCTACCTCAATCCATCTAGAAAAGGGACAAACTACAACTATCGTGTATCGATAGCCATTACATGTTTGCAACATATCCACATAGTCTATGTGCACATGTTGGAAGGGGCCATTAGGTCTGGGGATTACTCCTCTCACTGGTCGCAGGGTGTGTTCTGCTGTACATTTTTGGAACACTATACATTTTACAAAACTGTGCCACATGCTCATTAAAGTTTGGTATGAACCAATCTGCTATATTAGCAGCTAGACTCTCTCGAGTCACATGCGTGGGATAGTGGAGCTGCTCTAATGCTACTCTCAATAAAGCTAGAGACATAACTGGCTTTCCTGCTTCTAAATTGTTTCCATGGGGTATAAGCAACACCCCTGATTTTTCCATAACTCCTTTTCTTCCTGAAATGGTCGCCCTTGTATCTCAATTAACTGTACAATGGACATCATATTAAATCCTTCTTTAACCAACATGCATCGCCCTTTTGATTTCTTCGAAGTTTTTAACTCCTTCATACACAGTTGAGTAATACGCGGCACGTTTGGCCTCTGTCTGCAGCTTTGTTTCCGCAAGACATTGCCGTTTTTTTAATGCACTGTGCATATTACGATTTTACAATGGCTATAGTTGCAGGAAAGCTTAAGGCTTCAATAAGATTGTCTAATAGCTCCACATGTTGCACTAGAGTGCTGTCTGCCGGTAATTATTCTTACATAGTTTTACATTTTTTTTAGTATCTTTACACCGTCTCCTTTACTTCTATTTTGATTTGATCTAATGCAAACTTTTTGATAGTTGATCCTTTTGTCAAAAAGTGGGCAAAAGTTTTTTTAATCATGATCCATTTCTTTTTTACTGTTTATTTTTAACACTTTATTTTTGTATACAATCATATTATACTGTTTATGTGCACTTTTAATATATATTCTCTTTTACGTATGTCTTTTCCCACTACCCTAGTCGGTGTATTCTTTTATTACCCTCTTTGGGGGGGTTTGACAGTCACTCTTCTACCTGGCTCTGCCAGTAGGAATCCTTAACGATCTGCTATAGAACTATAGTGTGTGCCTTTTCCATCTCTCTTGAGCTAGTGAATTCCAGGTATCTTCATCTTTTTCTTCGTTTAATCCCCACAAATCACGTTACTTTTTATACTGTTTATTTATAACATAACATAATTACAATCCCTCCTACATATGCTTTTAACAACTAAAATTCTCTACTTGCGTCTGGTCCTCAAGTCCCCCGGCATTGACTCTCCGTAATCAACCAGTTCGCCTTTCGTCTGCGAGGAACCTGCTTGGACCGAAAAGGGAATTTCCTCAAAGGGGGGGCCTGCCGACCATATATTAATCACGTGACTTCAATTATAGAGTGCCGTTCACTGCTGAAGCTCAGCGCTCATCTGGCTTATGACGGGAGTTGTCGATTTGTCCGGGAACCTGGGTTTGGGTTCTAGGTCGATTTGACCAGAACCATCCTCTGCTACCAAATGCGCTGCAGCACCTTGAAGCTTTAGTTGCGACAGATGGAGTTACCATGCAAAAGACTTGACAAGATAACCGGACAGACTCAAAGGAGATGGTAAAATACTGCTGTAATCTACTCAAAGGAGATGGTAAAATACTGCTGTAATCTCAAGAGGTAATGCAAGAAAAACACTTTCATCTTTGCTTATTAAACCCTGGGCTTGCATTTTGAGGTAACTGGGTTGATTTATATGAGCAGTCGTCCACCTTGTTGCAATGTTGGTCCTAAACGATGAATATGTACCTCTCTTAAGCAAGCTTCTATGCATTCTTTCTACCTTGCGTTTTAGCATATTTACAGTTTTTGACAAAGGGATCACTTAATGCTTCTTTGTATTCGTAACTACTTCATCATAAAGTATATGGTTATATTACTACTTCAGTTCGTCATTCTTAACAATTTTCATATTGTTTCAGCATATAGGGTCATATATCTTCTTTCAGACATTCTTTTCCTGTTATAAGACTTTGTTTAATGTACGTTTATTTCGCACATAGTTTTATTCATGGCGGCTTTTCAACAACTCGCCAAGAAACCTCCCACTTGCTAAGTTTCTTCTATTGTTTCAACGTGAGAGTTTTTTTTGAATGGCTGCCTGAGTGCATACCGCTTTTCATACAGTCGATGTGGTAGGGACATGTCGCATAAACTTGTACATGGGTTCCCAATTGTAGCTCCTTGTCTGTTACCACAATAGGGTAGGTGCGAGGGGGTGTTGGCTTGCTCCTGTACAACACCATCCCTGAATAATGGCTATACAGTCAGAAATGAGCGAGGGTTGGGTTGCCTGAAGGAGACCTGTGTCTCATCCGTAGAACACAAAGTTAGAGGAGAACGTAGATCAGGGGGCTGATAGACATTGAAGAGCCAGGGTGATAGGATAGAGCCCAGGGGAACACCACATGTGGAAAGAGGTGGTGGAGAGAAGGGACCCAAGTTGGGCTTGGGAGGGCTGGTCCAAGAGGAAGGAGGTCAGCCACACCAGAGCCTGACCGGTGATGCCAATGTTCACACTGAGATGGTTGATCAGGGTGGCGTGATTGACCATGTCAAAGGCAGAGGAGGGGTCAAGGAGGACGAGGACAGAGTGGGAGCTGGCGTCAAGGTTGGAAGTCAGATCTTCACAGGAGTTTAGGAGAGCAGTTTCTGTGCCTCTGGCCGATCTGAAGCCATACTGATTATCATTGAGATAACCAGCAGATTCAGTGTGGAGGTTTAGCTGAGAGGTGGTCCGTTTCTCGAGGAGTATGCCCAGGAAAGGAGTGAGGAGATAGTTTGATAGCTGGCCGGGCTGGAAGGATCAGCAGAAGGCTTTTCTCAGGAGGGGTGCACAAGGGAGGGCCTGGAGAGGGGACCGATCCAGTGGCAAAGGAATGATTGCAGAAATGTCCAAGGCTGGAGCGAGGGGAAACAGAGTTGTCCTTAATGGTTCTGGAGGAGCAAGGGCGCACCTGTTTGGATAAAACTTTTATAGTCCAGACTTGTCTAGAAACCTCATCAGGTGTTCTAGGGGAGAGGAGAGAAGAGGGAAAGTTGGCCGGTGGGGGCCTGAGAGAGGGAGAGAGATGTGCACAGGATAGCGTGGACTGGATGTCCTGAGTTTAGTTGTGAAATGAGAAGCCAGAGCCTGGGAAGGAACAGGAGAGGTGGAGACTGCAGTAGGATAGACCAGGTCTTTGCAGATTTAAAAAAGCTCATCTGTGCTATTACAGGCTGCAGAGACGTGGGCTTGAATGTTGACCCACTTCTTGGAGAATATGGGGCGTCTGTATTGCCTTTGGAGCAGGCAGCAGGCCAGTTTGTCAGAAGATGTAATCGAAGCCCACAACTTCCGCTCGGCAGCTCTGCACTTGCACTTTTAGAGCAGCTGGGTCAGAGTCATACCAAGAATTTCACTTGGAGGCGCGTTTCAGACAGATCCTCATGAATGGGGGCAAGGACATCGAGAGCATTGGAGATGGAGAGATGATGGTTGTAACAGGCTGTGTCGGAGTTGGAGTCAGCTGCAGGGGTAGGATGGAGGGAAAGAGGGAAAAGCCGCAACTGACACAAACCCGCTTCATAGGCTGAATGATCGTGAAGGAAGGTGGCAGTGCTGGTCTAGGTTTTGCCAGGGAGATAGATGGTTTCAGGTAGAGGAAAGCGCCAAGTGGTCTGTCCAAGAGAGTGGAGTAGTGAGAGGTTTAAAGAGGGGAATGTCGGAGCAGATGGGAGTATCCAAGGTGTGTCCGGCTGAGTGTCGGACCAGAGGGAAGAATAGGAAGGGAGAGGGTTGCAAAAGTTGCAGAAATGCCTAGAGTGGTCATGGGAGTCCAAGTGGATGTTGAAATCCTTAAGGAAGAGAAGTTTTGAGGTAAAGGCAAGACGAGAGTAGAAGAGATCAGCCCATTCCGAGAGGAAGAGGGTGACCTGGCCAGGTGGCATGTAGATGGTGGTCAGTCAGAGAGGCCAGGAGAGATGGAGAGTCTGCAGACCAGGAATTCAAAGGCGGAGTAAGCCTGTGTGGGAATGATGGGCATGGACCCACTCAGAAAAGATCAGGGCCACTCCACCTCTGGGACGATTGGTCCTGAGTTCGGAGAGGATCTTGGAGTCCTCAGGGAGTAGAGTGTCAAAACTCATGATGGAGCTGGCCATGAGCGAAGTCTCAGTGAGAGCGAGAACATCCAGATGAAGATCCTCAAGGGGGAGGCAGACGTCCGAGTGTTTGACAGCAGAGCGAGTATTGAGTAGCTACATGGACCAGAGAGGTACACCCAGTGGAAGAGGCAGAGGGGCCCACTTACAAAGTCATCACCCAAAATACAAATGGGTTGGCCCTATACAAGGAAATCTAATCCCCATAATCTCATTGGCTGCCTTCACAGTGGCACCATCCCCTTGAACATAGTGTTCATGTAATTTCAAATACAAGCCCAACCCTCTTCTTGGGTTTCTTCCTGCAGGCCACACACCCTTAACATGCGATTCCACTTGTTAACAGACCTACAACGCTAAATCTGACACGCATGGTTTATGTATGGGCACTTAATCAGGCTATAGAGAGCTAACAAAAAGGCTCCCTTGATCGGGCACTAACTCGTTTCTCCAAAGACTCTGGATATTTATTCTTGGCGTCCTCTCGTGCTCTTTCAATATGCGGTGACCAGTTGAATCCATCTGGCCTCCGTTCCCATTATATTTTTCCTGCTAATCTATTTGACCTTCTCATAGGGCTTTGGTAATCTCCGCTCCTAGTCACTGTTTTCCAGTTTTCGTTACTAACCCTAGATCGACATTCAAAAAACAATTTCTGAGGTAAATCTTGGGCCCATGCACTCATTTAATTTCAGCTCCAAATAGTCTATTCTGTTATCGCAGCTGTCCCTCTGTCAATTGATGGCTTTCCCCCAAAAGCTAGAAATCTATTCCACAAACTGAGGCCTCCATGTACATGTGTTCAACACTACCGAATCCCCTCATAATGGGTTTCCCATTCAAGAGCCTTTTTCCACTTTGTATGAAGCTCTGTGCTTTAACTCTCATTGCGCTAAGTTGCACAATGTGCTCTCATATTATGTTCACACAATCTTCATTATGTTGCTACATTTATGCAAATCTAAATATTTCCTACTTGACACAATGACACTAAAAGTAACCTTTAACAACCCTTAATGTGTCATAGCTACATGCAAAAGTACAACATCGTAACACTATCACATCCATTCTTGTCGCATCACAATGTTAAAATGGTGCTCGCAATGTGAACCTCTCCTTCCCATTGAGATAAAATCCATCTAACCCAACAAGTGTCCTGAAGAGCACTGCATCGGTGCCTGCTGAATTTCTTCTTCGGAAAGGGTTGCACTCAGCTTCTGGACCCGACCGGAATCTTCCTTGCACTTGCAGCTCCTGGGCACCCTCTATGTTCAATGTCTGCCAATCGACCTGCCAAGGTATTTGGGGAAAATGTGAGTAAGGGCAGTGAGTGATCTCTGTACTTTGCTGCCCCTTTCTCAGAGAACTTTGATTTATTCCATTCCTTTGCTTTTTAACTGTTTGCTTAAAAAGCTGTTGTAAAAGATAGAAAAAGTACCCTACTTAACTGTAAAAGCCTTGAAGTCTTCTTAGAACATTTTTCAAAACCACATGAACGTTTCCTAACATTGTCCCCTCTCCTAAAGTAACTGACTTTTTGGGTACAAGTCCCCATTCAATTTAGGGATTGACCTTACAAAGTTAGGGCTTCCATTCCTGTTAAATGGTTTTCCTATTCCATAACTACTTACATTCCTTTCAGGTGTTTAGGTTAATTGTGTGCATTTCTATAACCAATGGTGACTAAATATGTTTTTATTGTTGGGATGCTGTGTAATATTACCTGCTAATTGTTCTAGTGTGGTGTTTGGCCTATAATAACTATAGTATGTTTGTACTAAGTAGAATCATTGTGTATTTCACTGTGTGGACTCACTGTGGACACCTGATCCCACTCATCTCTCCAGAGAGTAAGCCTTGACCACTCGCAATGCTTACCTTGATTAGGTTTGGCCAACCTCCAAGTTCCTCTGTTTACTGTACCTAGGGTGGCATCCTGAAGTCGATCTATCAGGCCAGATTTGAAAAATCCACATTAACTCCCCTCTCTTGACAAGGTCACATCCAGCACCCTATTGGGGATCTGTCTTTTTTTTTAAACTCAAGCTGTGTGTTGGTGCAGAATTCCATTGTTGGGGTTTTTCAGTCGTATTGTATGGGACACATAATCTTTTTGCAATTGTCCCTTTATTTTTTGGTCAGTAGGACCTCTGAAGACATCCACCTGCCACTACATCTCCTTTTCACTCCGTAAGGGTATATGGTCCTGGGTCTCCCTTAAGGCTCCCATGCCAAAGTGCGCTTCTTAAGCACCCATATGTTTCCCTAGGATGGTGTTTTGTCCCTAGATTGGTTTTAGGGTGTAGGCTGGTGGTAGCTAATATGTAACTTTGGTGTTAATAGGCATGCAAGCAGAGTTCCCCACACTAGAAGCCCACGGTACCTTTATGGAGTAACTACTTTCAGCCATTTTATTTTAGGGGCTTCTCTTTGTTCAGGGAAACCATGCGGCAGACCTAAAATGGTAGATGTGTCCATAAGAGCCCTTTGTGGGCGCAAGTTGGCACATTACAGTGGTTTTATCTGTATAAAACAATGACTGGCCATGGGCTGGCCACTACACTTCATGTGGGGGTGGGCCTGGGGCTTCAGTGCTTTTTGGGGCCACCAAAACCTTTATTTTAAATACCCTAATGGGATAACAGGGTGTTATGGTACATTTCTTTCTGTGTGTGAAATCTCCACTCTGTGTCCCCCAGCACTGTTTTGCTGGATATCTGGATGTTTTACTAACCCGAGTGAGTGGGAACCTTTTTTCCCCTACTCACTCCTTTTTAGTTTTGTGGGTGGGACCTTTTCTGACCTTTTTTTGGTATTTTCTATTTCGAGTCAGGCTTTCCTCCAACTTTACATCATCTGTTTTACTAAAGCAGCACCCCGCACCTTCTGTGCATTGCTTCTAGAATGTCCTAGAGCTTCCGCTTCCTTGTCTTTGTTTTCCTGCCTCGCTCCTAAAGTTAGCAGGGCACAGGGATACTTTTTATCCCTTTCGTGTCCTGTTTTTTGAGACCTTAAGTGAAGTGCTGAGGGGAGACCGTGTATCCCTTTTCTCGATTCGCCAGTAACTTTGTGTTAATGTGACAAGATCCTCTGTTCAGGCTGGTGGCAGTGTAACATTTTCCTGACTTTTTGTGAACTTTTATCACAGCTGCGGTAGGGGAAACGAGGGACCACATTTACCCAAAATGGTGGTCTTACTTTTTTAATCCCTGAAGAAGATGACTTGTCCTTTCTGGGTCCTTCTTCTAACTTTCTGGGTGGGGGAGGATTCTCTTGTCCCTTCGTCTTCACCGGGCCTCTGAGGAAAGCATGCAAAGGAGTGACTGGCAGGGCTGGATTTGGGGGGAGGGCACTGAAACTCCCCTGTCCTTTGTCCTACAGTGTGCCTGACCGAACCCAGTTCAAACTGGGTGGCTAGCTGTTCCCATTGGACAGCCATCCCCAAGTTTGAATGGGGCAATGGACAAGATTGGTAGACTCAGCCAGTGTTCGTGGATACATTTTGATAATTTTTTAGGTCCTAGAGCTGAAACCCAGAGTTGGACCACTGGAACAGAACATTCCAAAGGACGAAGCAAGGCGCCTGCAGCAACTTCAAGACTGCCAGAGCCTGTTGAGACGCTGCTGTCATGACCTCTTCCTAAGCGACAGGGAAGTTCCAATGAGGATGACTTCCTCCCATGGACTGGTGCACCTAACCAGTGCCAAGACTAACTACAATTTGCGCCATCTCTGGAAGAGTTGTGACCTTCACGGCCTGCAAACTCCCAATACCCGGGGTCCTGTGCTGCTCCTTTGTGCATCATCTCCAGGAGCACGGTTTCTCCGCAACTTCAAGAACATCCTCCATCTACTCGCACTCCCTCTTTAGGAGGGAGTAATGTGAGCTGTAGAGCAGTACAAAGAAACCAGTTCATACAGGGACCCTTGAACACTCAATTATATTAACATTTATTTATATATACACAATGCAAACAAGCAAATCTAAATTGTAGTAAATAACATTTACTTGGAAAAGGAATAAGATTATAAAAGGAACACTAATGCAGGTGAGTAACTTACAATATACTTTTCATATCCAGCACACACAGCGACTTAAGTTAAGGTCATTAAAAGCACTTGTATGCATCATCTTTGCATAATTCAGTTTAGGAGGGAAGTAAAGGTTAGCCAGAACTCGGCTAGCAACTGGTAAGTAGCAATGTATATGATCCAAGAGGGATTTAGGTAGTCTTTTTCCGAACTGAAAGTGTTCACAATTGAAGTTTATGGGGGAACCAGCATTGCCAAAGCCAGTAGGAACAAGATGGACCTTTGGGAAGCCAGCAAAGCCACAATCAAATGGACGGCACCAGTTCTGATGCAAATCTTCAGAGAAAAGTACCAAGTCAGTTGTTTTTGTAGAAAACACAGGAGCTCAAGAGGAGTCTTCCTGTTAGCACACAAGTCTCAAGACCTGCACATTGAAGTTGAGGTCCTCTCCCAATTGAAGAAAACGGCACTCCCAAAGCAAAGGAGCACCGAAAATAGCCTAAAATAAGTTTTACGAAAGCACCGCAGTATCTGAAGAGTGAAGTTGAAAATGTAGCTTGTCGCCTTCTGGATACACTGATGATGACCCTGGGCCTCATTACGAGGTGGGTGCAAAGAGTTACCGGGCAACGTTTAAGACATCGCTGCCGGTAATCCCTTTGCGCCCTATTCCGAGGTCCCTTAGCGGGTCCCTTCCTTAACGCCTGGTTAAGGGACTTCAGAGCTAATAACGGTACCGCAATTTGCGGTACCGTTATTAGCGCCTTCCGATTGAGCCCTATGGGGGCTCAAATAGGACTGGGGAATGGCTTTTTTAATGGGGACTTACCGGTCCAGTCCGACCTTGTCGGGACCAATAAGTCCTCATTGAACAGGACCGGACACGGTCCTGTTATTGGTGGTAGTCATGGCGCTAATAACGCCATGACTACCACCAACCTTGATAGGAGGGCCCCTGATTGCTGCTCCTTGGTCGTGGTGATGAAAGATGGGGACCTTCGTTGTGCTTCTGAGGCATCACTCGAGAGAAGGATTCAGGATTCAGCTGACTTTGGTGGCTTTTTGTGGTTTTGGTGCCTTTTTCTTACCGCCAAGCAGAAACAAATATTGCTGATTGGATTCTCTTTGATTACTCTGTCCCGAATACTTGCGAGGGGAATTTTGGTGAAGAATACCTGCCTCTGGAGGTCCACACGGATCCGTGCAAAGCTTCAATGAGATTCAACATCTGCAAGATGATGCACTCTGAAATGGTCCAAGTATACCGGGTATTGGTGTTCTGCAGCCCAGGAAAGTTAGATGACGTCAGGGTGGGGAGGGGGTGTGGGGGGAAATGGCCTAAATAGAAGTAGGTCTTGAGGTTAGTTGGTCCCACCAACCCAAGGGAGGAAACCCTTGGCGGAGCACCCCTTTCGGGATGAAAACTGGGTCAGCACAGCTGCTGGGCTTCACCGGTACTTTTGTGGTTGTTGAAGGTGCTGCTGGCGTCTGTGCTAGTCTTCTGCTTCAGATTCCTTGTTACAGTGGTCAACTCTGCCTGTAGTCCAAAAAGCCTTGCCTTATATGCTGAAATCCATTCATTCACTCTCGTGGAGCGGTCAATCACCTGGCTGGGGGGAGGGGGAGTGGCTGTTCTGCAGGACAGCCAGCTGTATAGTTAGAACTGGTTTGAGCCAGGCACACCTACAAACAAAGGACAGAAGTTTTGTCACCTTCCGTCACTTCCTGCCTTACGAAACACAATGGAGTCTGGGCGCGATTCAGGGTTAAAGGCAAAACTCACAAAGGACCCAATCCTACATGAAATGATAGAGCCCAGAAGGAATTGATAAATGAAAAATTGTGAAAATAGAAGACCAGGTGCCATTTTGAGAAAATGGTCACCCGTGGGTGCTCCATTGCAGCTGAGAAATCAGTCTGCTATTGACCTGCACAAAAAGGTAGTAAACGTAACCACTGCAAACAATCATTTATGTTTTAGTCAGTGTAACAAAAAATGTATGAGTTGTGGGAAAAGGAGTTACATTGTAACGCCCCCTGCACTTCACATAAGGTGGTGTGTGCTGGATCCACAAAGGAAAAGGTAATTAAGATCAACTTTTATCTTGCTACTCTTGAACAGTACCTCACACAAGAGGATGAGTTAAAACATAAAGAGAAGTCCAAGGGTCTCCTCAGTGACACTGCACAGAGGGTGCTGGGTGTAACAAAGTAAAAAATACACAACCAAACTCTGACAAGAGCCATAGAATGGGCAAGTCACTTTATTTCGATTTAAGAGCAGGCACTCTACAGGTTGCCGCCTATACTAAAAATTGGACCACTTATAATAGTCCAGTGTGCCTGATGTGTGGTGCTAGGATTGAAACAGTTGTTCATTTTATGTTGCTGTGTTGTGGCTATGATGCCGTAAGAGCAAAATATTGGATTCCAACTTTTTTTCTTTTTAAATGTGTTCATTTATAACACAACACATCGGAGAACATGTACATTAACATACATTAACATTTGATTGGAACCCCTTAGAATGAACCGTAGGATGACATTCCCTCCATACCTCCCCTCATGTCCATGTCCCCGGATGGGTCTTCTCTTTTAGTCCCATTGGGTCGGGCCCGGCTCTGCGTCTTCGCTGGTTGAGTGGAGGGCTCTCGCGATTAGGCATGGCTTATGGGTCAGGGCTGGATAGTTCTGGTCATAGTCTAACAGCCGTGTCCAGATGTTCATAAAGCGGTGGAGTAGGCCCGCTTTGGCTGCAGTGACCTTTTCAGCTATGAGGATCTCCCAGATTTTGATCCACCGCAGGGTCGTTGGGGCGGGGGGGCCCTCAGCCGATTTCCAGGTGCACGGTACCGTGATTTTGGCCGCTAGCAGGAGTTATCAGCGCTGCCCTCTGACCTGATCCCCCAATAGGACCTATTCGGTGGCCAATGGTATTGCCGTTTGGGTGATGCCCCTTATTGTAGCCCAGAACTCTTTAACCTTGGGGCAAGTCCACCACATATGAAAATAGGTCCCTGGCAGGCTGCAACAGCACCAGCATTGTGGATCCAACGCCTGCTGAAAGTGGTGCTGGCAGAGAGGTGGAGGTGGAGGGGGGTAGGGGGGAGTACCAACGCAACAATAGTTTGTTGGCGCATTCCCAATTAGTGACGCACAGGGAGGCCATGCGCGTCCTGGACCAGATGTCCATCCATGTGTGGTCCTCTATGTTGTGACCCAGGTCTGCCTCCCATTGAGTCATATAAGAGGTTCTGGCGCGGAGGGGGTCATCTTGTAGTAATCTGCAGAGAGCCGTGATCTTCCCCCCCCAGGCTGGCAGATCGTTTATTGGAAGTTCCAGCGGGGCAGGGGTTTGGGTAGCTGCTGCCTGGGTTAGGGGGTGGGGGCACCAGTGCCTCAGCTGGGCATAGGTGAACCTGTCTGTTTCTGCCAATTGGAAGGTTTGTTTACATTTTTCGACGGTGAGGGGGAGGCCCCCCTCAAAGAGCTGTCCCAATGACTCGAGGCCGCCCGCCACCCAGTTTCGAAAGTTCCTTGGATGGGTGCCTGGGGAGAAGGCTTTGTTAAGGAAGATAGGTGAGAGAGGGCTCATGTCCGCTGGGATACTTATGTGCCTACGGGCCCAATCCCAGGCCTTGATAGAATGTTTGGTGAAGGATAGCAGGTCTGGCCAAGCCCGGCATAGGGCAGAGGGGATGAACGGTAGAAAGCGGAGGGGGAGAGGGAGGCGGGATTGTTCACTTTCTACCCACTTTGGGCGCCCCTGGGCAATTCCCCTTGCCTGAAGGTGGGCCAGCTGTGCTGCGATTTGATATTTGCGAAGGTCCGGCACACTCAGACCGCCCAATGTCATGCTGCCCATCATTGTTCTTCGAGGGATGCGTGCTTTCTTGCCCTTCCAAACCAAGTCAATTATTTTCAGTTGAAGACGCTGTAGCAGGGAGAGCGGGATCGAGACAGGAAGAGATGAGCATGCATCGAGGAACCGTGGGAGAAGATTCATCTTGCATGCCGTGACGTGGCCTAAGAGATTTCTTGCGACTGCCAGCGGTTGAGGTCCCTTTCCATTTCTGCGAAAAGGGGGGAGGAAAGTTCGTTTGGAATTCTTTTGCTGAGTCGGGATCTGAACCCCTAGATATGGAATGGACTCGGCACTCCACTGGAGCAGGCTTCGTTGCTCTAGGGTTCCCCTCTATTCCGGCTCAGGCCCACCCCCAGGGCCACCGATTTCCCGAAGTTGATCTTGAACCCTGCCACACTCCCAAAGCTCTGGATCTCAGTTAGGGCCATCTTCATGGAAGACGCAATATCAGTGATAGTCAGTAGCATGTCGTCTGCGTAAAGCGCAATTTTGTGTTGGGCGGGGCCCACCTGTAGGCCTCTAATCTGGGGGTTCTGGCGGATCTGCTGGGCCACGGGCTCCATGGCTAGGGCGAAAAGCAGAGGCGACAGGGGGCAGCGCTGTCTTGTTCCGCATGTGAGCGGGATCGGATCTGATAGGAGACCGTGGACTCGCAGCCGGGTCCTGGGTGCTTGGTAGTGTGCTAGGACCATTCTTTGGAAGGTCAGGTCAAAGCCAAAGGCTCAAGGGTGAGGCATAGGTAACTCCAGTCCACTTTGTCAAAGGCCTTGGTTGCATCCTAAGCCAGAAGGGCGAGTTGTTGCTTTTCCTGGTTGGCAATCTCTATCAAGTCCAGGGCCCTCAGGATGTTGTCTTTTGTCGATCTAAGTGTTAAAAATCCGGTTTGGTCTGGATCTACGATGTTGGGGAGGATAGGCGCTAGGTGGTTGGCCAGGACCTTGGAATATATATTAGCTTCCAGGTTTAATAACGAGACTGGTCTGTATGAACTGGTGTCCTTGGGATCTTTTCCGGGTTTGAGAATGAGGACTGTGGTGGACTCCTGCATGGTCGGGGTGATGGTCCCAGTAGCGGCAAATGAGTTAAATAGTCGCGTTAATGGCACCACCAGTTGTGGTCGAAATAGTTTGTAAAAGTGGGTGGAAAATCCATCTGGGCTCGGGGCACTGGGTTTCAGGCTTTTCATGGCTTTGTTGACTTCCTCGCCTGTGATGGGGACGTCAAGTCCTTCACTTGCCGTGGGCGCGAGGGGCTGGAGAGCTGCCTCTTGAATGTAGGCCTGTTGTTCGCTTGAGTTCCTTGGGGTCGTTATCATTATTTCCAATTGGTGGGCGACTGCCAGGCATACTTTCTCGCATTCCGCGAATTGGGTCACTCCCTGTGAGTCGCGGAGGCCTAGGATGGTATGTCGTCTCTTGACTTTGGCCAGTTTTCATACCAGCAGCTTGTTGGCCTTGTTGTCATTGATGTAGTACTATTGTTTGGTCCTGAACAATAAATTTGCCGTGGCGTCAGCATAATGCGCTTCCATTCTTTTTCTTGCCACCTGTAGGGCCCTGTATGTTCTCGGGGACCAACCCTTTTGTTTGTGGGTGGCTTCCGCTTCTTGAACCTCCGCCTCCAGAGTTGTGCGGGTCGCCAGTTTCCGTCTGTGGAAGGCCACGCCTTGGGAGATCAATTCCCCCCGGAGCACCGGCTTCATGGCGTCCGAGGTGATGGCTGGTGAGGTGTCCTCTTCCCAGTTTTCCCTGAAGAAGTTCTGGATCGATTTGGCAATGGTGTCTCTCACCGCCATGTCATTCAGGATGTGGTTGTAAAGGTTCCATTGGCGGCGGGGAGGGGGATCCTGATTATGGGCTCGCATACTTGGTGAGACTGGGGCGTGGTCCGTGAGGACCCGTGAGCCGATGGAGACCTCTTCCATAAAGGCTAGGAGCGGGGGGAGGCCAGTAGTAAATCAATCCTGGAGAAAGTGTGGTGCACATATGAGTAGAAGGAGAAGTCCTCACAATGTTTAGCCTCCGAAATAGATGGAGCAGTCCCGTTGCTAGTGTTAAGTCCCGGTTGGAGGGTCATGTGATCTGTCTTTAAGAGGGACTGGTGCTCTGTTAAAGTCTCCCCAATGATGATTTCTCCCTCAATGACTGGGAGGAGGGACTCCTCTACGTCTCGGTAAAATCCTTCCTGATGGTGGTTCGGAGTGTAGCCTGAGATGAGAGTGTAGAGTTCACCAAAAATAATGCACTTGATTGCGATAAAGCGACCCTCCTGGCATCGTAGCATATCTAAAATCTGGTGATTGGTGTCCTTTGCAAAAAGAATGGCCGTACCACCCTTCTTGGTGCCGTTAGACGCCAGGATTTGTGGAAGAAAAATCTGCTGCATGGAGGGAAAAATCTGCTGCATAGGCGGGCGAAATCTGTTGGTATCAGGTGAGTCTCTTGCAAGAAAGCTACAGAGGATCCTGTGTCCTACAGCAGTTGTAGGATAGATTTCCTCTTCGGGGGGAATTAAGGCCTCTGACATTGAGTGGTAAACTTCAACTTCCAATGTGGGGGTGGGCTGCCCGCGCTGTCTCTCCATGAGGGGTGGGTTGGGAGTGGGTAGCGTCAGCCATAATCGTGGGGGGGTAAGCTGCGTTGGGTTCTTCTGAGGCTTTTTAAATGGCCTCCAACGGGAGGAGTGAACTTCTAACTCGGGCCCCCAACGAGGGGCCAACATTGTGGCGAGGGGGACCGATTTTAATCTATCGGTGGGGACCCATGTCACCAGGCTATCAAAAGCCAAAACAGTTGAGATTCTCTCCAAGGGTAACGTGATGACTTCCACCTTGGAGGAGGGTATGGACCGTATAGGGTATGCGGCAGGTTCCAGGAAGCTTCAATGGTTCAGTCACCATGCAAGCTTCAAAGACGTTGTTTAGGGGTCATTTCGCTTTTCGGTTTCTCTGCACTCTTGTCCAGGGGGTGTGTTTCGGCTTGGCAGATGCTGCGCCCGGGTCGGGACTCGCTCTGCCAGAGGGGGGAGGGGGGAGCGACCCGCGCCCCCAGGGGAGCCTGGGCGCAAAATTGATGCTGCATCGTCCAGGTGGCTGATGGTGCGTGGGGTGTCCTTATGCGAGAATTGCAGTGCTGTGGGAAATAGCCACCGGTAGCGGATTTGCTGGTATTGGAGGAAGAGCGTGAGTGGACGCAGCATTCTTCGCTTCTGCAAGGTTAGGGGGGAGAGGTCGTGAAAAATCTGGAGTGGGGAAGCACTGAAAAGATAGTTTGTCGCGTGAGTGACCAATTGCCAAGATGGCTTCCTTGGTGGTGTAGAAGTGGACTCTCGTGATTACGTCTGGGGGGGTGGGGGTCAGATTCGGTTCCTCGACGGGGGCGAAGCCTATGGGTGCAATCAAGTAAGAGCTGGCCCTTGTCCAGATTCGGCAGCAATGATTGGAAGAAGTTGCCCATGTACTCTGGAAGCTCCTTGTCTGAGATCGATGAAGGCACCCCTCGGATGAGCAGGTTATTGCGCCGGGAGAGATTTTCCATATCTTCCTATTTGAATTCCAGGATCTCGGTTCTGTCCATTAGGGTCGGGATGGTGCGTTGCACTTCTGCTAGAGAGTTGGAGTGCTCCAGGGCTAGTTCATCGGATTCCCCCATCCTGTGTTCGATATTGCTAACCCTTTGCTCCGTTTGTTCTAGTTTTGTGGTGAGATCCGCCATGCAGGATCTAAATTCTGACTTGATGTCGGACATGAAGGCCTGGAGATCGTCTTTGGTTGCAAGGGTCCCTCTACCCTCTGTAGCCTTCTTCTGAGGTGAGAGTTTGGGGGGGTTCTGGTTTCTTTCCTTTTTCCGTAGCCGCCAACATGGTGGAGATGTCCGCGGATTTCAGTGGTTTCAGCGCTTTGGCCATGGTTGTAGGTGGGGGGGGGCGAGCTTGTGGTGAGCCAGCCCAAGGTTAGCGTGTAAACTGACAGGTGGGGCTCTGGTTGATCCGCTGGCAGTCTCTGGGTGTCTGTGAAGCCACCGGGTCTATGGGAAGCAGCAGCCGAGGGGGATGAGGTGGGGTAATAGGGTAGTGACAGCGCTTTAGTAGGATGGGGAGGGATGGGGGATAGGGTTCAGTGGTGTGATGTGGCAGGCTCTCGATTCACCCTTTGCCGCAGGAGTCCGGGTGGAGGATGGGGGAGTCGGGACCTCCCCAACAGCTGTGGGTGCGAGGTGGGCAGGAGCGCCCCAGGAAGCCGAGTGGCGTCAGTGCAGGGTGAAGCAAGCAGCAGCGGGGGATCCGCGAGGTCCGGGGCCCCCAGAGATGGCTGAAGTTTAGGTAGGTGAGGAGGCCGTTCCACCCCCCACCCAGATGGGGCCTCTGAAGGGAAGCAGGTGGTGATCAGGGCCGCAGCAACAGAGGCGACAATGAGATGGGCCAAGTAGAGGGTGCCAGGACTCCCACGGGCCCCTGTGCGCATCAGGCAGGGGCTTTGCGGAGTAGATGGAGCTCTGGAGTCAGAAGCTGTGAACGGAGCGTCCAGCTCTCGGTAGCTGGTTGCAGGTGTCTCCAGTTATGGATGCTCGCCTCAAGGAACTTGCCCCAAACTCCGGCGTCACCTTCAGATGGTGGTCGGGAGCCCCCTCTAGGAGGGCGCCCAGCGATCGCGGGAATGTCGCTTCTACTGCCAGGGATACGAGTGCCGGTATTACGCCGGCGGGTTGCGCCGGTGTGTAGGCGGAGGCAGGAGGGGCTCAGGTCCAGGTCCCCGGGGGCGGTAGAGATCAACCAGGAATCTCCACTGTCCGGAGCCCCGGCAAAGAGGAGCTCCGGCATCGGCAAGAGGTAAATCGCGGTGGTAGGTCCGAGGAGGAGGCTATCTGGGGATGCTGGTGCCAGTGTGCTACTTCAGGGGGATTCCCTGCACCCAGCCACAGAACAGGCTGGGCATCCCTACCCGCGTATCCGGTGCAGCTGGCAGGCGATGCCCGTCAGGCTCCGTGAGTGGGCGCTGGGGAACCCTGCCACGCGAGGCAGGTCTCAGGCCGGTGGGGCCTGCCAACTGGCTGCTGTGAGAGGGCCGTGGAGATGCGGCCACCATTTTGGCCCTTAACTACAGATGCAGATTACAGGTTCCCTCGCCTCATTTTCAACGTTCCTGAGAGCTTTATAATCTCAAATCGCGGTCATCCGCGCTCCATGCCTTCCGCAACCGATACCCCTCAGTTGTATGTGGTGAACATAACGGTAATCTGAGAGATTAGAGCTTAGCCGCAGGCCCATACGGAGGCCATCAAAGGAGCTGCCTCATCGCTGGCACTTTTAAATTAAAAGGAATTCTGAAGACTGCAGATGCGCTTCATTTTTGTACAAACAGCTATGACCAAGAAGTGGTATATTTAGTGGCCAGGTAACTTTTTTTATAGTGCTTGGCTAAAGAGATTGTGTTTTTTAAGCCATTGAAGTAAAAAATCTGCTGAATGTATGTTTTTAATTTGAACTGTTGGTGCTTAGTTTTTAGTTTTATTATTGTGATTACCTTACTTTTTATTTTGGATGTGTATTTTTCTATTTGTAAAACTGTAACAAAGTTTTGTAATTAATAAATATGTTTTGATGGTATCGATACCCAATATATCAAACTCTAAAAAAATAAACAAATTAATGTTTATTCTAGTTTCATTGCCTTGTGTATGATGCAGAGGGATTACATTCAAATCCCTCTGCATCATCCACAAGGCTGTCTGGGGCCAGGAACCACTCTATCTGCAACTCTTTTGGACCAAATATACCCCCCTCTAGACTCCTGCGCTCTCCTCTGGCACCAACTTCTTGCGTGTGACGCGGTTTGCTAAAAGGAGAGCAGATGGTTGATCGCTTTCCTCAGCAGGCTCCCTTTGGAACAGCCTCTCCCTCACTCTTCGTCTTGGGCAGGACCTTCTTAAAGGAGAGTTCCGGGACTTTTTTTTTATTGTCCCTACGGTTCGGCCATGTGTTTTTAAGCATAACTCGGTAGATCGTGGAAAACTTTCCTATGGACCTTACCCGACTTTTCGTCCATTAACGCACTCGAAATCAGCCGCCATTTTATGATAATCCTATCACTTGCCGCATCGCCCTGGCTCACCTGCTTTTGCGGCACTAAATCAAATCCCCCGCCCCTGAAACAGACTTGATCAAAACATTCATATTCCCCGCCTCTATCCGTGACGTGACTGAGCTGCGTAGGCAAACGCGCCCAGGCGTCTTCTACGCGACTCCACACAGAACCAGGAAATCAACACAGATGAGCTCAAACAACACAGCGCGCCACAATTGGGAATATGAAACTGTACTTTTAAATTAAACCGCAAGATTGTAAATTTGGTAAAGTAAATTTATTTGACATCAAATGTTTTGAGAATATTCAGCGATTTGCATTTTTATTTGTTCACGTTCCGAAAAGTTCGTTTCGAGGCACACGATGTTCCTTTGCTGTACACAGGGTCTTAGATAAATGAATTTTTATTTGCTCTCGATCCAAAATATTTCGTCTTGAGGCAAGCGATGTTCGTGTGCAGTAGACATGGTGTTGGTTTACGATAAAATAAGCTCTTCGGTCGCACTGATAATCGCATGGCTATTCCAACAACGAGGCACTAGGGCACCACAACGGTCTGTATGTTGCATCTAGCCGTTAGTACCGCGTAAGGGCATACTTGTACTTGGCGATCGTCCCACAAAATGGTCAGGGTGCTAACGTTGTTCACGTGGAGAAGCAACTGGCGGTTAAAAAACCCATCCGCCGGTGTCTGGTACTCGTGACACAGACAATAATGGACGATGTATCTATTTGAAAAACATAAAAAAAGGAAATTAGTCTCACCATCAGATCTTTATTAAAATTATTCATTTTATATATTAGGTCTGGAAATTATTTCATAGCTAGGACAGTGCAACTGGGTTTTATACGTCAAGGGGGGCTGTAGGATACTGAGACAGTCCCCCAGTGCAGGGGTTGACAGGGAGTGCAGGTGGAGAGTGGAAGGGCCCAGGACCGAGATCGCAGACAGTGGACCAGTTGTAGCAGGGGAGAGGGAGAGAGAAAGCAGAAGCAAAGGTTTTGAGGTGCTTCCGTAAAAGTATGATATGATATGGTATTTGTAACGCGCCTATACACAAGTGTTTCAAGGCGCGACGAGGCAGGGAGGGAGGGGAACAAGGGGAAGACAGACAAACGATCCTACTAGGCCAGGTGTCATTCAGATCGCGCAAGTGCAGAGGTAAGGGGAAAAGGAGAAAGTGCAAGGAGAGGAGGTGGGGGGGAAGTGCAGTACAAGGTAAGTAGCGTAATAAAATAATAAATAATAAATAATAAATAAAAAGGGCCCGCTTGAGGCCAAGGACAAGTCTCGCAGTTCTGTTCTGGATAAGTTGCAGAGGGCGGAGAGTGGAGGCAGGCAGATTAAGATAGAGGCTGTTACAGTAGTCCAGCCTAGAGAGAACCAGGGCTCGGGAGACAGTGAGCTTCTGGGGGAAGGAGAGGAAGGGAAGAATACCTCTGAGGAGGTGCAGCTGGTAGTGTGACTTCTTAGAGACGTCAGATATATGAGGAGAGAAGGAGAGTGTGGAGTCGAAGATGACCCCGAGGTTTTTAGCCTTGCAGGTAGGGGCGGGAACGGGGCCAAGTAGACGGTTCTCCCCAAGATAGTGCGCGGTACAAAACAACATGCCACATAGAACGAACAAGTACAACTTAACCCGTCTTTAAAGCAACTGTATAGTAATTAAATTGCGGTATAAACTCATCTAAAGAGTTACTTACATTATATTTGCATTTTCCATTGCGTCTGTGCGTAGGGCAGCCCCGAAATACCACTCCTTCTATGCCGACGTTATTTCTTCTAATGAACGAACATGAAATGGCTTTCGTTTCTGAAATTATATTCATTATCGTTTCTTACGTGGTCCAGGCCTGTCAAGGTCAAAATACAATAGAACCTTATTCTGAGTCGTGGGCCATTCTGGCACCCGAGAAAAAATCAAAGCAGCTGACCTTCACTTTGAACGAGCACACATTCCAAGTTAGCTACATTCAGTGTAAGGCATTCTCACAGGACTTGAAATTTACACTCCATCTTTGCATTTTGTCTGCGTGCTTTGCAGCCACACAGAACCATAAATACGGAGAGATTCTATATTTATTGAAAAATGATTTATATTAGAATCACTTTTATTTACACAATACATAGATACACATATTCAATGGGCCTGCGACATGAGGAGACTTGAGAGAACAGACAATCAAATTACAATCATTTAAACCGTGATGTGTATTTCTCAATGAGTTCTTCTTTAGGTGGACATGGAACAGATGCAATGTTGGGTGGCAATGCAGTTGTCCCCTGCACAGGTTCGTTCACAGCTCCATTTATGTGCCTATCTAGGATGTCAACAATAAGTTTCTCAATAAACTCATATTGCATATCCTCAAACACTGGTTTGATCACCCATTGTTTACTTCTTTTAGTGAAGGCCTTATTGTAGCGAAGCGTCCCTAAAGTTCCGGTCGTCCTACTTTGTTGACGGCCAACATTATGGTTATGTGCCAAGACCGCTAAAAGAGTCCGATTTATCATGCCCTCCATGCCAAAATGCAATCGTTTTGGCCTGTACTTTAGGCACATATTGTGGAACACCTCCAAATCTCCTGTGTGGCAGAATTCCGTGAGTCCACTCAAAGCTTTTGTTATAGTTTTATCAAATACAATCTTTTCAATGGCTTTGTGAGTGGGTGATGAAGGAATCAACCACTTCTTCTTCCGTGCCTCCTCTGTGGACAAATGGCCATGTTCACAATTGTGGAAATGTTGGTTCGTGTTCCATCGGTGAACATTTGTACAGTGTGGCATTACTGACCGCCATTTTTCCAGTAGAATTTCCAACGACCCTCCACATGTTTTTGAGCTCCACCAAAGATGGTTGCTGATTGACTTGGACCACTGTGAAATACCTTGCAATTCTTTTTTTTTTACCTGCAGCCGACAATTTTTTATTGATTGATTTTGCAAGATGCCAAACGTCAAATTGGTGATTTATATTTTTATACTGTTCTCTCATTGTCTTGGCAATTGAAACGTGTCTGTCCGTGGCTATCAGGTCGATCACCATTCCCCGCGATTGTAGTTCTTGCAATGATGCTACAAAGCCAACTTTCTCCATGGCCACTGAGGATGTACTTTGTGACACCTGCACGACCACCGAACTCACAATTTTCTTACTTTCCATGTCCTGAAAGTGGTAGGTGCAGTACTTGGCTGAAAATCCTGGGCTGTCGCACTGTCCATCACCGGCTAGCCTGAACCGTTTGCCCGCGAATGTACTATCAATAGACATTTTTTCCATTCTCCAAGCTTCGCTAATGGCTGGAAATAGATAATCGGTTTGGTATTTGTAGAACTGAGTTTTCGCAATGAAATGGATTCCCACAAACTGAAAGAACGACTCTAATTTTTTAAAACTTGAACCTCTAAAAAGTGCAGCCGCTGCACAAAGTAGATTGCCTGCTGGCAGTTGTCTCAGCATAGGTTGTGCAGACCATGTGAAAGGATGATATTTTGTACAGGTGGCATGTATTTTAAGGTTAGTGCCTCGAATTGCACGAGTCACATTAATCAATGGCTCCCCACATACTTCCCCACCAACCAAATGCCCACATTTCATCCGAATAATAATATCAATCAAACAACTATCGAATACAATGAATTTGGCCTCTTTCCTTATACTGTCACTCTGCATCCCAGCTGGTTCGGCCTGTAACGTTGAGGACATGTCACTCACATGAAAGGTAGAATCTCTGATATCGTCTTCCGCTATGTTCAGTGATATTGATGGTGTTTCATTGTCGTCCATTTCATTCTCTTCCATTGCAACATCTGTTCCTTCTCCGGCGATGGGTGAATAAAACAATTTCTTCAACTTTCTCGCCGTCTTAGTTTTTGCGGGTGTGGATTCTGTGAATTGATCTCCGACTGCATCCGAACTACCAGGAGGACATTCACTATCAATGGCTGGTGGTGGTATAGCTCCGTTGTCAATCACTTCATATTCTTCCCATTGGCACGATGCTTCTCCAGTCTCAAGTCCCTGCCAAAAGGTTTGACAAGCAACATCTCTCGTTCGCTTCACTGTCTGTGTAGATCTAGTTCGTACACCCACTCGCAACTAGAGGACAGATTGGAAAAGGGGTGTTCAGTTTAAACACAACTTACAGTATTGAACTATTAACAGTGAAAAACAACATAATATAGTGACCAGGACACTAACCTTCTTTTGCTTTCTTTTCTTTGAAACTTTCTTGCCTCGAACTTCAACATCAGGACGCTGTTGCTCCGACTCGTGTGTATATGTCTCCACTTCCTCTTGCGCTGCAACGACTATGTTTTCCTGATAAGCACATCCATCACGCACTGACGCTCCATCGACTCCCTGAAACATAGAACTTTCATTAGTATGTATAATAATATCGAAAACACAAAATGTACTTGGGGACCAATACCCACGTACATCTCAATAGCAAAACACGAATGAACGCTTTGTGTAGAACATTCAAACGACAATTATTCACGCATTGTTGATCTAGTTAGATGGAACTGTCAAGATCCATACCTCGGGCTCCTCATAGACTTCCATTGATGATATTATTGAAGATGATGCTTCAGTGACTCCCTGAAACACAGTAATTGCATTAGTATGGTTTTCTATTTTGATAAAAAGAACATAAAGTTTGTGCAGGCGTCAACGGCTCATCTAAATAGACCTGCACAAATGATCAGTTGTCTAAAATAAATAATGGATATCTAAATATGATTCGATTTGCTCGATCGTTGGAAGTGTCACCACCCAGAAATCTGCATCAACTACTAGGGGTGATGTTCTTGTAGAAGAAGCTCCGTCATCTCCCTGAAACATAGTACTTGCGTTAATAAAGAAGGAAGTATAGCGGATGTAATCAAGTCATATGATCTCGCTTGATCGAGCTGTCAGTATCCATACCTCGAAATGCATAAGAACATCAAGGGACGATGTGACTGCGGTGCACACTTCTGCAAGCTGTTGCGCCGACCCGTAACTGCACGCTCCCCCTTCTTCTTGGACTAATGCTCCATCGACTCCCTGAAACATAGGACTTTCATTAGTAATGAACACAATATTGAAAAAAGAAGACACATAGGAGGGCGACGACAGAAGGACATATCAATGGCTAAAAATGATAGAAACATTGTGTGTAACAATCACGCTACAAGAATGCAAGATCTGATGATCTCCATCGATGGAACTGTCCTGAAACGTACCTCGAGCATCTGAGTGACATCAACGGTAGTCGTCAATACGTTGGACTCCTCAGCATCTCCCTGAAAGACAGTACTTGAATTATTTTGGATAACAATAATTATAACTGAAAGCAAAGACTAGAGGACGAGTACAAGGGTGTACCATTAGGTAAAATAATTACACGATAAATTAAAACTATTGATTTACATGCCTAAAACAAGTCAGTGGCAGAATAGCCAAGTAAGATTACCCGATAGGCGCTTGAAGTGGCTGATGACTGCAATAACGACACGGATGGAGAATCTTCCGCCTTCATATTGAGTGGATACATAAATGGGGAAATTATTGTTAGCTAATGCTACACACTACCGCAAGGCCGAGAGATAAATACGTAAACTTGACTCACCAGTGGAGGGATGTGGACGAATAGAGTGGGAATAGCGGTTGAGAGCAATTTTCGCCTCGCTCGCGGTGTGTTCTTCTTTATTAGCAATGATGTGGAGTACATGTCAGAGGTAAAGTGCCTGCTGCAGATGCGGTATCGATCACCCCTCTTGTCCGCAAAGACTTCTAGGACTCTACTTTCAAGCTCAGAGGGTGGATATCCGCAATATCGGACCCATTCTCTTATCTGATCTATTGTCTTAGGGAAAACATGCATTATAGTACCTTCAGATTTATTATGGGTCTTCGAAGGACAACCGCCAATGGAACAGGCAGGCATTGTGGAAAGTTCTGAAAAGTAAAGATCAACAATTCTCTATGAATACCATTGTGTTAAAAAATTAAATACATAAAAGGTTCAATGCAAGGTATGTTTTGGTTCTTGGAACTATACACGTTATTCACATGCGGATAAGTATTTGAATAACTTTAAAAAAATACAAAAATAATTTCACTAAACTCAGAACATGTGACTAGTTCCTTGCATGTACTGTCTTGAACGAAAAGAAATTGGACGCAAAATGAGTATGGTACATGGCCTTACCTTGACGAGCAAACAGTTAGATGCAGGGATCAGAGTAGTTTCTTGTCGTAGAACAGGGAGCAGTTCACAGGTTGCAAACTGATGAGTTTGCTCAAAGTGGTCACGGAAGTTCACAGAGACGAAGAGCAGACAACCAGCACCTTCACGGGTTGACTAGCAAAGCGCAAAGAAGTTCTCATTAGAAATATGAAGTGGGTTATAGAGAATTCGAAACAGGGGTGTGTTTGTGAATGAATGACGTGTATATGTCGTGGCATTATGCGGTTTGCAGGGGGGCGTCCCGCGTGAGGGGAGATGCTTGGCAGGAGACACGGGGTCTGGCGGTAGACATGGGAACAACAACCCATGCTCTATAGACCACTTTGAAGTGTACATGGTCTTTGGCACCTCTTGGCCTTTATCGCTCCCTGACAGCTCCACTTGCCAGCACAAGTACCCCGGTGCGAACTGCCTTTGATAGGGCGGGGGGTGGATTGGGGCGGTGGTCGTGCAGACAAGACACAGGAAGACTCGTGAATGGAGACACACTTATGTGGATTGCAGGGGGCCGTCCAGCGTGAGGGGAGATGCTTGGCAGGAGACACGGGGTCTGGCGGTAGACATGGGAACAACAACCCATGCTCTATAGACCACTTTGAAGTGTACATGGTCTTTGGCACCTCTTGGCCTTTATCGCTCCCTGACAGCTCCACTTGCCAGCGCAAGTACCCCGGTGCGGGCGGTGGTCGTGCAGACAAGACTCGTTTGCCGTAGGGCCTCACCAAGGAGAGGCCATCTAACTGCATGTAAGAGGCAGGCTGCAGGATCTAGTACATGGAAGGCAGGGGGGTGAGTTTATAAATACCTCAGCCTCCCAGGAGAATATATGGGTGCAGTTCACCCTGGAGACCCTGAACAAAGTGGTGTGGTAAGTATTTTTGGGGGAGGAGGCAAGGCCGGGAGGCTTGATGCCAACCCGCAAAATAACATATGTATGTATGTCTGCTGCATATGGGTTCAACGGTTATGTGGATTGAAGGTGGGCGGCCAGCGTGAGGGAGGATGCTGGCCGGAGACATGTGGTGTGACAAGACAAGGCACAGGAAGACTATTCAATGGAGACACACTAGATTCATTTAAAAAATCAAAACAACCATTGTTAAAATATATGTTGGGTTTTATTTTAGATCTTAATTTCAATTGAACATAAATAATAAACATTACACATTGTAAAGTTGCGGTTGCAGCACATCCCGGGAAAAGCCGCGGTATTGTCCACTGTCGCTGGGGAAATGTTGTCTAATGGCAAGTACCGCACAGGCAGGTATTACTCTCCGAACGCGGTGTCCGAGCCTCCCGTGAAGCCACCAAGTGAAGCAACGATAGGCCACCAGCCTGTACCACCTGTGAAAATGAAAGATGCAAACTGTATTAAAATGACAACTTTCTTATCACTGTCGATTCAGGTACAAAAATGTCATTCTGCTTTGAAAAAAATTCTATCTAGAAAATGCACAACATGGAACCAATTTACATGCATTCGAATGATATGTAGATGTAGTTTTATATGTGGGAGACGACCATGAAATAGTAGTGGCATCACTGACATCACAACCAGAGTATACTTACTCGTTACTCGGATTACGCGGACGAACAGTGCCGCAAAGTTCGTGCATAAGCACCATCATCATCCTCAACACTGTCCGTGAGAGGCAGGCTTCCCTGAACTCTGGCAGCTCGGTGATGCATTGCGGACTTGGCTCGCCTTCCGAAATGTAGGCCAAGCACCCGGAATTTTCACGGCAGCA
The DNA here is from genome assembly GCF_040938575.1 of Ambystoma mexicanum. Taxonomy (NCBI): domain Eukaryota; kingdom Metazoa; phylum Chordata; class Amphibia; order Caudata; family Ambystomatidae; genus Ambystoma; species Ambystoma mexicanum. The sequence continues at coordinate 953,373,045 of NC_090939.1, forward strand.
GCAGTTCTCCTCCTCAGTTGGCATTAGCTCGCAACGATTGCACGTGCACCAGGTGGAGACGCCGTCCATGCGACATGGTCCAGGCTCTTCATCCGTTGACTGGTCCTCCCAACTGCCGTCCGAATCCCCATCGTTTTCGCGTGCTTGCCTTTCCAGTAGTTCTTCCTCGGTGTACTCGGGCTCGTACATATACGGCATTATTGTAGCCATTGTGTGGTAAAGAAAGTAAAATAATTTATAGCGGTGGTACTGGTATCTGTTCACACGGGCTACAATCAACGAAGGTATTTGACCAGAGCACAGAAACGAGTCACAGAATACTCAAAGTAACACAGCGAGAGTAATGGAATCGAAAATCTGCTGCTGTGTGTTGTGAAACGGTGTGTTTATACTTATTGAGGAAAGAGGCGTCCTGCCGTTTCCATGGCGACACTTCATTAGCTGAGGCGCAGCGATTGTTGACACGAAACGTGCTTTGGCGTTGGGAAATGGGCGGTACGCGTCTGCTGATGTCAGGCTCGGGGGCGGGGGATTTGATTTAGTGCCGCAAAAGCAGGTGAGCCAGGGCGATGCGGCAAGTGATAGGATTATCATAAAATGGCGGCTGATTTCGAGTGCGTTAATGGACGAAAAGTCGGGTAAGGTCCATAGGAAAGTTTTCCACGATCTACCGAGTTATGCTTAAAAACACATGGCCGAACCGTAGGGACAATAAAAAAAAAAGTCCCGGAACTCTCCTTTAAGTTCTAGAAAAGCCGCAACACCTTCCTCTTTACTCTCTCCTTCCTCGCACCCCCCCCCCTGCTAATCGCACAGTCTAACTGGTGTGCGGGACCCCGACACATCCTCCGGGCCCTCACCTCCCACATCTTATCCCACCTGCTGTCTTTCCTCGGCTCACCCTCCACCACTGGCCGTTGCACTTACCTTAACTCATAGCACTGACCTGCTGCTCTCCATGAGCACCACAACACCTATCCCATACCCCTCTCACCTCTGCACTTGCACGTTCTGAACACACACAAGGCATAGTATGTTCTTCTTCCCTACCCATTGTCTCTTCTTATTTTGTTGTATTTGATTAGTTTGTAATGACTATGTCTATCATCCCCCTGTTTCCCAGTGGGTGCTTTGAAACGGTATTTACTTCCTGTATAAGCGCCTAACAAGTGAATAATTAATAAATTGCTGGCTGTCATAGTTCACTTTAACCGTATATTAACACACATTGATAACTTTTATAGATATTCCCCCTTCCATGTAGATACAGCGTTTCACTCTCAAGGGAGATCTATTTTAAAGTTAACTTCAACCAAAAGCTTACTGTTCGAAAAGCATCGCCCATTTATCAACTTTACAGTTTGGTTTAAGGCAGTGCGGCAGACTTCCCAGGGACAATACAAACCCTTCTGTGTAATTACCCAGGTCCTTATTATAGCAACTGAAGCTTCAGCTGCTATTGTTCTGAATCATCATATTGAATTTGATAACCTTTTGTAGATGTAGGCGTAGAACGTTTGGGTTGTGCTCTCATACACACTTGCTTTTTTTTCCCCCCCTTCTTAGCAAGTGGATCTTTCCTCTGGCAAGGAAACAGGAACTCCTGTCTCGATGATGAATGTGTACCAGGAGTTTAATGAACGTATCGCAGAGAAATTCAAGCTAATGAAGTTCAAGTCAAAGGTATGTCCCGGTTTATAGTCCCCCTACTGGATCATCACGATACTCGTGCAAAGTATATATGCTGTTCTCCAAGTTTGAGAAATTGTCTACAACCTGATGCCAAACTGAATACCGTTTGCAGAGATGTATTTTAACAATTGAAGTTCCCGTCAGGTTTTTGGTGTAGTTGAATTGTAAGGTCACATAGAGCCTACTCCCTAAGTGTATTTTAAGATTTTACTCCCCCCGCACCCCCCCAGCTGTGCACTCCCCCCGTATAACACCCCTTCTGGGACTGAAAATGGTTTACATTTGCCTTATAATGTGGTTCAATCTAAAACGCGGTGCTCTTTTGAGATCTGCCGTCTCTGTAGCATATATATGAATGTTTGTTGAGCCTGTAGAGCAAGTTGTATTGGTTTTTATCTGCTGCGGGAATCCAATCAAGTGTACTGTTTAGTGTTGCATGTTCTCTGGGGGATGTGGTTTACCCCCCTTTATTCCTGTGAATTTTGCCTATATTAAACATTTATTTTGCCTCCTTTCCCCCTTAGACAGCAACATGCAAGTAGTGATTGGGACATTTTCAATGGAACCTGGGGGAGGCTTCTGACCTGATTAGGTTTAATATTCATACTTTTGTTTCAAATTGATGCCTTCCTCCCAGAGATTTTAGAAAAGATGTTCCAGACGGCTGCTTGTCTGGAAGACTTTTCATAGGTGCCAAGGGGGGTGCTGGCTGTCTCCTCTTTCACTCCAATCTGTGTCAGTGTCTCTCCTGTGATGTGTGGGGGTGAGTTGGTGAGCAGAGTCCACCCTTTTACATCGGTTCCTTTTTGCAACAGTCCCAGACATGGTCTTTATGATAACAGCCACTTTGAGTTTTGTCAGCATCCTGATGCCCACGTTGACCTGGGCACATTTGACATCTGTTTGGCTGTTTTTTCAACATCACTTGCAGGAGTAGGATTTGGAGAATCCAACCTCGAGCAACAAGGTTGTTTAAACCAGAGCCGAAGTTAACAACATTGAGTAGCTTAAGACCCCTCGAGAAAGTATGAGTTGCTTTACTAGTTGCGTAATCTATTTGCCTAGAGGGTCAGGCTCTCCTCCCCAGGGCAATGTATCAGTTGTAATTGCCCATACAGGATGGAGGAAAGGGGACGGGACGTAGGAGTAATTAAGTGTTACTCAACGTAGTGACTAACTTACTCCTAGTCCATAGACCCCTTTCCTCCATACCTCCCACCATCAATCCCCCTATAATAAGACCAGTAAGGTTATTAAAGCGTAATACCGCTGATGTGTCAAATGGGGACTGAGTTGTGGCGCCGGTGGGCGGGGTTAGGGGAGCCCACGTGCCAGTAAATTTAAAGGGGATATGTCTTTGGTGGAAAAAGGTTTCTGGTCCCGTTCATCGCGAGGGACACCCATGCAGGATGGAGGAAAGGGGACTATGGACTAGGATTACGTTAGTCACTCCGGTGTGTAACACTCCATTTCTTTTTGACAACAGGAATCCACCCTCCCTTATACATGACTTGGTAGCCCCTGTATCTGATTCCTAGTAATTTCATCGAAACTGTAGCATCGAAATGCCACAGCATCGAAACCAAACCATTGTTTACCAATGCATCGACATGTTATCTATTACATGTAAACATGCTTTTCCATCTCAACCAGTCCAGCGAAAATATAAATGGACTGGTTTCAATGGAAATGCACTTTTACATTCAGAACTTACAAATTCATCTTGTACAAAAAGTATTTAATCATTTGCACATTACCTATAAGTCACAATGTTAATTATGGTTATTAAATATATGAATTTAATTGCTATACCATTTTAAATAAGAGTACATCAGTTTTCTCTTTACCGATTTTGTTTCTATTTAGAATTGGAGTCATCTATCAAAAGCACAGTCCACAACTTCTGCAAACCAAAGGTCATGGATCAATATATCACATCCGCAATTACATCACTTACCACTTATCCTTTTTTAATTAAATTTTACTGATTCAACAAATAGTTTTTTTCGGATGAACGATCACGTCCAAATATTTATTGAAAGACTGCTCTCTTGCTTATTAGCATTGTTAAGTTTGCCTATTTGGTCTTATTAATAGACCAGGCTGATCGATCTACTAGTCACGACATCAGTCATAACCTATCACGCAGCACAAAACGTTTTGAAATCATTAACCCGATCAAATATGGTGATTCGGGATGCCCGCAACATCATACGCACACACAGAGCGTCATGACACTATGCTTAAAAAGAGCGGCCATCTTTGAACCAATCGTGCTCTCCGTCTAACTTTGAAACGCTGAAAGGAAACAAACGCTAGTCTCAATAGTAAGACTATCAGATGAGACGAAATAGATTGTTGCCTTATTTCGAATCAATTTTCACGCATAGCCTGCATAAATTTGACAGCACTAGACATTTGGATCATTTTTTTCGATTTACTTTTAGATGCAAACTTATTGCTGAGAATCCGCAATGCGCTTAAAGGGGGAAACCCCAAATAAAATACTGTCCCTAACAATCAAGTTCGTAACAAGCATATACGGGACATCCTGCGTGCTACTGTTAAACCGGATGGATTAACACAAGGAGATTAAGCCTTCTCGTCTTGTAAATAAGGTGAGATTCTAAACATAGGATTTCCGCAATACGTGATTGATCAAGGATTATTAAAGATTCCATACCAATACTGATCATACATCTAAACCATGAACACAGGTTGAGTCACGAAAATGTTTCTACTAATTTAAGAGAATATGTATCGGAAATATGTAATTAACTGCCTCGTTCTGTCTTGAGTTAGAATTTTTCTTTCTTATCAAAAACTTTTTTTTTTTTTTTAAACACTAAATTTGTTTATTTGCTTTTTAGGAATATATCACCATATTGTATTGAATAATTAAAATTCAATGAATTTGTTATTGTGACACCCTCCTGAAGAACCAATACCAATGGTGAAACACGTGTCGAGGGAACCATACAATAAACAAATATTTTCTCATTCCGTATGGAGTCTTGTGAAAAATGTTTGATCATAAAAAAAAAGTGCGCTGGAATTTAGTGACTAGTATCACATCATTTTGTTAAATTTTTGATACATTGAGCAGTCTGTCAAACAAATATTATTCATTTCGATACTACCATCGAATTAAAGTCAACGAAAGGGTACTCCGATGGTAAGGGTTTTCCTTGCATATAATTCAATGGTATGGTGTTAGATAAAATTGCATTTGATGGAATGACTAGAGACCATATCTAACAGGAAGAACTCTCTTGGTCCTAATTTCACTGCTACTCTGGTTCCTCTTCAGGGTTGTCATTTACTGCTAGGGCTGGACATGCACACACTCTGTGGGCGCGCCTATTTGGGTGTGATGTTTGACTGGAAGGGATTCCCTCCTAGAACACTGACCCTCAGTGAAGTGGGGTACCACATTCTGGCCCAGTACTACTGCACTTCCTGATGCTTGTTCTGATGTGCTTGGGAGTGCTATCCTACCCTCTACCTGTCCCACTGGGGTTTGTGGCTGGGCATGGGGGTGTGGTGGCTGTCCCTGCTGTGGTTGTGTTTGTTGGGGTTGTATCTGCTGTCTCTGCTGTACAAAGGAGTCTTGCTGTTGCGCCATTTGATATGCCTGCGCTTGTTGCCCAAAGGGACATGTGCGTGCAAAGTTCCACTTGTTCCTGCACATGAAACACGGTCCAAAGAACCTGTAGCCTATCCCCTGTATCATCCTCCTCCTCCCCCTTTTCTGCAAGTATACTCGCTCCAGTGTGAAAAATCCTCCTTGTGGCTAATTCCCCTGCTGTTGTGTTCCCCATTGTGGAACTTAAGGTGGTGGCATATATTCCCCAGGCGGGGGCATGTTCCCTTCGCGGAATCCTGCCTCTTTGACGGGTCTCGCTGCGGCAGTGTCGGGTACGAGCATTGCCCCTTCCGTTGTGTACTGCGCAAGTTTTATCTGCACCAGCCCGTTTTCTGCCCTAGTGGCATTTTCTACTGCCAGTCTCTCACGTTCCTGCTTCCTCTTACAGAAGTGTACTATTATTGCCTGTATTATTGGCCATCCCTTCGCCTCTAGCCCTATTATTTTGTCTAAGGAGGCCTGGCCATGGTATGGTGAAATAAAGGAATGCACTCCTCCCATGATTTTCGTGTTTCCAATGTCCAGAGCGCCTGGACCGGTTTGTCTGCCATATCACGTTGCGTCTCCTCTCCCCTTCTGTGTATTAAGGGCATCTGCGTCGCTCAGGGCCCTGTCTCAAGTACCAACCCCCCACCCAACACCCTCTGTGATCTGTGCCAGTCCTATTTTACTTTCTCCTTCCGGCTGCTCTGGATGCTTGAGCAGGCTCTTCTTGGTTCTTCACGTTGTCCACTTCTCTCCCTATCGGGTGTCCACTGTTCATCCTCTGCTTCGCTTATCTCTTCTTCCATCTATTCCTCTTCTGATACTTTACTGTCCTTGTCCCCCATTTCCGTCTCCTCCTACCCCCGTCTTGTTCTGCATTGTCCAGTGAACAAATTATCTTAATGTCTACCTTTGTCCATCTTCCGTATTTCCCCTCTCCCTATCTTTGCTTTGCTCCTCCTTTTGAATAACTCCTAGCGTTGTTAAACACTGCGTCCACGTGTTGTCGTATCGAAGTACTTCCTCTCCCCCTATCGTGCAAGTCGTCCCTTTGTGTTTCTCTACTTTTCTTTTTTCCTTCCCCCCCCTGCCTCTATATCTGGGGACACCCACTGTAGGTTCATATACCAGGCAGGTCTTAATGCTGGGTTTTCTATGTAGGACTGAGGCGGGGCACAAGGCTGGTCTGTTGCCTCCTCTTTTAATGTCTGGCTTTGTGGGCTTGCCCCTTTTTTCTTTGTACAGTTTCCAGAGCCCCAATATATTTTGGCTGCTCTTTAACTTGGAGCCTTTGTACTTTGTTAGTAAAAACAAGAACATATTTTCTATTTTACTATCAAACTTTTCCTCCCTTGGCCATGCATAGAAACACTGACCTGCAGTTTCCTGAACCTATATCCCGAAATGCCATTATTCCCTTCTTCTCCCCTTTTTTATGTAGGTCCTAGTGATCACCTTAACTCTTTCCTATCCCCCGCCCCTTTATTCACATATCACACACTCCATTTTCTTCTGTGTACCCCCTTTTCGCTCTGGCCCTCTCCAAAGGCCTATCCACTCACTTTGTGTTAGTACATCATCCACTGGCTCACCTTTTACTATATTGGTGAATGCAGACCTCAAACTGTGCCCTTCCCCTCCGACATCCACCGCTAAAATGCCAAGCACAGTATTGTACACCCTTCCACCTCAGTTCATGGAACAAGACGAACAAATACGACTTAATAACACATGCTCTTTTCTTGCTACTCAGCCAAACACTGCTTCAACAAATTTAAAAAAAGGCACCCTTCTCCTCAAATGAAGTAACTATACAATTGACGGTACTCTGTGCAACTCCCGTCTGACTGCGTCCGCCTCCTGCTACGCACCGCCTCGCTGTAACAAAGATGTGCCCACTCACACACATCCACTCACTATGGAGCAGAGTGCACTAAAATTTACAACTTCTATGGCTGATCGTCCTCCCACCTTGAGGATGCGTCCTAAACACTAAGAAAATATCCCTCCCCCTGCGTGGGCATGCAACCACGGGTACACTTGCATGTCTTAGAGATCCTCGAGCCCTATCACCCCAGAATCTTCCTTGCTAGCTCGCTCCTCCTTCTGGGCACAGGGCGGCAGTCGGGAGCAGGTATACCATTGCGAACTCCGCGTCTGTAGGGCCTCCTCTGTGTTGCACATAGAACTGGTCTATGGTCGCCAGACCCGCGCCCCAGGAGGGTGGCCGGAATACCCTCAGTTGGTTGCGGGAACTAAGGATCTCGCCGGGGCCTCCAAAAATATATCGGGGTCAGGTGGGGTCCTTGAGCCTGTAATCCATTTACCAGCAATAATTCAAGACGGAGCGCATACACCAGGCAAGAAGAAACTGTTTATTACAGCTGGGCAAGCCCAAATCAAACCGCACAGTGGAACATAACTGGTTAATGAGAGCTGACAAAACCGCCCACTGCAGTCAGATCTTCAATACAGCGAATGCAATGTTTGCATGATTGGAAATATTTACTTAGTGGTGCGAGATATCGCGTGTCCTACAAAGCTGATTGGTGGGATCATGTCAGTCACCTATAGCTAGAAATGATTTGAGCAAACAGACCTGCCCTCCCCTGGCCTGTTCCTTCCCCTTATGGCGCCACATTACTTCCCACTCCCCATAGATTAATTGTTAGAAACTATGCAATCATGCTGACCTCTGCCTCTTTATTAGCCTGCCATTGGTCAGCACACATAGGAAAACGCATACGCCCTGGGCTGGTGGGAAGGGAAACTTTTACATGGAATCCGACCAATGAGGGGCCTCGTAGGCATCATCGAGGACAGGCATACTTGTTGCATTTTACAGGCACCAAAACTCGGTTCCATGTGTTAATATCCCCGCAAAAATATTGCCATACAAAAATATTGCCATATTTTTCTAGCAATATTAAGGCATGGTACCTGCGGGGGGACACCCCAGCTCCCAAAAAATCCTATTATCCCCAATAAAAATATCGCATACGGCCGTTCCCGACGAATACAGCAATATTTTTGGTGGGGATATTACCTGATACCCAAAACTCACCTTCCGATTGGCTCCTCCTGAATCACCTTTTCATTCCACCCCCTTCTTCCCCAGACGCACCAGCCAAAGGGTCATTTGAAACCGCTGATTGTTCTGTGAGTGTGCCTCCCTGGATCTAGCTTGGTGATTTTTAAATTCCCCTGATCTGTGATCACACTTGAGACTGGCATGCTGGCCTTGTGTGTATCGAGTTGTTCCGTTGCCAGCGACCGCTGTCTCCTGGGGACGGTCAGCCAGAATGAATCTTCCCCACCCCACTATCGTGGAGTGTTCATGCAAATTTCTAGGTGGCCTGCTGTAATGGGCCTGCCTGAAACATCTCCATGTATTCTACTCACCTGTCGTTTTCACCTGACTCTAGCTGCGCGGCAGCACCCTATGTGTTTGTGTCATACTTATCTTGCGCCTCCCGATGTCTCCCCTTCAGCACTTCTGCCCCTAGTTTCTTGGGCTGCATACGTGCTCTTGGCACTTGCATTACATCCTTCAATGATACCTTGTCCCACCCCTGGGGGTACCTCTTCCCGCCCCTGTTGTTCCCGCATCTGGTAAATGGGTCCCCTGGACAGCGCTGTATCATCACCTTTATTGCAGAAATGAAGGAAGAAACCTGAGGAAGGGAGGACACAAGTGAAGAAACGTGGGGGCCAATGGAGGAAACGTGGGGGCCAATGGAGGAAACGTGGGGGCCAATGGAGGAAACGTGGGGGCCAATGGAGGAAACGAGGGAGGAATTAAGATGCAAGCTCCTAAAGATTTGGTTCAGAGACCGTGTGAGAACCAAGTAAGTACATTGACTTTCTTTTAGGGCTGGGACAAGATTCCCTATCCATTGATATGAATACCCGAGCAGCCAAAGACCCCGATGAACGAAGAGACTCTTTAAGGGCAAGAGGGGGGCAGCCAGCAAACATGGAATGGTGCCCTCCCAATGGGAGTGTGGAGTGTAAGATTTTCATTTTAGTGCTAAATCTCCCTCACTTGTGAGGACCCCTGAACTTTTTGCTGGACAGTTGGATTATTTATCCTTGTTCCTCAGTGAGTGGGAACCTTTTTTCACACTCTGCGTTTTTTTCCTCTTTTTATGGGTGTCCTTTTTTAGACTCTCCATAGTGACATTTTGATTTAATCCTTTGACAACTTTTTGGCATCTACATTTTATTGTAGCAGCACACATCACTTTATGTGCAGTGTTGCTGGTTTGCCCTTTTGGCTCCCCTTTTTATTTTCTCAGGTGTACCTTGTGTGAACTGTTCCCAAGGGTAGAATGAATATTTATATCCTCTATACACTTTATTTGGTTATAGCACACCCCACCTTAAGTGGAGTGCTGGGGAGTTAGTGTGTCCCCTTTCTCACTATCACTGTAATATTTCAGTTACATAGAACAGCTTAATCTAAATGGCTGGTGGCAGTGAACCTTTTTTACCAATTCGGTACAGCTTACTCGCAGGCTGTTTCCACAGCTCCAGTACGGCACCCGTGGTTGCCCATTTTACCAAAATGGCGCTGGTCTTCTTTTTTCACCATTCTTTGTTTTCTTGTCCTTTCTTGGGCCTTCCCCCGCCCCCCTACTTTTCAGGGTGGGCAATTCCTTTGTGTGGGCTTTGTCTTTGTCGGTAGACCTCAGGTTAAGGCAGGAAGTGAGGGAGGAGTCCAAAACTATGCAGCCCTTCGTCTGCCTTCCTGGACTGCTGGGATCCAGTTCCAGCTGGGAGGTTGGTTGTCCTGAAAGGACTCCCACCACTCAGGTTTGAATTTTGCACGCTTGTTTATTTGGCTGGGTTCCTGTATAAAGGTCCTCTCTTGGAAGCCTAGAGGTAGTCGACCACTGGAACCAAATCTGAAGAGGAAGGTGAAGGAAAGCCAGCTGAGACTATTTCCAGCGACCGGAGAGCCTGCTGTGTAACCAGAGCTTGCTGTTACCCTTCCTTCCAAGCGACCTGGGCGGTCCCGAAAACGATGACCCAGAGCCTGGTGAGATCCACTAGACTCAAGACGACGTGCATTTCGAGCCATCCCACGACTGGCTGCGACCTTGCTGGGCTGCAATACCCCAATACCCTGGAACCTCGAGCCATTGCGCAGTACATGGTCTTCCGAATCTTGCAGAAACTTTGGGGGCATCTTGCTGGTCCTCCGGAGACTTGATTTGAATCAGTGTTGGAACAGATTAGCAATGGGAATCCAACTGCGATATTCAGTCTTCTCCTGGCTCCTGAGAAAGGGCGCCAGAAACTACAGAGACTCAACCAGCCTCGAAGACCTCTTGCCTGGAGCCTTCCGTGTTGATCCTTGCTTAAAATTCCCTCCAGTGTCCTTTCTTCAGTCACCACTGTGTTGGCTGGGGTATTACTTACCTTAAGCCTTGTGTGATTCCTGTGAAGCTTTGGTGGCGATTCATGTGATTGGCACAAATCCCTCTAGGGTGTCTTCTGTGAAGTCTCTGGAACATTTCTACAACTCTAAAGTAAAATACTTACTTGTTTGAACAGCTTTCCTCAGCAACTCTGACTTTTCCTACATTTGTGCTTATCCTGGCCTGTCTATTGGCCCCTAGAGTACTAGTGACCACCTCCTGCCACAGAAAACTCATGCTTCAAGAATAGGGAAGGACTTTATAAGGTTTGGGCCTTTTGCCTTGAAATGTAGCAAGTGTTTAAAAGTACTTGCTTGTGAACAAGTTTGTTTGGTAACTGTTCCTCTGAAATATGAACATTTACAAAAGTTCCTACTTGCGTTAGAATGTGTACTTCTACCCTTATTAAAAGTATATAAGGTTAATTTACTTGACTGTGAATTGAATGCTCCTCTCCCAAAAGTAACGCTGTTGGATTCACTTAGTTATTTCTGTTTAGAATATGTCTCTAAGTTCACCAACTGGGGGTTGTCTCCCCTGAACTGCTGTATAGCCTGTCTAGAATAAGTCTGCCTTGGGTTTTACCTACCTTGAACAGCTGTGTGCCATTCTGAATAAGTGTATTGTGCGTTTAGCTGACCTTGGCCCGTTTTGTGCAATCCTAAAATAGTGTAAAGAGTTATTGCTTACCTTAGTCTGTGTTCCACTGATCTGAAAAGCAACTGTAATCGTTTACAACCTTAGGTCTTACTCACAGGGTATAACGGAGTGTTATCCTGAATGTAGTTATAGGTTCATACTGGTCCATGAATTTGTGTTCCACTATTCAGAAAGTATCCTGGTAACGGGCTTGGTTTACTATGTGATTTCTTAACTGAGTGTCACTGCATGACAGACTGAGTCTATTACACTTGAGATAATGACGGTAATCTAAAAGTAACTTGTGGTTTTACTACTGCTGAATAGGCGTGTTCTATTCTAAATGTGTAATTGGGACTGACTTCTCTAGAATCACTGTTTGTTATAATGAACAAGGTTTAAGCTCTGGTCTGTGTACCTTCAGCATTGTGTTGTGTTTTTATACTGTGTTTGATTCTATGACAAAGTACTTACCCACCAGGATTTACCTTGGCCTACTTGTGTTTATAATAACTTTCTTTTTTTGTAATTCTTACACGCAGAAGTGTTTCTTTTGAACCATTTGTATGCTACAGTTTCTTTGTACTTTCCTCCAGCCCGCTCACTCCTAAAATAAACCTGGCTGCTCTGTCTAGTCTACAACATACTCTGGTGGTACAGACTTAAACTAAGATTGGAGTTTTGTACTGTCTCAGTTGTATGGTTTCGTGTAGGCCTTAGTTGGATTTCAGAAAAACTGTCCTAATAAGGAGCAACGGTTAATGGTGACCCAGGATGGCCGTAGTCGGAGCTGAAGCAGAATGGTGACCCACCACTGATATAGGTGACTGAAGCTTCCCACCTTTGGCCGTTTAGCCCAAGAAGATTTTGTGGGAAAGCAGGAACCTGAACAGTCTGAAAAGAGGATGGCCAGTCCATCTAACAAGTAGGACGGAAGACATATAGAGCCAAGGCAAAGGACTCATCCGGTATGGCAGAATCTGGTCCTAGAAAATCAGCAGGCCATCTTTGTGGCAAATCCTCCAGCAATTCAGGCAAGAATCAATTAATTTTGAAGAATGCACATGGAGTCTCCTACATACGCACATTGGGTCATGGGCTGGCTTACGTTAGCTTGCCAATCACGCAGAAGGAAGACCGTTTTTGTCATCCAACCACAAGGCTGGGCCTGAACTGCAAAACAGCGGTCCACACACACTATGTACCCCACTGGCTGCCATACTGGTATATTTCGCTACTAATCCAGTAAAACTGGCTGCAACCCTGGTGAATAAATTACAGCTGCCATCAGCCTACTGCATAACACCACTGTAGGGTGATTGCTCCACTAAGCTAAAATGATGTTTACAACAAACGCCTGTCCTAGAAATGATCTGTGATAGCATAGGACAGCACACCAAAAAGAGTTCCAGTGGCAGGGTGGGCTTCGGGTGAAGTTCCTCTGACCACAGAAAATGTGAAATTGCCAGGAAAACCATCGGTGGTACCATGAAATGGGAAGGGAGTACCCCGAACATGGATTTCTGTTCTAAAAATTGTGAAGCTTGAAAGCATCCTTAACCCCTTAAATGCCAAGGACGAGGTATCGGGTCCTCAGCACTACGTTTGCAGTGCTGAGGATGAGATAGCTCGTCCTTTGCAGTGCTTACTTTGGGGGGGGGGGTCGGATCCCCCTCCTGTTGCTGCAGTGATCCTCCTGACCCCCAGGCAATGAAGGGGAGGATTTCCTCTTCCATGCCTGGGGGTGGCCGTGATGCTACATGTGCCCCCCCTGAGCAAACAGCCCCTCCCAACCTAAAAAGGCAAATGCAGCTGGCACCATATTTTATTTGCCTTCTATGGGGGCAGATGGGTGCTGATTTGCCCACATGGCAGGCAAATCCACAGTGAACACTCCAAGGTTAGGCACACTTGGCATCAGGGGGCTGGCCCCATGCCTGTGAGCCAGCCCCCCTCAGTAATCATTCTGAGGGGGGCTGAGTAATCCCCCCCCCCCCCGAGAGGCAGATCCTTTCTGCTACCCGGGTGGGGGGCAAAGGTGAGGGTCTGGCCCCATTTTGCCCTCCGTGGGAAGGGAAGTAGAATGTCACACTAGACAACCAGGGAATTGATTTTGGGGTTGGGAGCCCGTTCAGGCCAAACAGCCCTTCCGCCCCCCAGAAAAGCCACAAAGGTGGCACAATGTTATTTTGCATCCTTTGGGTGCATATCAGTGCAGTTTTGCACCGATTTACCCCCAGGGAAGGCAATACATTACACTCCATATAAAGTGGAGCCCTTCGGGGTATCTGGGGGGGGCTGGTCCAGTGCCTGTGGTCCAGCCCCCTAGGTATTCCCCCTCCTTCCAGGACAGCCAGACACTTACTGTTTCCCTGGGTGGAAATATTGGGGTTCTGGTCCCATTTTGCCACCCCTGGGAGAGCACCCCCCCTAGCCAATCCACCTCACCCCCAAGAAATGACAAGATGGCATCATGCTTTGCCTTCTTGGTGGCCAAATTAGTGCGGTTTTGCACCATTTTGCCCCCCAAGGGATGCGAAACAACATAGGGCAATTTTACCAGAGGCACACTTGGAGGCATGAGGGGGCTGGCCCATACTTGTAGGACCAGAAACCTCAGGAATCTCCCCATGGAGGGGGCAGATCCTTTCTGCTTCTAAGCAACGTGGGAGATCGGGGGGGCAACATTGAAGGTCTGATCCCATTTTGCTAAACCTCAATGCGGTCAGGAACACTAAGCTGCCAGGGAAAATATTTTGGGGTTTGGGGTGGGGGGGGGGCTGTTTTGTCCCCTGCCTGTCTCTGTACCCCCTGCCGACCTGGATTTCTGGCCAGACCATGTTAGAGCTTTCCCTCCAGGCAGGGATGGGGACCTAGCAGGGGCTCCCTTGGACCACAGCTGGACTTGTGGACGGTCGACCCATATTGTAGACGAGCGCTCAAGGCTGGGGGCAGTACCCTAGGCTGTCATGGAGCTCTGGCCGTGCAGTGTTACAGCTTTTCCCTCCGGGGAGGGACGGTGACCCTGACAGATCGTCTGATGTCCGCTGCTGGGCTTGGTGGGATGGGGGGTGGTGGTCTTCCCACATGCAAGACAGACCCCCAAGGCCGGGGGCAGCAGCACAGACCATCCTGGTGCTCTGGCCTGGCTGTTAGGTTTTCCCTCCAGGGAGGGAAGGGGACCCTGCAGGGGCTCCCTTGGACCATCGCCTCTCATGGGAGACAGGCGGTCCTGGCTGGGCACATCACCCCTGACTGTCCTGGAGCTCTGGTTGTGCTGCATTACAGATGTTCACCCTCAGGAGGGATGGTGTCCCTGCTGGTGCTCCCTTGCACCGGGGCTAGGCTTGTGGACGGTTGACTCACATGGGAGACAGGTGCCCAAAGCTGGGATCAGCACACCCAAACGTCTTTTTTCTTTGGCTGTGCCGCGTTACGGCTTTCCCCTCTGGAGATGGATGGTGACCCATGTAGGGGCTCCCTGAGGCTGTCGCTGGACTTGGGTCCGGTCGACCCTTTTTCTTTTCTGCCCAGGTAAGCACACCAACACATTTGAGCTACTGTTTTCATCGGAAAAACCTGTGGGGCAACTTGGGAAGGTAGGACATGTGATGTTGCTGGTGTGTTTTGGTGGTTTCCTGGTGGGAAATGTCTGAAATTGTGAGGGGTTTTCGCTACATTTTGGACTTTGTCAGGTCTTGTGGGTAATACATTCTAGGGCGATTTACGCAAGTCAGACCTCTTTGGATTCCCACCGGGGTCTTCATTTCAGATATGCATGGGGTTCCGTATTTTTCTTGGTGGCTGCAACACCCAAGGCACAAATCTATGGATTCCCCACAAGACCAAATCCAGTAGAAATGTGATCTTCCCATTGTTTTTGGTGTACCAGTGTTTTTGCCTTTTCCCTTTGTGCCCAGGTCAGTGCACCCACACATTTGAGGTACTGTTTCTGTCGGGACACTTGTGGGACGGTAGGACATTTGTTGTTTTCTCTTGGTTTTGGTAACGTTTTCATTCATTTCCTACTGCACTTTCTTGCACAACCCTTTAATTTCCCAAATGTGACCTGCATTTAGTCGCTGCTTTAGGCACTGTACGCTTTTGTAACCTCTGCAAGTCACCTATCCTTCAAATGGTCTGCATGTGCTCTTTCAATAAATGTATGCTTGCCATTCTTTACCACATTCCAGTTCTTTATTTTTAAATGCCAATTATGTCTTTTTAGGCCATCAGCATAAAAGTCCTGTGTACTATGGCTCAGTTTATGGCTCGTGATGATGCTTGTTTTGTGAAACATTACGAAAAATGGCATTTCCTAACTAGATGAGTTAGGGAATGTAGCGGTGCATTGATTTTCTCCGTATTCACAGAAACCATTACCTTACAAGTGTAAACATGTCGAGCACATACTTTTTCTTCTCTCACTTTTCGAATTTTTTCCCCAAACTATGGGAATTATAGGCACATAGTTGTTGCCTGACCTGCACAAATGACTCCTTCCTGAACTTGGAATTTTGTCTACTTTTCAGAAATGTATGCCTTTCTGTATTCCCATTGAGCTTTCCTACACACCTCTCCCGTTCCATCCAAACATTTCCTAATCAAAAAGGAAAAATCGCCTACCTCTCACAAAACAGATGGTAAACTTATGAAAAAACTTGTTTCTTGTTTCCACTCAATCTGTTATTGAAAGCTTGAAAAATGGCGAATTCAGAACTGCAAACCATTTGTTCCTAGCTCTTACAAGAAAAAAAACACAGGCTTCTTTGTACATCATGTTATTGACATTTTCTCAAAAAGCACACAGTGTTGTTACTTTTTCACATCCCTCCCTACAGCAAACGACTAATCTGTGGGGGCATTATGACCATCTACATGTGGGAAGAAAATAGTGCAACGTTTTCCAGGATATCACTTGTAAAAAATGAAACGTGTGAAATGTCCAAAAAAGGGCTCAGCACTGGGAGCAAAAACCCTCAGCGGTTAAAGAAACCTGTTATATGCACACAAACTCCTTTCCTGAGATGAAAAGAATACCAAAGTGACCAGTTGTTCCAATATTAACCAGTGTATTTGTAGAGCGCATGTTCACCCCCAGATGGATATCTTGGTGCTATTGACAGATGAGATATTTATTGATCACCTACTCGATAGTACTCGTTTTATCGACCTCTGAAGGATAGAGGGCTGAGTGGTCCTAATAGGATTCAAACCTGTAGCCCAGACAAACACAGGCCCCGGCTGTGGATTCATTACTCCACAGAGCCACAGGCCCTGCACGAAATGTCCTCCACTCACGCATGCCAGTACAATCGTGCGCCTTCACATTACATAAATGGTTCATGATAAAGCATTCTGCACTTTGTCATTTTTAGAGTTTTGAAATTATTTAGGTTTTTTCTCCTTATAATATTTATATTTATTTATAGAAAATTGAAAAGAATTATGCCTTTGAGATCCCAGATGTTCCTGCCAACTCAGAATACTTAGAAGTTCGATATTCTGTGAGTATTAATTGAAATGTTCTTCAATGGCTGATCACACATCGTCTCTTAAAGATTGCAAAAGCAATGGTGTATCTTGATGTTTGTAGTCTCTGCTCTTTCAGACTTGAAAAGTTTTCCAAGACTCTGCCACACCACTTGCTAAGTCAATATCCAATCTGGTTAGTTTGAGTATAACACTTTATATTGTAGTCAAGTTGCTAATGGTGTTTCTTTTTTTTAAGTTGTAAGAGTAATGGAAACCCAAATGAAGAGATGGACCTTAATCTAGTTTTTCAGGCTGTTCCCTGGATTGTTACATTTTCTTGTTGGGAGTCTTTTGTACCCTGAATATTTACGTTCCCATTCACTCATCCTGCAAGCTTCTGCATTTCAAGACACGTTTTTAGGGTTTGAAAAATTAAATATCTGACAGTTAATTTGGTTATTAAGTACTCACTTAGCAGAAAATGGAAATTCATTTGTGTAATTGTTTATAGATGCTAATTAAAATGTCGAAGGCGTTACTTCACCTGCCCACCCCGTTTTCAACGTGTTCTTGCACGATTGACCCCTACACTTAATCGTAATATATATTTAAGCAGAATAAAAGTCTATGCGATCACTTTTGTCAAGCGTTGTTCCTGAAATGGTGCTCTCCCTGATTGAGTTCGGTTGGAAGTAGTGCATATTGGGTAGGGACCTTAAGAACTTGTGTTTTTTCAATTTAGGTTTAATACATTCCTACATTTTATTGTTTAATGGCATAACGCCTAATGTTTGTCTTCTAGCCATTCTGTTTTCCTTGCAGGATGATCATATGCATTCCCCCACTAATGCCATTTGTAAAAAACGTCTCATGTGCAGGCTGTGAGTAATTTCTTGTTGCAGTGTTTTTTTCTGATTTCATTTCATAACGAAGGGGAGGAATCAAAGGAGGTGGCTGGGGACGGGGTGATGGGATTATAAGAAAAACAGATGCATCAAGTGATTGCTGCCAGTGGCCCTAGCAAAGGACTAAAATGCAGCAATCAGCACAGCCACCTGCCTTATTATGAGCAAGTACAAATCGCCCCCTGGTGCAGCGGAGATCTTGAGGCCCATTACTGATGCGATAATGAATGGCAAAGAGGATTACCACCTGGCCTGTAAAAGGCATGTGGAAGGGTTTCTGATGAGAAGGCAGACTGGTTTAAACCCTTGCAGTGCAGCCATTTAAATTCATCCTGGCATAAAGAACGGAGAAAGGAATAACTGCTAGTCTGGTGCACTGAATTATACTGTCGCCAGAAATGTTCTTTAAAAAAAAAGCTTTGTGGATGTGTTTTACGGATATATTTGAGTCCGAAAGCAAGCTCCGTTTTTGATTTTAGTGTTCCTATCTAATGGTTTGTTAGGGATGTGCAAGGATGCAGAACCTTAAATCGAGTAGCTCATCACTGGTATACCATTTCTAAGATTTTCGACAGTGTGTCCCTACCATAGTTCATAGAAGGTGATGTGTGCAGGAAAAATAAACCAAGACATTTACTATGGAGGATAAAGTTCTCCTGCGCTGATATCCATTGGGGACTGATCAGTGCTCCCTCCCAAAACAGATGAGCTTAGCAAGGTAAGTGGAGCAAAAGGGCTAATGGTATTGAGTTGGTTAATGGTATATGGGCCACGGTCTTCTTGTAGCAATGTGGACATGGTCTGAAGGCCATGTCTGTGGGGCATAGGCATAACCGTACACTGGAGGTACTGGCCATGGCCAGTGGGCCTGTCTTTAATTATTGGTGCATTTATCCTCTCCTTGCACTTTCTATTCTGCACTTGCACGATCTGAATGTCACAAGGCCTAGTAGGACAGTTATTGTTTTTCTCTTCTGTTCCCCCCACACCCCTGCCTTGTGGCGCCTGGAAAAAACCTTGGCTGTATAGGTACCATGCAAATGCTCAATAAAAGACATAGGCCCAAATAAACCCACACACCTTTAGTTATGTTAAAGTAGAAATGTATTTTATGTACACATGGCAAAGTTATATTCAGGTATGCACCTACTGTTTAAACTAATCAATACAATAGAAAATATCAGCAATACTTTCTCAGGTGAGTAAACCAATAGTAATGGAATGTACCAGTCATGAAAACAGTTCAATGATAAATCAATTCACCTATTCAAGTCACTCAGACAATGTTGTGTTGTAAGGAAAAAGGCTTATTCAGCACCAGCAATAGCCATATACTACTTGGTAATACTTATCAATGATTCTAATTGTTTAGCAGTCCTTCCCGAACTAGATAAAGGTTCTTCAGAGTCAGTAGAGGAACGTGCATAGTCATGTGCAGCAGCAGAAAAGGTAAAGTTCCACAGATATTTAAATTACTTTCAGGTAGGATGCTTTGGTGGAACAAAATTAACAGGGACCTTGGAAAGGACTCCCTATAGGCGCACCAGCCTTGGACATGGACATTTGAGCCCTCCAATAACACGGGAGCAAAAATGTGTTTTGGGGTAATTACTAGCCTGAGCGCCACAGTACCTGAAGAGTGTTGAAGATGGCGCTGGATTCTTTCCTATGCAGCATCGGTGGGCCCTGTCCCCTGTTCCTCGTTTGTGGCAACAAAAGGGTGGGGGAGGGGGGCTCTGGAAGGGATGTCGCAGCAGTCAAGCGAAAGGACCCCCAGCAAGGAATTCTTTGTACTCCTACCCCAATCCCCCCCCCCAACCCCCCCATTCTTGATCTGTGTTTTTGGTGCCTTTTCACAAGCTCCAACAGTGAACGATTACTGTCTGGTCAATCCACTTCAATTCTTTGGTCCTGCACTCTACTGAGGGGACTTTGAGTCTGTCTGATTATTTGGTCTGAGATCATTATTGTAATTCCATCTAGCACAAAAGACGCTTCAAGGTTCTAGAGCACATCATTTGCATTCTTATGTTGGGTACCTGACCGATGCTCCATGGTGAAAACCCTGAAGGCTAATGCACCACCTGAGCAACTTTGTATTTTCCCCCGTCATCTGCATTAACCTTCTTACGGGTTGGTGGTCTGTTTTGAATTCTGAAAGTAGATCCATACAAGTATGGTCTAAACTTCAAAGCCCACACTATGACAAAACATTCACGTTCAAAGGTTGTGCTGCCTGCCTTTGCTATTCATTTGGTTCAAGACTGCTCCAATTCCTTTATTGGAAACATCAGTCTGCACTAAGTGTAATCTAGAGCTGTCGGCACTGGCTTTAGGGGGCATTTTTCAGCCCTTGAAATGCTTACTCGGTTTCATTTCACCCCACCCTTTTGGGGTATTTTGGAGAAGACACAGTATTCAATGGAGAAGCTATGGTCGCATTATCTGACATTTCTATAGTAACCTATGAGTCCGAAAAAGGCTCTCACTTGTGTTTGAGTAGTTGGGGTAGCCCAGTCTTGTACTACTTCGCTAGGCAAGTGCTTTATCTCGCGCCCTCCTACCTCATGCCCATGGTAGACCACTTTACTCTGAACAACTTGACATTTGCTTGCCTTGATGGTCAGATTGGCCTGGTGAATTACCTGCAATACTTGCTCAGGATGGATAAGATGTTCTTCCCATGTGGGGCTGCACACTGCTATGACATCAAGTATGCTATGCAGTCTTTCTCTAACCATTCAGAACAGGATTTGCCATTCTATGAAAAGTGGCAGGTGCATTTTTCAGTCCAAAAGGCATGACCTTAAATTGATACAGGCCTTCTGGGGGTAGAAAATGCAGTTTTCTCCTTGGCATGGTCGGTCATGGCAATCTGCCAATAACCACTTGTCAAGCCAAATGTACTGAGGAACTTAGCTGAACCCAGCTTATCTACCAGTTCATTAGTCCTTGTCAAAGGATGGGCATCAGTTGCGGTAACTGAATTCAAGGCCCTATAGTCCAGGCAGAACCTTAGTTCCCGGGTCCCTGCTTTTGGTACTAGCACAACTGTGCTAGCCTATGGACTAGCAGACTGACGAGCATTTTATTGACCTCTTCCTTGGTGATTCCTCACATGTTCTGACATCTTGTAGCCCCTGCTTTTCACGGGGACACGATCACCAGTGTCCATGTCATGCTGACCCCAAGGGGCTAAGCCTGGTGTTAGTGAAAACAGAGGGGCAACCTGATTTAACAGGGCCTTGCACTCCTTGTTGCTGCTATCAGATTAGTTTAACTTCTTCCATAGAACCATCTGAAGAGTATTCTTTGAGAAGATCTGGGAGAGGCTCACTCTCCTCTTCTTGATCAGAAACTAGAAGCAAAGCTCCCATTTCTGGTCTACAGACTGTAGAGAAGCAGATGTACGCATCACTCATAGAGCCAACCCCCTCACCTCCATCATATTGGAGGGACCGCAAGAAAGCACTGTGCATGCCACTGCACCCCAATACTGCATCGAAGATATGAAAGACGTTATTCACTCAGACAACTGTACCGAATGTACCCTCGAACTGAAGTGGTAGAAGTAAGCCTGCATACACCACTGAACATAGAAGAACTATAAGTAAAGTCTGATAGGTGTAAAGTGACGTCATGAAGAGAAGAGACAAGGGCGCACTGAAGCGCTATAGGAATACTCAAAGAATGAAAATGTAACTGAAGTAACAAAGAAACAACATATTGATACGAAGAAATCATATACATGAAGAAGGTGAGAAGAAATGTAGATATATATACTCAGAATCGCAATGTAGATGAGGCATATAAAACTTACTACAGTAGAAAATAGAACACGGGTAAAGCAGCAATGATGAGAAGATGGCCATCAGTTTCATATAAAAGTAAGCTAAAAACCCCAAGGAGGGAGAACAAGGACGCAGAGATGACAGGCGCTGGAATACAGAACTGTGCAAGAACAAAGAATATTTGTTTGGCTAAGGATCAAGGATGCCATAGTGAGAAACCACTGCAAGGTACAAAAGGAGTCAAGGAGGATGAACCATGTACGTAAGGCATATTTCTTAGATTAAGCAGACCCTCCATGATTTTGCGGCATGAAAAAGCAAATTTTGTAGCACAATTCTTATTGACTGGAGGGTGCAAGATTGGTACATTGCAGGAAAGAGGCTGTGTGTAAGGCTACACGAGGGCCATGATGTCATTATATGTATCTTTTGTATCAGTTTAATAGGAAGAGTCCTAGATGTCTCTGGCTTGTCAGAACAGTGTTTGTTTTGGCTACACTTTTTGGTTTAATGTGCATGCCTATTTAATATTAGTAACGTTATTAATCATTTTCAGTTGTAATGCTGAAAATATTTCCCTTTTTATGTACTCCATTTCCCCCAACACCCGCACACCTTGCACATCTCACCAATTCCCCATCACAACTTGTATTTTCGAACCTCATGCTCAGTCATGCTCATACCCACATGCTCTGTGACACTGCCAAGTTACAATTTGCCGTCTCCGGTGCCTGCCAAATCACAAATCGTACTCCCAACACACACCTTATGCTCCCCAATTCCTCCCGCCGTATACAGTCCTTCATTCATGTGTGCTCCTTCTGCATCCTTTCTCCCATTCTATCTCACTCTTCCCTCATCCTTACTCCCAATCTTCAACTTGCTGCCTCTTTCCGGGCAACCACTCTCTGCTTTTGGCCCACTACTACCCCTCAGCCCACGCTCCTTCCACTTTCTGTACCTCCGCGCTCTCTGATTTCTGGCCCACCGCCCCACTGAATCTGCTCTGCTCTCTTGCCCACCACTTCCCCCTCTTTCCTACTGCTCTCCTTCTAATTTCCATTTGCTTTCTTGCTTACCACTCCACAGCTCACCCATCACTCACCCTCTCTCCCCTTTCTCTCACATATTGTGACCATTTTAACATTTTTGAAAAATGTAGATTTTGGCCCAGATCCTCAAAACATGGGGCATCTAAAAATGGAGCAGATGTGCTGTTTTTAGATGTTTTTTTTTAAATGAGCAAGCCACCTTATTCTCAAAGGTGACCTGCGCATTTCCACAGGGCTGAGCTGTTGCGCAAATGATGCACGCTGGCCAGCTGCCTTGAATACGTTTGTGTTGGAAGCGCTCTCCCGACAATGGTCTACAGGCTCCCCGTGCATTTTACCATTACTTGCCCTTCAGGGTCCTGGCACTGTAAAATGCAACCCCAAAAAAATGCATATCCTTTATGGGGAACAGAAATGCAAGTGAAACAGCAGCTGTCACACTTAAACATTTTATTTTTTTATTTTTAAGTATTGCATGAGTGAGTAGGGTCAGTAAAGACTCTGTAATGGGCACCCCTTGTGCACCTATTTAAAGTGGGCGCATAGGGTAGCCTACAATTTTTGCACATTTAACAGGGCCTCTTTATCAATTTGGGATGCACTTTTAAATGCGCAGAAACGTCCCCCGATTGGGGTGGACAAGGACATCTGAATGGGCGCATAAAAGGTGTCCATTCAGATGGCCTTTGCGGATTGGACTGCTTTTTTTGCGCAAGTGACGAGATGTGCCTGCGCATTTCATTTCTTGAGTCAAAAAAAAGAGAAACTGGCCCCTTGAATATTTTTTTTTTAATTAGTTTTGCAAAAACAGCAATTTTTTCGCTTTAAAAAAAAAAAAGCTGGAGGGTCTGATTAAGCAAAGGAGTAAACATTTGCGAGTGCCAAGTATTGGTCAATTAACGATGCACAAAGCATTTGTAATACAGAGCAACCAAGTCTTCAGAGGCCAAGAAGATTAATAGCACCCAGTATAATTGAATCAAATAGCACTAAACAAGAGGATAGAATGGACAAATCATGGCCACCTCGCACGTGGTGCAAGACAAGAAAACAAGATCTGTTCATGGCACTCCAGACAAAGATAGCAATATACCTTCACTCCCTTAAAAGTTAAGGGGAAGAAAACGGTCAGCAGGGTCACCTACAAAGAAGAGGCCTTGGCTTCGGCCTGATGAAGTGGTAGGCTAATTGACCAAGTGGGCAGTTGTCGGACGTTTTTCTCCACACCTGGGTTTCGTTTTGCTTACGTGCTGCCAACAAGCCAAAGGTTGGAAGAGAATGCCTATCAACTAGGATGGCCTATGCGATGGACTATACATTGTTGTAGAAGCCAATCTGCTGCTGTTCTTCTATTTGTATTATACATAATTAGAGGTAGTATCAGGCGTGCCTACTTGATAAGTGGCAGCCAATAATGTTGCTAACACCTAAATAAGCTATAGGTATGTATGTTCCTTTAACCAATCCCTCCGCCTAAAAATGTTTTTACTATTTTCCACGCAGGATGACCTCATAGGTGACGTATATTGAGGTACAAAGCCTTTATGTAACTGAAATGTAGTCGAGTGTGTAAGCTGAGACTTGTTATGCTTGCCAGATTTCCCTACTTTATTGAACTGATAATAAAGTAGTACTTTGTCATATTCTTTGTCTGTCAGGTTATTTGGACCTGAAATCGGTTATGGTAATCCCGTACAGGTGCTACTGCACATTTTAGTAGCGGTGCGGATGGTTCAAGATCGAGACCCTTGTAATCTTAAAGGCAAAGTGGTTGATTGGGGGAAGAGTCAGTAAAAAAGGGCTCAAGCTGAACAAACGGACATAGGTAGAAGCATCGAAAGTGGCAAATAAAAGGGGAGGGATCATATTGCATGTCTATGTAGAGGGGAACGTTACCGGATTTGATTCAGTAGAGATGCCTCGTTTCCTATCCTTAAGGAGGTAAACACTGCATCAAAAACTACAGACCAGAGTGTTTTTCAAGGGATTCCTGCGGCTAAGCCAAGGAAGGAGGATGCACGACACACTCCAAAATGGAGATTAGATACTTTTACCTGAGACCGTAAGGAAGACGATCGTAGAAAAGTGAGTGCACATTTTGTTTGGGGTTGTAAAAAGTGGACGTGTTTTATATAAATTGTGGAACTTTAGGGCGATAGTAATGAATTTGATTAGTAGACCCTAAAAATCAAGCGATTGCCATCAATCATAGGAGGAGTATTTGAAAAATATTGAGTAAAATAAGATTCTTAGGTTAATCATAAAAGCAGGATAGTAAGACTCGATAGAACCATAAACAAAGAAGTAAAACATTTTTGGAGAATAGTTTTTTGGGACATGGGTGGCGATTGTTGCTTGCCTGAATGGATTGTTGTGGTGTAATTAATCTGAGTAATAGAGTATAAAAGAAGGGGAGTATTGACAGTTAAAAATGACGTGTCATCATGGGCGCACTCTCCTTTTACACTTGGGCAAGACTTTGTTTATTTGTGTGGCGCACCCGTAACCAAGGATATCTGTGCACCTTTGCATGGTGAATTACAAGAATACTTTCAGCTTAGTTACATCATTTAGTTTGAACAGTTACATTGAATACATACCGAGATACATGCCTAAGATTAAGAAATACCATGCTGACTGGATAGAAGGCAAGGCTGATAACATGTTCGTGCCTTAGCCTTGAGAAGGTTCACTATCAAGAATAGTATTGCAACACATGACAACATATTTACATGCTGCATACTCGGGGAAGATTGGCTGTTTTAGAGCTACCGAAAATGTATCCAAGTGAGAGAGAAGACCCACCTGAGAAGGAGTGGATGCTTAATCAGCATAAAGAGGACATACCATGCATGGCTCCTCTTTCCACTCCTAAACTATGGTACAATTGAAGATAGGGAATGTATCCTTAAAAGGAGTTAAAAGCTGTGGGGTATGTTAATTTGATACAACATATGCGCCCCCCGCTTATAGTAGTGAGGATAACATGGAAGAAATCAAAAATAAAGAGCCTAAATATATGTCCACACACAATGAACATAGAGAGCATGATGAAAGAAGAGACAGGCAGAAAGAGACAGAAGAGGAAGCTGAGGGACTGAGCTAGCAAAGTGACGATAGTACAGAATGAGCGGATGGGAGGACAAATATTACTCAAATTAGATGGAAAAGAGGATCGGGAAAAGAAACAAGGAAGCGTATGCAAAGAGAAGGGGAAAAAAAGGAAGCGAAAGGAAGAACAAAGAAGGTATGAGGAACAGAGGATGGAGGAGAAGAAACGCGAGGAAACAAGCACATTGAAAGAATGTAGGTTCAAAGAAGGTGAGGGGAGAAGAGAAAAGGGAGATAAGAAGGGAAGAAGAAATGAGGAGTAGGGGACAAAGGGATGACTAGATCACCTTGTTCATAGATGTATAATGCCAATTGAAGCACGAGAACAATGAGAAGAGGGTCCCAACAGCCCCGCAGGGAGTTGCAGGGGATACCAAGAATACAAAAATGGGCTGATGAGCATGAGTCAGAAGGCATAGGGAAAAGGATTGTGGATCTATGTAGGCAAATGAGGGAGAAAGATGGTTACGAGACCAGATGGAGCATAGCAGGATCTCCACCGAAAGAAACATGAGGCTGCGCTGATGACATGATGATGGACAAGCATAGAACGTTGTCCTTAAGCAGACTAGATCTTCATGAGGAAAGGGATAAGCGTTATACTAGTTGGGGTACAATGTCACACGTGGAAAGTGAGGAAAACACGAGAGGGCGCATGTGGTTTTTTGATGGATCCAGACGTAGGAAGAGGGGTAAAATGGTCAGACTTGGAGGACCCAAAAGAAAAGCCGCCAGAACCTACATCATCTTCTGAACGACCACCAGCACAGTCGCGCAGTTCAGGGGTTATATCCCCACCCTATGCAAGTAGATTAAGGTCACTGCCAGGACGAAGACTAACGAGCGAGACTGGCTCCACCTGGAAGACTAAGAGCGTAGGTGGATATGATGATGGACCCGGCTTAACATAATTCCTGTTACTAGAGAAAGGGGGAGGACGGCCACAATATATGCTGTGCCCACAAATGGATAAAGAACATTTCAAATGTAAATTACCTAGTTTGACTGAGGATGCAGGAAAATGGATTTGAGTTTGAAAGAATGACTGTGGGAATTACGTTAGCAGTGGGTGATGTAAAAGGCCTTCTAGCAGCCATTCTAGGGGAGAGAGTGGACAACATTTAGAGACGAGCTGGCTATTCGAGTATGACCGCACACGACACATAATGGAGCGCCATTTAATTGTAGTGCAGATCTATGGATGGTGCTTGGAGTACAATATCCTAACACATCAGACATGGGTGCAATTATGACAAGGAAAGCAGGTGAGGAGAAGATCCTGTTGCTTTTAGTCGGGAGATTCAAGAACCGTGGGATAAATTGGTAGCATTATTTCATGTCTGGGACTGCCCGGGCCAGTGCAACAGCAAATGAAGAAACTGGTATGGAGGGAAGTGAAGCCATGGCCAGAGATACGGTTGAATATTGTACACCATTGTCGATTATTACAAGAGAAGAATAAGAAAAAAGGTGAGAATAGAAAGCAGGAGGAAGCAAAGTTTGTTCAGAAAAAGTGTTGAAGTTCGCTATAGAAGGAACAGTAGTGACAAGTGGTGAAGGCGTGGCCAAACAAGAATTAAAGCCAGGGCACCCAAGCAATGCAGGGTACCCTACAGATCAAGATGGGTACAATTTTTGGCCACAAGGTAGATGGAATGGATCTAGAGGACAAGGCGGATTTCAAAACCCTCAAGGGGAGGAGGATATAATGGAGGACAACTGCACCAATGCTGGAATTGTGGGAGGACATGACACACATAAAGCCCACACGTGTAGAAGTTGAGGGAGCATGCAACAGAACTGGCAAGCACCAAGAGGGGGCTGAGGGGTGGGCTATTCTCAACAGTAGAATACAGAACAGCAGGAGTATTATGCCCAAGATCACATACAGGTTCAGACACGCGCACTGCACACACTCGCCACAAGGGCAACCACAGCAAGCGCCTATGCAAACACAAGTACAAACACAACAACCACAGTACACTCCGATGCAATAAGCAACAGTGTCACAATGGAAGGCAAATGCAGAAGCCCCACAAGTATCCGCACCCAGGATAGGGAGTGTGACAATAGTGGGAGGCAATCCTTTTACAGGTACAGGGATGAATTTATATCCACAATATAGTCCACAGAGCGACTTGATGTGTAGAGTACTATCTGTGACACCAGACCCACAAGAACAACTCAGGGTAATGATAGGAGGCAAGCCATTTTCATTCCTTGTAGACAAGGAAGCAATTTGTTCCTGTGTTTGAGAGGAAAAGTACCCAATGTGTGGGATTGCCATGAATGCATAGGGATTCTCTGGGGCTACAAGTTTGGTGCCTTTTACTGACTAATTACTGCTTTCCATAGGAGCACATGTCTATGCCACTAGTGTATTCGTGGCAGACACCAGTTAACATATTAGGACGTGACTTGATGGCAAAACATAATGACGTTATATTTCACTGACAAAGGGATAGTGTGTTCCACTCCAGGTATACACTACATACATGTAAGAGAATTTGTATAGCATGTACAGGCCAAAAGGCATTACGAGGGGTTCCTTTAGACCAGAAGTATTTTTGTAGGGAGTAAATATTTTGTTGACATGGCTTCCTAGACTGGTAAATTGTTGAGAATAGCGCACACATTTTTATTTAAGACTTACATACCTATGGATGACGAGGAAGGGCTGGTTATTCCCCTGGAACTAGAAGCAGCAGTGGTAAGAGAGTAAAGGGTGTTTGTTCATGGGACAGATGATGAGGAAAGAGGATGGAGAGCAGTAATAGCTCTGGATGGAGGATACTGACTAACAGACCTGATAGATGAAGAATTGTTTAGAGATGATTATTCAGATGATGAATTAGTATTTTTCAGAAGTCTCACTTATTGGATGAAAGTTGAGAATGACACCACAGAGAATGGCATTGGTGAAAAAGAAACTGTCTTTTTTTCCCAGGAATATTTAGAAAAGATACCAAGCATCTTATGGACCAGTAGTCCATATGACATGGAGCAGGAGCAGTACAAATAAAAAACGAGCAGTTTTGCCACAAGCAAAACAGTATCCCATGTCTAGAGAAGCAGATGAAGGTATATTTGAAACAATTTCCACTTTAATAAAGCAGGGAATAATGGTGCCATCATAATCCCCAGTTAACACGGCTGTGTACCTGGTGAAGAAAGCAACAGGTGGGTTGTGGAGATTTATTTGTATTATTTTTATATAGCGCCTTCATCCAAGGAAATGTACAGCTTAACAAAAGGAATACAGTGAACATGAACAGTAGAAGCAATAATAATATACATGAATCAAACCATAAAAAGCAGTATGTAGAACAATTAGCATATGAGGATAAAGAAGAGTAGGGGTTTGGGAAGGGAGAAAGTAGGGAGTTAAGTGAGTATTAGGAAGAGAGGAGAACTTGGAGACGGGGGAAGATAAAGAGAACTATGACAGGGGTATTAGAGGGGGTGAGAGAGAAAGGTAAAAGGGGGTAAAGGTGTCAGGGTGGGGAGTGGAGGAGTGATTTCACGGAGGAGCGGGAGGAGGAATAGGTGGGGATGGAGAGGATAGAAAGATGTAGGGAGTTCCAGTGTAGGGCGGGCAAGGAGCTGAAAGGAGCAGAAAAGAGAAGATCTATTTTCAGATGGAATTAGCTTCCCTATCTTGGCAGCTAAACTCTGGAACATGCATCCTAATGAGCTTCGAGCAGAACCCTCATTCCCGAGATTCAAACACCTTACAAAAACCTGGCTGGCCGCCCAGGACATTTATCTCTGGGTACTCTGCTTAATTTGTATATGTATATATAATCTGCTTGTCCTCTCATTGCTATTATTATACCTGTAAATTCTGTATTATACTTGTAAACTTTGTAATTATGGTTCTGTCTGTTTTTCTTATGTTGTAACTGATGCGTCTGGTTGCCCCTGGGCCTGGTGCGCTATACAAATAAAATAAATACAAATACAAAATACAGTATCTATGCCCTCTAAACAGTATTGAAGCAGAGTTTCTGCATCAAGCTACAGTATTATGTAATATCCCAGCTAAAGCCAAATATTTTACAGTCCTAGATTTAAAAAGTGTTTTCAATTCCACTTCATGAAGACTCACAAGATTTGACCTCATTTTCATATAGGAACCAGTGCAGGAAACATAAAAGATTACCTCTGGCGTACTGTGAGTCCCAATCAATCCTTAATAGGGTTCTTCAGATGGACCTAGGCAATGTGCAACTTGAGCACAATAATTCAGTACGTAGATGATATATTAGTGTGCAGCGAGACTGACGAAAGATGTAGAGAAGATTTAGTTCAGTTAATGATAGTACTAGCAGAGAAAGGATACAAGATGGACAAAGAAATTATATTTCCAGAAAAAAGTCCTGTAGATAGGACAATTAATCTCTCAAGAGGGGGTTAAAGTGACACCTGAAAGAGCAGAAGCAATCCTGAAAACTCAAATGCAACAATTTGTAGGCCTTTAATTATTGCAGTGCCTGGGTTTGATTACAGTACATGTATTCAACCACCTTTTGAAAGGGCTCTAGGAAGCACAGATAGGTAAAAGTAAAATAACATGGACAGATGAGATGACTGAAGGATACAAAGAATTAAAAAGGCAGATTTGTGCAGCCCCTGTTAGGGATTCCGGACTATGAGTTGTTTTACTTATTCCCGCATTCAAATGGAGAAGTGATGACAGCAGAACTTGCACAGAAAACATTAGGACATGGACATAAACCATTAGCTTACCATAGTGGGATTCTAGACCCAGTAATGAAGGGACATTACCCTTGTGAACAAGCATTTGCTGCTGCTTTTGTGATTGAAAAAGCTTCAAGTATTACAATGGGTTGTTCAATTACATTATTTGCAGAGCATTCTTTATTCGCCGTTTTAGAGAAAACCAAAAGCACCTTGACTACACAAAGAGCGTCCGGGTACGAAGTGATTATTTCGAACCCAGCAATCAAAATTCTTAGATGTACAGTAGTGAATCCAATGACTTTTATAGCCAAACTAGTAGGGAAGGATGTATATGTGCATGGCTGCACAACGTTTACTGAGTTCTGACGACATTCTCCATGTTAGAGAAAATGCTCTCAGGGGTGGGGGAGAATCCTATTAATTGACGGTTCTTCGAAAATTGACCGAACGTCAGGAGAAAGACTTACTGTATCAGCAGTAGGGAAGTTAAACCGCAATGGTGAATTTGAAGTAGTGACCAGTGCAAGATTGCCTTCCCATTGTTCAGCACAGGCTGCAGAATTAGTGGCACTTTTTGCCACACTCTAGACATGAGGAAGTGACTGGGTACTCTGATTACGTTACGTCAACCGTTCACGCAGAGTTGTTACATTGGAAAAGGATGGGTTTCCTCCACGCAGATGGCACACCAGTGCAACATGCGCCTCTATTGGGCAAGCTTATTAAGGTATTAAAGCTCCCATTGGCTATCGCTGTGGTAAAAGTTCTCAGCCCATGGACATCAAGCGTGTGAGAGTTGCAGGTTGGAGACGGCTGTGTCAGAGTGAGCCAGCCACAGGTGGAGGAGCAGTAGTGGCAAAAGCCTCAACTGACTTGTGCTTCATGGGCTGGATGACGGAGAAGGTGGGTGGCAGTGCTGGGGTCAGCTTTGCCTGACGGACAAAGGGTGACAGGTGACCGGAGTGAAGAAAGTAGTCAGTGCTGGAGAGAGGAGTGCTTAGAGTGTTGTAGAGGGGGGGGGGAAATGTAAAAACATCCAGGGTGTGCCCAGCAGATTGTCAGGCCAGAGGGGAGAATAGAGAGAGCGAGAGAGTCGCAGAGATTGTAAAAGAGTCTACAGTAAGGGGTAGGGGCATCCAAGTAGATGTTGAGGTCTGAGGAGAAGTTGAGAGGTTGATGCTAGGAGGGAGGAGGAGAGGCCGGCCCACTTGGAGTGGAAGAGGGCGACCTGGCCAGGTGATCTGTAGATGGTGGCCACAGTAGGAGAGAGGACAGGAGAGAGGGGGAGCCTGCAGACCAGGCATTCAAGGTAGGCCTGCGTAGGAATGACAGAAGCAGGGATCCACTTTGGGAAGATCAGGGATACTCCACCTACTGAACGGTTAGTTCAGGGTTCGGAGAGTTTCTTGTAGCCATCCGGGAGGAGAGTATCGAAACTCTTGACAGAGCTGGCCTGAACCAGGTCTTGGTGAGACCGAGGACATCCAGATCAAGTTCTGTGAGCATGCTGCAGATGTCAGAGGAGTGTTTGACAACAGAGCAAGAGTTAAAGGTAGCGACATGGAGCAGATTGCCACATTTCAAAGACTTCTGTGGATGGGTACAGGCATGAGGTATGCCCTGCGGAGGGGTTGGAGGTGCCTGAGAGTGGGAAGAGGAGGAGGAGGAGGAAGGAGGAAGGAGATAATAGAGTAGTCGGAGAGGAAGAAGAGGGTTTCTGAGAGGTGGTGGAAGAGGAAGCTGGCTGAGGAGCCAAAGAGATGTAGGTTTGAGTAGCTGGATTAAGGAAGTTGATACCACGTGGGCAGGGTCTATAGAAAAGGAGATTGGGCAGAGGACCCTGGACCAAGATAGTGCCATTCAGATTGACATTAATGATGGTCTTGGAGGTGTTGAAGGGGGCCAGGAGGAACTCCCACAGAGTGCCACCATTAATGGGAAAGTAGGAAAAAGGATTGGAAACTGAGACCATATGTGGGGTCCATAGGCGTGGAGAGGGAACGACAAAGAGGATGTCGGTCAGGGTCTGTCTGAAGTTAGCAATGATGTAGGTATCGACAATAGGGGGGCCCGAGTTGGAGACCAGTATGTCCATTTTGTGCTTCTTCCTACCAGACTTAGTGAGAGGGATAGGATAGGAGATAGAGAAGATAGGGGAGACTTAGAGCACCATGGAGGGGTGCAAGGCGGAGAGCAAGAGAAGACAGCCCAAGCAGGAGGAGCTGGAGTGTCACACAAAGGAGGAAGGCACAGGAGGACGGCGGGTACAGTGAGCCGAAACCACAATGCTTGCAGTTAGGGGCGGGAGGAGGACCTAAAAAGGAGACAGTGCGAAAATACAATGGATACCATGGGGGGGGGGTTGCAAGGGAAAATACAGTACAGAATACGCTGAACACCAGTAACACTGGGGGACCTAGAGGAGGAGAAGAAAAACGCACAATACAATAGGTATACAATAAACAGTCAGAGCTAAGGGGGACATGAAGGGGGAAGGAAGAGAGGGGAGAAAGCGCCCAAAAAATGTGGGGAAAGCGCACAAGGAGACTGGCAGATAGGGGAAGGATGCGCCGGGAGAAGCAGACCCTGAGTTGCGGGGAAGGGGAAGCACACACAGTCGTGCCTCATAGAAGAGATTTAATCTACTTATCACCAACAGGTGAATGGTATCCATGAGAGGCTAAACGGACTCCTTAAAGAAAGGGTAGCCAAAATAAAATAACTTTGAAGAAGGGATGGCTACATTGCCTTCCGCTTGCATTGTTTTCCCTGAGAAATCAACCTGGCACAGATCACCACCTGGATCCTCATGAATTGTTGACTGGAGGCTGCATGAGAGTGCTCCTTGCTCCTCCCACTCGAATAAAAATTGATGCCCATAGTGTAGCAAAAACGTTAGGGAATGGGATGTATGCGTTATTTAACAAATGACTACTAGAGTTTCCTTTATTTCTCAACCGATCAAAAATCGGATGGAAGGGTTGATCCTATTGACTTGCTAAAGGCACCTAGTTTGTATCCAGGCGACCAAGTGCTTGTGAAGAGCTTTGTACAAACTTAAACTAAGTCCTGTTTTGAGGGACTGTAGCTAGTAGGGGGTGGGATCACTGCTACTGCTGTGAAACTTGAAGGAAGAGGAGCCTGGCTGCCCTTGAATGACGTAAAGTTTTACAAAGGAGAGACATGCCAGAAATTCAAACTGCAGTTCATGCCAAATGCTTACAAATCACCAGGTGGGAACTGCTACAGACAATCAGCATGACACAATGCGATCAGAGAAGAATTGAGTCATCAGACATATGACCTTCTAGAACCGGTATGTCTTGGATTTGATGACAGCAATGGAAGTAGGCATGTGTGCCAAGATCAGACCTTCTTGCTGTACTTAAAACCTGCCCACAATGGAGAAATGGAAACTTGACAGAAGAAATAACTATGCTGTCGATCTTGTATATACGAAAATGGTAGAAGTAGATGAAACTGAAGATGAAAATTGTTTTTCGTCTTTGTTCTCATGGGTTCCAGCCTGGATGGCAAATGCCTTCAAAATACTGGGAGCAATACTAGTGTTAGTGTTACTAGGATTCTGTCTTGTGCGAATAATTATAGGACAATGCAAGAAGACAGCGAAAAAAAGCTATTGGGATGAAGATGATCAATGTGAATGGTTACTGATGAATACAGATGTAAAGCACCACCCGTGAGCACCTGAAAGGAAGTCCTCTGGCACCCCCTGGAATGACGTTCTATTGCCTCCAAGGATCATAACTATGTGGGACCTTGGGTATTCTGTCAACCAACTGGAGAGTGTTGCCATATGACCTGCAATGTGGATGAACATATCCAGAATGCAGGTCACCTGAGGGGGGTAACCAAGATATGGATTCCAAAGAAACTCCAGCGTGAAGAGGAGGTGGTCAAGGACGCAACCATAGGGGTAAATGTAGAGAAGCAGATGTACACGTCCCTCATGGAGCCCGTCCTCTCACCTCCATCATATTGGACGAACAGCAGGAAAGCACTGTGCATGGGATCTGGTATCGTCCAAATGCCAAATCAACGGTATGAAAAAGACTTTATGCACTCGGGCAACCGTACCAAATGTACCCTCAAACTGAAGTGGTAGAAGGAAGTCTGCATACACCACTGAACATTTATCTAAATAAAGTCTGAAAGGTGTAGAGTGAAGTCATGAAGAAAAGAGACAAGGGCTCACTAAAGTGATATACAAATACTCAAAGAATGAAGATGAAACTGAAGTAACAAAGTAATTGAACATATGGATACGAAGAAACCATATACACGAAGAAAGTGAGAAGGAATGCGGTAGATGTATATTTGCAGAAACACAAGGTAGATGGAGACTTATATACAAGCTTGCTACAGTAGAAAATATAACCTGAGTTAAGCAGCCATGATGAGAAGATGGACGTCTGTTTCATATAAAAGTAAGCTAAAAATCCCAAGGAGAGAGACCAAGGCTGCCGAGCTGACAGGTGCTGGAATACAGAACCGTGCAAGAGCAAAGAGTATTTGTTTGGCTAAGATCAAGGATGCCACAGTGAGAAGCAACTGCAAGGTACAAAATGAGCTGAAGAGGATAAGCCATGTATGCAAGACATATTTCTCTTAGATTAAGCAAAGGAGTAAACGTGTGCAAGTGCCAAGTATTGGATACTTAAAGATGCAGAACGCATATGTAAGACGGAGCAACCAAGTCTACAGAGCCCACGAAGAGTAATAGCAGCCAGTATCATTTAAGCAAATGGCACTAAATAAAGGGATAGAATGGACAAACCAAGGCCTCCTCACACGTGGTGCAAGACAAGAAAACAAGGCCTATTCATAAGACTCCAGACGAAGATAGCCATGTACCTTCACTCCCTTTTTAAAAGTTTCAGAGGTGAAAAGTAGCAAGGTGAACTTCAAATAAGAGGCCTTGGCTTCGGGCCTGATGAGATGGTAGGCTAATTTGACAAGTGGGCAGTTTCCAACGTTGTTCTCTGCCCCTGGGTTTCGTTTTGCTTAAGTGCTGCTAACGAGCTTAATGACCAAGGTTTGAAGCGAGTACCAACCAATTCGGATGGTGTATTGGATGATGGACTACACATTGTTGCAGAAGCCAATCCTTTGCTCTTATTCTATTATCTGTATTATACGTAGTTGGAGGTAGTTCCAGGCGTGCCCACTCGATAAGGTGCAGCCAATCATGTTACTACACCTAAATAAGCTATAGAGATATATGGTCCCTTAACCAATCCCTCCTCCCCATAGGTTTTTACTATTTGCCACGTAGGATGGCATCCTAGCTGATGTATATTGAGGGATTGAGCTTGCGTTTGTGAAACTGAAATGTAGTTGAGTGTGTAAGCTGTTATGCTCGCCAGATTTCCCTACTTTATTGAACTGATATTAATGTATTACTTTGCCATAGTCAGACTGTCTGGTTATTTGGGCCAGAAATCAGTTTTTATGGTAGTCCCATTCAGCACTTGATACGCTCCAGGTGCTACTGCACATAAGCTAGGCCTTCAGTCAGTTGGTGTTAAAGACCCTAGGGGCCTCAATGGGGTTGCCCAAGTCCACCAACTAATTGACTTGTCCAAGCTTGGCTATAATCTTGAAGGGTCCTGCCCATTTGTCCTGTAAAACTTTGTTTTTATGGGGACCATAACGAGAACCAGCTGGTCTGGTGTAAACTCCACCATGTTGGCTTTCTGGTTGTGCCAATGCTTGACCAGCCTTCAGGTTTTCTCAAGCTTCAGTCTTCATGTGTGCTTCTCTGCCTGAGGCCTAGCACTTAGTCAGTCATTCGTACTGGCTTTAAGGTGGAACACTCTCCAGGCCTTCCTTAATTAGGGCCAAAGGGCATCCAACAAGATAACTATTGAGGAGCACAAAGGGGCTAAAACCCACTCCAGCTTGAGGCACCTCTCAGTAAGCAAAGAGAAGGCATGGCAGTAAAAGGTCCCACTAACTTTTAAGGGGCTCTTCTAAAGCACCAATCGTGCTCTTTGTAGTTCTATTGAACCCTTTCCATCAACCCATTGGTTTGCGGATGGTAGGATATTGAGAATTTGTAGGTGATCCCATGGGCTTTCCATATGGTTTTCATATAGTGCGACATATAATTTGACACCCCGTCGGATACTACCTCCTTAGGAAAGCCTACTCTGCT
Organism: Ambystoma mexicanum; assembly: GCF_040938575.1. Taxonomy (NCBI): domain Eukaryota; kingdom Metazoa; phylum Chordata; class Amphibia; order Caudata; family Ambystomatidae; genus Ambystoma; species Ambystoma mexicanum. Next base: position 953,409,646 of record NC_090939.1, read on the forward strand.
AAAAATACCAGGTAGGGCCTTAGCAACTGTCTGAGCAGTAACCGTTATCATTGGTATGGCCTTGGTATCTAGTGGCATGGTCCACTACAACCAGGATAAACCTGTTGTCCGAGGAAGTTGAAGGGTCTAGGGGACCAACTATGTCAACCCCCACCCTCTCAAAAGGGAGTCTCACAACTGGGAGGGGCACTAAGGGTGCCTTATTCTTGGTTTCACTTTTAATAGATAATTGGCAAGTGTGACAGCTTCTGCAGTGCTTTTCTACTTCTGCACCCATCAAGGACCAGTAGCAATACGGTGAGTCTCTTTGGTTCTTTTTGTACTCTAATAACCAGCTCCAGCGTTGGTTGGAAGGTTTTAAATTAATCATAACCTCTGGAATTGCTCTGGGCAACCCTCCAGACCATTGTTCGTCGCTTGCCAAGACATTACAAAAGGGGAAAGACCATATACATATCGGGCTTGGTCCCACCCCAAAAGGAGCAGTCCAGCATGAACCGATGCCTGCGGCACGTCCATAAGAAATGAAATAAACTGCTAGGTCACATACCTTCTGCGCGAGACCACAAGCATCCCCCAAACATGTTGCGCTTTGTTAGGCCTCAAAAGTGAGGAGTAGCTTGAGTCTCTAGGCAGAAGGGATGTGACCTAGCAATTTGGGCTGGACTGCCACTTTTGGGGAGGGACCAAGCCTGATCTGCATATGGTCTTTCCCCTTTTTGCAATGGCTTGGAAGGCGAAGAACAATGTTCTGTACGGTTGCCCAGAGCAATGGCAGAGGTTAGGATTAATTACAAACCTTCAAGCCATCAACTTTTGTTTTGTTCTGTTATGACACGACATCTCATACCCTCATAAGTGCTCACTTTATGACCCTTAATCCACCCATCTAATTTTTTCAGGCTCACACACCCAAGTTGCCCTTAACCCTCCGCCTTTCTTCTTATGGTCTCTAAAACCTTTCAGGTATTGGGAAGGGGTCTTCCCAAACCTGGCTGTGGGAGCTGTCTTAACCAACTGACAATCTTCTCTATCTGCACCATTCAACTCCATCACAGTCACTCTGGGGGAGCCTATAGATAATACAGCAATGCAGGAAGCTAGTTGAGGATCATCTAGCTAATCGGTCGCTCACAAACTGTACCCCCCGGTTACCGTGTGCAATTAAGAAAAGCGTAAACTGCTGATATACAAAAAGATGAAATCCGTTCACAAAGTTATCTTCATTCGTGATTAGTTAATAGAAGATCAAAGTCATCATGTTGGTCAAAAAATGGTTTCTGATGCTTGTCAATCTGCTTAGAATCATATGCTGTGCATATGGTCCGACATCCAGTGGTAACCGTAGAGTACTGCATCTTGTCTTTCGGGCACTGAAAGGGGACGTCGGCATAGGTGGGTCTGTAACACTATCCCTATCGTGATGTGTGTAGTAGCCAAAATCCCTCACGCGTCGAGGTCCCTCAGATTGTTTTTTTCCGCCCGATAACTGGTCGCCCTATAGCAGAGCTTTTACTAGAGACATTGTTTATCTTTACCGAATTGTCGGTTTATTCCCCGTTGAGTTACTTCGCCAATAACTACATCTTCGACGAAGACAATGGGGGAATAGTCTATGGCTGTGGATTTCGGCGCTTAAGATCCGGTGGTCGGATTGTCCACATGGTCGGGCCCTCTGGCCGACCTATACAGTAGGGAGAGTGGGGTCAGGGTGGCCATATTGTTAGGTATGTCTTTCCTCCTTTTCCTTGCGGTCTGGTCATCCTTCCCTTTTGCTATGGAAAGGACTCATTTTAGATTCTGCCCGAAGTGTAGGGACAGATATCCTTGGAAGGACGAACACAGGACGTGTAACGCCCGTCTCCCCCTAGAGCACGAAGAGAAGCTGTGTGCGGCGTGCAAACTCCTTCGGCCCAAGACCCTTAAGGACCGCTGCATAAAGCGGTGGACCGCATACGGTATGTCACGCGTGGAGCCCCCCCCCTCCCTCACCGCCACACCAGCCGAAAGTGACGGGGGTACTTCGGATGACCAAACGTCCAATGTGGATGTTATAGACCTTGAGGCGGACACTTCTAGATCCGTCATGCCTGTTCCTGACCCTTCCAGGCTCAACTCTGGTCTTGCTACAGGGACCACACCCGGTGACAGGGGCGTACAAGCGCATCACACTAAGCACACAACCCATATGCCAATTTCAACGCCTTTGTCGAAAAAGGTGAAATCACTAACGTGGCCGCCGAAGTCTTCGCCGGTTCCCTCGGATCTCTCTGATCCAAAGCCTTCCCCGCATTCGGAGGAGCACATGGCCACTGGGCAATCAACACAAACCAAGGGTGCTACTCCAAAACCTACACGCGTCGAAAGTCGGGAGTCCGACGCTTCGAGTTCCAAGACCTCAGTAGGCCCAAAAACTATGGCTAGTCCTCTACACGGAAACCCTACCGCTAAGCCTCCTGGTGGCGGGGACGGTATTTCTACTGCCGACAGATCATCGGGGCCTTTGTCTCACGACGATTCGGCGACTATCCAAAGTAGCATCGGAAGAATCGCAGCAGCGGTGGGCCTTATTCCGGTTCTGCCGAAGGGTAAGGGTCAATACGCGGAAAAGATTTCGGCGGATTGGATTCCAGATTCCGATGATATCTATGCAGATAGTCACTCTCTCTCCGACACCCTTAGAGGTTCTCGTTGGCGCCAAATTGCGGAGAATGTCACTTCTCTTCCTGCTGGCCCGTTTGGGTCCTCTAAATGGACTACAGAAAAATGTGAGGGTTGTATGGATCGGCTGGAGCGGATTATCAGTTCTTCTGATCTGCCCCCGAAAAGGACTCGGGTAGACCCTAACCCCCAAATTCAAGTAGATTAGTCTCAGGTTATCCAACAAGAAGACGTGATCCATATGGATACTTGGAGACATCTATAATGAAGAAGAGGAAGCTTCCTTTCTCAAACTATGAGGAGAATCAACAGGATACGACGGACAACTGGGTGGAAATCCAGCAGGAAGGTGAAAACCCTTGGACACAACAAGATCAGGACTCTGATATTTTGTGCCTAGATTCTCCTCCGTCCACCCCGGCTCGTCAGGCCTCCCCTGTGGATGACCAAATGGCTTTCAACTCTATGTTGAAAAAAGCAGCAGAATTCTTCAAAATAGCCACTCAAGAGGCGGTACTGGAGCAGGATTTCGTGGAGAATATCATTAAATAAAAACCTCCGGCGAGTCAATCCATCCCCGTCTTCTCTCTGTTAAGAGACGGGTAGCTCCCTCTTTGGTCACACCTGCCCAGACACAGGCAGTGAACCCGAGAGTCGAAAGATAATTTCGGCCTTCTCCTACCGACCCTCTGTATATCAAAGGGCACGCCATCCCGAACTCACTGGTAGTGACTACCACTCGAAAGAGGGCTGGGGTACCCCTTGCCACGGGAAAATCACCACCGGACAAGGAGTCTAAAAGGTTGTATGCCCTGGGCAAACGTGTCACATCAGCAGCTGCATACACCATTCGGGTTGCTAATAATATTACGTTATTAGCAAGCTATGCTGATGCCCAATGGAACTTAACTCCAAGAAGGCCTCCAGGAGGTTCCTGAACCCGCCAGAACAAAGCTTCTCGCCATTGTTTCGGATGGGAAAACTGGTTAACCAGAATGTGGGGAAAAAACACCCTGGACACTGCACAAACAGCAGGCAGGTCTCTTGCACAAGGTACTCTTCTGAAAAGACACGCATGGCTGTGTGCATCGGGCTTCAGACCTGAGACTCGGGCCTCCCTCATTAATAAACTCATTGAGGAGACTAACCTCTTCGGGAAAGCAGTTGATGAATCGTTGGAGACGGCCAAGAAGGAGCACTAGACTATTAGGTCTTTGCACCATATTGCACAAAAAACCTCCTCCCAGAGGGGTAACAATTCTCGGCGGTCCTTTCGAGGACAAGCCCGTGCCGGTCAGAACTAGGGCCCGGGTAACTTCAACATGAATAAAGCATCCGGAAGCCCTACTTACTACCCCTCAAGGGGTCAGAAACGCGGCAAAGGTAGAGGCAAAGGCCCTAATCCCAGAGGAGCCACAGCCTCTGGTCAGAAATGACCACCAAGTCCAGGGGCCCTCCCATGTCTCCCCAGTCGGGGGGCGAAAACCTCTTTCTTCAAGGCATGGGAGGGGATAACTTCCGACCTGTGGGTCTTAAAGACGGTCGCCCACGGTTATTGCATGGAATACTCCCGACCTCCACAGTTCAGACCGCCGCGCTCACGGCACCTTTCCACAGACCATCTGGAGATCCTGATCCAAGAGGTGGAAGCACTGCAGGGAAAGGACGCCATAGAAGCCTTCCCTAGTCTTCAGGTAAACAAGGGTATTTATTCCGTGTACTTCCTTGTACCCAAAAAGGATCTCACTATCCGCCCTGTTCTGGATCAGCGCCCAGCTAACCAATTTATAAAACCCCAGAAGTTTCGCATGGTAACACTGCAGGACGTGATCCCATTGCTGAAACGGGGAGACTTCATGGCAACATTGGATATGAAAGATGCATACTTTCATATTTCAATGTTGCCAGCGCACAGAAAATACCTAGGTTCATGATTCAGGGCAAACACTACCCGTTCAAAGTACTCTCCTTCGGCATCGCCTTAGCGCCAAGGGTGTGGCAGCACACCTGCGCAGACTATCAGTCCCAGTTTACCCTTACCTCGACAACTGGCTCATTACGGGGGACTCGTTCGACGCTTGTTTTTCGAACGCCCAAAAAACAGTAGATCTCCTCTTCAGCCTGGGTTTTTCAATGAACGAGAAGAAATCCAGCTTAGTCCCCAGCCAAGTAAAACTTTCTGGGAGCGCTAATTCGGACGGAGACGGCCTTGTCTTCCCCTCCAGCGAGCGGGTTCAGAACATGCTCTCTGATTCCTCAATATGTAGCCAGTCGGGAGGTGACGGTACGCAAAGCGATGCGTTTGCTAGGGATGATGGCGTCATGTATAAACTTGGTTCCCCCACGCGCGGCTGCGCATGCGTCCCATGCAAGAGTGGCTCAACAGCCAGTGGTGTCAGGCCAGCGGACAATGGGAAGATCTATTAGTTGTCTCGCCAGCCCTCGTTCTCTCTGCAGTGGTGGTCAAGAGAAAACCTCTTGAAGGGGAAGACCTTCACCACCCCTGCAGTGGAAGCCACTCTCACGACAGACGCATATCTCACTGGGTGGGGGGGCTCACCTGCTTCAGCAGACAGCACACAGTGTGGTCCCCTCAAGTAGTGTCCAACCATATAAACTTAATGGAACTACTAGCAGTGTTCAAAGCATTGAAAGCCTTTCAGGTGCATCTGCAAGGGAAGACGGTACTGATCCTTACAGACAGCACTACAGCAATGTATTACCTGAACAAACAGGGGCACTCACTCTCCAGGGCTATCCAAGCTGACCCAAAACATTTGGATATGGGCTCTCAAACACAAGATGTTGTTGTTGTCCCAACATGTTCCAGGGGAACTCAATCTTCTGGCAGACGTACTCAGCAGAGATTTTCCTCTGCCAGAAGAATACGAATGGCGACTGCACAAAGACATTGTATCGAACGTCTTTGCAGAATGGGGTTTCCCAGAGTTTGACCTGTTCGCTACTCAGGAGAACGCCCAATGACAAGACTACGCCTCCAGGTACCCTCAGAACCGATCCAGGGGGGGGGGGGGGGAGAACGGTCTCTGGATAACTTGGTTGGGGAAATTTGTCTACGTTCCCCCCCCTCCCCGAATCCCCCTCTCAACAAGATAGTGCACAAGATGCACCAGGAACCAGTCACCATGATACTGGTGGCCCCCATGTCGGCCCGCCAACCCTGGTTCGTTCACCTGATGGAAATGTCCCTCTCCCCACCAGTCAAGCTGCCCTGCCCGTACAACGTGTCTCGGGACGTGGGGGGGGGGGAGACCCTACACTCATGCCCACAAACTCGGAACTTAGCAGCCTGGCTCCTGAGATCATAGAGTTTGGACACCTGCAACTCCCTCAGAGATGCATGGACATACTCAGGAAAGCGAGAAAGCCTAATACATGTTATTGCTATGCCAGCAAATGGAAATGTTTTGTCATCGGGTGCAATTCCAAGGGCGTCAATCCCATCGATTGCTCACCCTCACACATTGTGTTGTATCCAACCCACCTGTTGGACTCGGGGTTAGTCTTCAATTCCCTAAAGGTTCATCTGGCTGCTCTGTCAACCTACACCACATCACAACAAAAAGTATTGTGGTGGTAAATACCAGTAATTAAAGCCTTTATGGAAGGGGCAAGAGGATTTGTCCTCCCATCTCTCACCCAGCCCCTGGGTGGGATCTGAATGTGGTTTTGACCAGGCTCATGGGAGCTCCCTTCGAGCCTATGCATAAAGCAAGTGTGAAAGATCTGACTTATAAGACAGCTTTCCTAGTGGCCATCACTTCTATCAGAAGAGTTGGCAAACTACAGGCCCTGTCTGTATTAGACCCCTTTGTTACAGTCCACAAAGATAAGGTAGTTCTGCGCACACATCCCAGGTTTGCGCCTAAATTCATTTCAAAGTTCCATGTGAACCAGTCAATCGAACTACCCACTTTGTTCCAGAACCCTACTAACATGGCCGAAAGAAGCCTTCACACACTAGACGTGCGCAGGGCAGTTATGTTTTACCTGGAAAGAACTAAACCACTAAGGAAGACTAAACAATTCTTCGTTTCAGTGACAGCTGGTAGAGAAGGGGATCCTGTCTCTAAATCGGCGATCTCATGGTGGATTGTCAAATGCATCACACTGTTACACTTTTGCGAACTGTTCCTTCTCACAACCCACCTCCAACTCCGGGTACTGCTCGCAAGTCTATGCACAGCATGTGATTCTAAGCAGATAAACAAGCATCAGAAGCCATGCATTACTCACCGTAATAGCATTTCTGATGATTGTATCTGCTTAAATTCACATGTGACCTCCCTACCTCCCCGCTCGGGGTGGAAGAAACATAGACGTCTTACTACTTTCTCTCTTTATGTACTCACTCACTATAGCCCTGGACTCCCTCATGGCAGAAAAAATACAATCGGAGAGACCTCGGCGCGTGAGGGATTTTGGGTACTACACACGTCACGATAGGGATAGTGTTAGACACGCCTATGCCGACGTCCCCTTTCGGTCCCTGAAAGACGAGATGCAATGCTCTGTGGTTACCACTGGATGTCGGACGAACGCATTTCGGAGTTTAGATACTCCATCAGGACGCAACCCTTAGAGTTGTATTCTAGATACGTGACTGCATGTTGAGCAAATCTTATAAAATAGCACTGTAAGAGAATAAATAATAGGATATTGGATAATCCGTGGACTGTAGGGGTTAAAACTCTCAAACTGTAAGGGAGCAACCAGGCCCTGCTTACCTGTGTTTCTAAAGTTTAAGGAACCACTGTCAATGGCTTGTAGTGGCACTTGCAATTCCAAAGACTACCAATGCAGTCCAAAGAATGATGTTTCAGCTTGAGAAAATTAAAGGAAAGGCTAGTGTAAGTGCAGTGATAGTACGGCATAAATCTAAGCACTATTCGCGATCACGTTTCAGGTTACCTGTATGGACGGCTGAGCGCGAATGCTGCTGGTGAACGCGCGCATGAATATAATTTAACCAGTTATGACAACCGAACGCGGCTATAGGGACCGCCCTTGCTAGCAGCGTCCTGCGCTGTCTTACAATGTGAGGCTTTTGTGCGATAAATCGAACTGTGCAAGTCCGTAAGGTCTATGTGAGTAGGCAGTTGTATTAAATCCAAAATGTCAGTCTCTCTACAACTAAAGACATTGTGGTTGTTAGCGTGTGAGGTTCCGTAACATGATCTCTATGGCAACCAGTGAAGCGGGGTTGAGCCCACAGAAGTGTGACTCCGCCCCCAGCGTCTCGCGCCGTGATCCTCTCATTGGAGAGGATCAGGACGTGCCGTGTGCCTATAGTAAAATGTAAACGGTGATGTTGTTTGTTGGACAAGGTTACAGTGAAATAATGGTATGGTAGTATAAAATCACCAAAGTTATCGTGTGAGGTACAGGACCCTAATCTCTCTGGCAATCGGTAAAGATGCCGCCGGGTTGAGCTCTTGGGAGAGTGACTCCACCCCCAGCGTCTCACGCCCCAATCCTCTCGGAGGGGAGGATCAGGACGTACCGTATGCCAATGATGAGAGCACTAGTTTGTGAATGGAGGTAACATGGGTTTCGCGAAGTTGCTGTGCCAGAATAAAGGAATGAAAGTCTGAAAAAGAAACTTGACCAATGGAACCTCATGGTCCTAACTAGCATTCTAATGTGTAGGGAGTCCGTAGATCTTACAGAATCATGCGATCAAGGCAGGTTGTGTGTAACTAGGTGAGTAAACTAGATGATCTGTTAGGACAGTATATTTTAACAAAAAGCTACTACCAATGCTGCGAAAATGTCTGCTAAACAAATGTAGGCCTACTCAAACTTATATTACACTTTAAAACAAATATAAATATTTTCAGATGTAGCAATGAAAATTGATCTCTTCATTAAGTCCATTAGGTACCAGGGTCCCCAATCTTTTTATTCAAAATGTAACCCTCCTATCTAATTTCAGATTCATGTTTTCATGTGGGTTGTTCTTAAGGATCACTTCTAAAATCTGAAATCTAATTTGGGACAGATTGTCTCTCTTCCGCCCAATGGCGTCCCACAGCCAAGTTCGTATTGGAGTTTCTGATACATGACCTGCGTTCGTTTCATCTGGTCTTGGCAGAACATTTGGATTTACCCACATAGTCTGCAAGGACATTTTATAGCATAAATGATGTTACTACTGTCACAAGTTCCTTAGCTACATATTTGTATGCTGTCGCCTGTGCGTTGGTGATTCACTATGTTGCTCTTTGTTACAAATCCACAATTAGCAAAATGTAGACATGGGAAAGTTACTGTGCGTTGTGCAAAAGGGTTCCTTGGAAGGGGGTCTTGTTGACACCAGTTCATCTCTCAAGTTGCGACTCCTCTGGTATACAAAAATTGGAAGTTCTTTGAATAGATGTTGAACTCTTATATCGCAGGTGAGGATCTCCCAATTCCTCTTGATGATCTTAATTCGGTGACTTTTCAGGGAGAATTGGATACATATACTAAGGGAGCTGTTCCCTTTTTCTCAGTCATGGGTGTTAAGTGTCTCGTGATCAGTTTCATTGATCCTTAATGTAGCTACTTCTACATCACTGGCTTTATATCCACGCGCCAGAATTTTTTTCCCCCCATTTCAGTTTTTCTTTGATGTAGTCAGTAGGGTCACTGACTATTCTTTTGACGCAGAGTAACTCGCTGTATGTGAGTGTAAGGAGGAAGCAGGCAGCAAGGAGTGTGGAAAAAGAAAAAAGAAAAAAAACACCTTTATTCAGGATAACAGAAAATAATGGATATCACAGTTCCAAGATGTATTTCTTCTTTCTGTAGTAAGGGAGAGCCTTCATAAAATGACAGCTAGTCCTCGTATGCCCAGAGCGTCTCCGGTGTAGCTCTCTGTCCTGCAAGAGATTGGAAAAGACACACACAGTCCGTCAATTGTTTCACCCTTATATAGGGGCTGGAGTTGGGTGGACCAATCAGTGAGGTCTTGTACTGGTTCTCTATAAACATACCCATAAGCCCCGCCCCCTTATTTGATCGAAGGCTGTCATATTGCCTTGGCCGTCAAGGCCGGGAAACTACAGGGAACCCCTGCTTCCAAGTGAGCCGACACCGCCGAGGCTTTTGGAACGCTATTGCTCAACACGGAAGGTGAGCACGGGGGTGAGGACCCGGGGAAGGTTTTCTGCTTCATGGTTGTCTGCTATGTATTCCTGCTGTACTGGGAACCGAACCGTGTGGTAGGTATCCGATGGTTGCCTGGGAACGTGTCCGACCCAAGTATTCTCCGGATGGGTAGAAAGCAGGGGATCGGGCCTGGCCGGGACACTTTCAGTCAGCTCTCCTGTGACCCGACTGCAGGGGTCTCGCCGCTGTCAGCTGCCTGGTTGTAGAACCCAGGATGCCACAGACATCGTTGTTTTACCCTCCCTCTTTGGGTTGCACCGAGTGGGCTCTCACATTGTCTTCCTCCTATATCGCGGCGTTCACATTCTGACATCCCCTCCTTTGTGCCTTTTCCCCTGTATTCCTCCATGTTCAGTTCACAAACCTCTCCCGAAGACTCTAGCCGTTCGGGTCGATCCATGCTCATGAAAAGCTAATCCGGGACCACCTGGAAAGATGCGGGCTTGTGCACTGTTTTGAAGCAAAAAGCCTGCAAAGTGAGGAACCATCTCAGAACACGCTGGTTGGAATCTTTTTGTACAGCCAACCACTGTAGCGGCGCATGGTCCGTGAATACATTGAACGCCTGGCCTAATAGATAATATTTTAGAGTTTCTACGGCCATTTGATTGCTAAACACTCCTTTTCCACCGTTGAGTAGGATTCCTCATGCGGTAGGAGTTTTCGACTAAAAAAGGCGATGGGATATAGGTCCTCTTCAGCTCCCTGTGAGAGTACTGCACCTAATCCGGAACCAGAGGCGGCAGTCTGTAGGTAGAATTATTTCTTGAAGTCCGGACAACACAGGACTGGTAGGACTGAGATCGAATTTTTTAAATGGTTAAACGCCCTACGAACATTCTTGTCAGAAAGCCTGGATCTGTTTCCGGTTGCTGGGCATTGGTAGTTTCAGAATGGCTTCCACCTTGTCTAGTTGGGGTCGGATCTTCCCACCTCCTACTAGATATCGTGTCTGTTGGGCTCCAATGGTCGTTTTTCTTGGATTGATTTTCAAGCCGGCTGTGTCCAATTCCTTCATGACTTTTTCAAGATGTTCAAGATGTTCTTTCCCGCTATTGCTGAACACTGTCATCTAAGTAGGCTGAAGAGTAATCACTATGAGAAGCCAGGACTTGGTTCATCAATGCCTGGAACGTGGCTGGAGCTCTGTGAAGACCACAAGGCAGGACTGTAAATTGGTATGGGGTGGAGAAAGCAGTTTTGATCTTGTCTTCTTTCCTTATTGGTATCTGCCAGTAACCCTTGGTGAGATCTATAGTGGTCAGATATGGAGCTGCGCCAAGCTGTTCCAATAATTCGTCTATACGAGGCATGGGATATGCCTGGTAGGTGGAAATCTCATTAAGTTTTCGATAGTCCATACACAACTGAGTCGTGCCATCCGGTTTGGGCACCAAGACTATCGGGGAAGACCAGTGACTTGTTGATTTTTCAATTACTCCCAATTTCAACATCTCTTCAACTTCCGCCTGCACTACTGCCCTTTTGGTTTCAGGAAGTCTGTAAGGTCTTATTCTAACAAACTGGCTTGGTAGTGTCTCAATTCGATGTTTTACCAGTGATGTTCTGCCTGGAAAAAAGGAAAAAACTTTACTTAAAGGGGTAAGAAACTCCAGTAATGCTTTCTTTTTCTCTTCCGTTAAGTCAGGACCCCATTGAACAGTCTGTAGTGCAGAGGGTTCTGTTTCGCTGTTCTGTACACCTTGATTCCCCATATGTATTCCTCTCAGAATTGTACTTGGCTCTTTCCATTCTTTCAGGCGGTTGATGTGATAGTTCTTGGATTTTTCCCTCCTGTCTGGTTGTTCTATTAAGTAATCAACAGGTCCAAGTACTGATACCACTGTATATGTGCCCCTCCACTTGGCCAACATCTTTTTGTACGATGTGGGCAGTAACGCCAGAACCTTATCCCCTTTCTGGAAGGATCGTACCCTGGTAGTACGAATGTAATACTTTTCTTGAGTCAATTGCGATCGTCCAAGATTTTCCCTGGCTAGTTCTTAGTTTTGTTAGGTTGTCCCGAAGATTTATAACCTAGTCAGTAAGTTGGGTTTCTTCCTCCTGGTCTTCCCATTCACTACGGGCTATGTCCAGCACTGTTCGAGGTTTGTGCCCGAACAACAGCTCAAACGGGGAGAACTCGGTGGACGACTGGGGTGTCGCTTAATACCATGAGTACCCATGGTAGTACTCTGTCCCAATTAGTGCCCATGGGTTCGGTTACCTTCTTTAACATTTGCTTAATAGTCTTATTATACTGTTCTACCAGACCATCTGTCTGTGGATGGTAGATTGTTGTGCAGATCGGTCTTATGTTTAGTTGTTGACACACCTTCCGCATCACCCCTGATACAAAGTTTCTCCCTTAGTAATTATTTCAGCGGGTAATCCCACTCGACAAAAAAAAGGTACCAACAGGTTACAGACCTGTGTTGCACTCATTCCTCTCATGGGAAAGGCTTCAGGATATCGCGTTGCGTAGTCCACAATGACTGACATATTGGTGACCATGGCTCTTAGGTTCTAATGGTCCCACTATGTCCATCCCAATTCGGGAAAATGGTTCCTTTATCAAGGGCAATGGTTGCAAAGGGTCTTTGGGAGGCATTCGGGGGTTGGTTTTCTGGCAAACACATTCTTCGCAGTACTTGGTCACATCCTGGAAGACTCCTGGCCAATAAAATCTTCAACACTTTTTCTTGAGTTTTTTCTCTTGCTAAATGTCCATCTTTTGTCTCATCATGGGAGTTTTTTCTCTTGCCAAATGTCCATCTTTTGTCTCATCATGGGAGTTTTTTCTCTTGCCAAATGTCCATCTTTTGTCTCATCATGGGAGTTTTTTCTCTTGCCAAATGTCCATCTTTTGTCTCATCATGGGAGTTTTTTCTCTTGCTAAATGTCCATCTTTTGTCTCATCATGGGAGTTTTTTCTCTTGCCAAATGTCCATCTTTTGTCTCATCATGGGAGTTTTTTCTCTTGCCAAATGTCCATCTTTTGTCTCATCATGGGAGTTTTTTCTCTTGCCAAATGTCCATCTTTTGTCTCATCATGGGAGTTTTTTCTCTTGCCAAATGTCCATCTTTTGTCTCATCATGGGAGTTTTTTCTCTTGCCAAATGTCCATCTTTTGTCTCATCATGGGAGTTTTTTCTCTTGCCAAATGTCCATCTTTTGTCTCATCATGTGAGTTTTTTCTCTTGCCAAATGTCCATCTTTTGTCTCGTCATAGGCTAATTTCACGACAGTCGACCTGAAACTTTGGGGTACCAACAATTGTTCTACCTCAAGGTTACCTCTGTCTTTGGTTAGCCAATACAACAGGCCTTTTGAAGACTTGAACCATGGATAGTTTGTACCCTTCTCTGGATGGGCAATTGCCTGATCCCAGGCGGTTCTCAGGGTGGGGTCTGTACTTAATTCACTTCGAAAAGTAGGTTATCATCTGGTAACCAGTCTATGACCCCCGTGAATTTTTTTCCTTCCCATTTTATCTTCTCCCTTCTTACTTCGCTTCTACTTTTCTTGGGAGACCTTGGGAGGGGTGTTTTTAGATCCGTTCGTGAGAAGGGAGCTGTTCGTAACCATTCTGTATCCCTTACACAATCCTGAAAGGAGGGAAGATCGGTCCCCAGAAGAACCGGCGTTGGCAAATGAGGCATAATGGCAACCTTCATTTTGATTCTACCCCTTTTACCTCTATGGTAACTTCTTTCGATGCATAAGACTTAGTGTCACCATGCACACACTTTATAGGTATCAGGGTTTCCAGCCCAACCCCTTCCCCACTTCCGGTCTGACTGCTGTTTGTTCACTTCCGCTGTCCAGAAGGGCCTGTCGGGGTGTTCCATCCACACGGACATCTAGGAAATGGGGCTCCCGTCTCCTCAAATACTCTTCCTTGAACAAATCCGATTTCCATTGGCTCGGCAGGTTCAGGTTTCTTGGGGCAAAACCTCGCTATATGGCCCCAGTCCCCACAGTCAAAACATTGAGGCTGTCTGCTTATTGTTGTCCATGGCATGGCCTTGGATTCCACTCGTAGCAGCCTTTGTTCTACTGTTCCCTGGGTTTTCAGGGTTGAGCTTCTTGGGAAGGGAAGATCCGTCGTAGACACTCGGACTGACCCCGCTTTTTGAAAGGCAGAAGCGATGTCGATGGCTTCCGCCAACGTGGGTCGGTGGTGTTGCCTCACCCACCTTTGCATCGGCGAGGGTAGAGCCTCTGTGAACTGCTCCAGTTTTACTTTATCCACCATGACTTGGATACTGCTACTGGAAGGTTTTAGCCATTTTTCAGTCCGATCTTGAATCCAATAGTACAATTGTCGGGGTGTCATCCCCTGGCTTCAGCTTCGTTTCCCTGAGTCTGATCCGGTATGCTTCTTCATCCATGCCCATACGTTAATGTATTGTCCTCTTTATGTACGCGTAGGTGTTGTCTCCATCCTAGATTGGCAGCTTGGTATGCACCCTGCATGGTTCCAGTTAGTAAGGGGGCTATGAAGTGTCTCCACTTTTCAATGGGCCGTTGAACTTTGCGAGCAACTGTTTCGAAATTGGTGAAGAAATCACACGGTTCCTCACCAGCCTGGAATTTTTGTAGCACTGCCGTAGGAGCCATTGGATTGCCTCTACTGGTTACCACAGCCTCAGTTACTTTTTTCAGCACATCTTGATTGGCTGCCTGCAGCTGGAGGGCTTGTTGGATAGTTTGGCGGTCTGTCTGTGCCTGGTGAGACTAGACCTGTATAATTTGTTGTAGTTGCTGTTGACCTTCAGCTAGGGTTTTGATAATACCCTCCATGGTGTGCTACCGGATACCACCACTGCCACCAAATTTGTAAGGAGGAAACAGGCAGCCAGGAGTGTGGAACTTAAAGGTTTTTATTTTTTTATTTTTTTTTTATTCATGATAACAGAAAATAATAAATCGATATTGGAGTTCCAAGATGTATGTATTCTTTCTGTAGTAAGGGTGAGCCTTCATAAAATGACAGCTAGTCCTTCTATGCCCAGAGCGTCTCTGGTGTAGCTCTCTCTCTCTTCTCTCTCGCTTCTCTCCCTCTCTCCCTCTCCATGTCCTGCAAGAGATTGGAAAAGACACACACAGTCCGTCAATTGTTTCACCCTTATATAGGGGCTGGAGTTGGGTGGACCAATCAGTGAGGTCTTGTACTGGTTCTCTATAAATATCCCCATAAGACCCACCCCCTTCTTCTTTGATCGAAGGCTGCCATATTGCCTCGGTAGTCAAGGCCGGGAAACTACGGGGGAACCCCTGCTTCCAAGTGAGCAGACACTGCCAAGGCTTTTGGAACGCTGTTGCTCAACGCGGAAGGTGAGCGATAGGTGAAGACCCGGGGAAGGTTTTCTGCTTTGTGGTTGTCTATGTATTCCTGCTGTACTGGGAACCGAACCGCATGGTAGGTATCCGATGGTTGCCTGGGAACGTGTCCCACCCAAGTATTCTCCGGATGGGTAGAAAGCAGGGGAGTGGGTACGGCCGGGACACTTTCAGTCCGGTCTCCTGTGACTCTGACTGCAGGGGTCTCACCTCTTTCAGCCGCCTGGTTGTAGAACCCAGGATGCCACAGACATTGTTGTTTTATCCTCTCTCGTTGGGTTGCACCGAGTGGGCTCTCGCATTGTCTTCCTCCTATATCTCAGCGTTCACATTCTGACTCCCCTCCTTTGTGCCTTTTTCCCTGTATCCCTCCATGTTCAGTTCACAGGGAGATTACGGATCAGGCTTGGTTGGTGAAAACTGAGACTGTGTAGTAAATTGTTCCTGTCCGTTTCCTCGGGGAAAAGGTTAGTGTTGTAGCCGTCATTGGTGGTTTTGATCTTAACATCAAGGAAATTGATCTTTGTTCCGGAGACTTCATGTGTGAATTAGATTCTGGCATCTATGCCATTTAAATAGCTAAAAAAAAGCTCTGATGTCTTTCTCTGTGCCTGACCATATTCTAAAAATGTCATCAATATATTTTACCCACAAATTGATGTTCTCATTCCACTCAATTTTGGACAAGACATGGCCGGTATCAAACTTAAACATTAAACTATGTGCGTATGTGGGGGGGGGTGGGGGCATGGTGGCCCCCATTGATGATCCATATGTCTGTAGAAAAAAACATATCTTTTTATACTGTAAGAGTTTTCTGCAATGAATTGCAAAAGCACCAGGATGAATTCCTTGGGGGCTCCAAATCTGGTTCTTTTAAGAGCATCCACTCTATGGCTTCCATTTCCAAGTCATGGGGTATCGAAGTGTTGTAGAGGCTTTTCACGTCTACTGTGAATAATCTGTAGTCCAGATGAAATGTGGTAGATCTGAGAATTTGCAGAAAGTGTGTAGTATCACGTTTATAGTTATCAGTGCATTGGATCAAGGGTTGCAGAAAGAAATCAATGTACTTTCCCAGTGGTTGTAAGGTACTGTTCATCCCTGCTACTATTGGTCTATCTGCGGGTCGATAGGGATTTTTATGTATTTTAGGAAGAGTATAAAAGTTGGGGATTCTCGGAAGGAGGTAAGATAAAAATGTGTGTGTGGTCATTGATCCAACCTAGATCTTCCACCTTCCTGAGTAGTTCTTTGAGATTCTCCTTGATGGGCACGGTTGGGTCCCCATCTAAGGGGGCATGGACATTAATGTGTTCCAGTTGTCGCAACATTCTGCTCCATAATCATTGGTGTTTGGAATGACCAGAGCCCCTCCTTTGTCTGCCGGTCGTTTATTTCTTTGGTGCTGTATAAATTCCTGATCAGGTGCATTTTGTGAGGTTTCATTTTCAAATGTTTGGGAGTTCCCTGGTTACTCGTCTCTGAAAAATCTCTACTGAAGGAAGTTATAGGAGGTATAAATTAACTTTTCTCTGAACTCTTTATAATCTGGTTAGTCTTGTTGGGCGATGTTATTGCCACTAATCCACTAATATCAAGTTCATCAAAAAAACCTTTCAATTTAAGTTTTCTTATGAATCTGTACAGTTCAATCTTGCTGTCAAAGAGTGTGGTTCCATATGTCGGTACGTAGCTAAGGCTCTTTTGCAAGATCGCTTTTTCTGCTGAGGTCAAAGGTCTGTTAGAAATGTTAATCACTGGGTTTTCCTTTGTTTTTGCCTCTTTAGTGGACCTTCTCTTGGAAAGACACTCCTGACGTACTGGCTGTGCTGATGGTTGTCTCTACATTGGTATTTGTTAACATTACTGGTTGATGCTGTGCTCGATCCTCCAGTTGTCTCTAGAAGGTTCCGAGTCAGAGCTTGAGTTATTGTCTGAGTTATTTCTATTTGGTTTCCTGGGGAGTGATGGTACACATCTATCCATCCACGTATATAATTCATCGTTGATATAGTCCTGTGTCTCCTACATTTTCTGGTCTTTTTCTGTTCCAGTTCATTCTTATGTTTCCAATTTGTTGTTGTCTGTGACAAGTGTTGTAGTCTTTTATACGAAATGTCTCTACAAATTCCTTCTCCATTTCAGCTATTTCTGCATTGAGTGTTATCAAATGCTTGACCAGTTCTGGTTTTGTCAATAATATAAGATCAAGTGAACATTTATTAAGCATAGCCTCCCATTGTCTTATTGAACGCCTTACACTCCTTGTATAGAGGCGGGCGTCGTTGAATTCTCAAACCTCTTGGAATCCGCTGGTTTCTGTAGGACCTGCCTAATGTGATGGCATGTAATTTCCAGTTTATCTCCTTTCTTATTAAGTAGTCCATTTGTTTTATGCGTTTGGCTGGATCTTTGGCACTGATAGATTTGTCTATTGAGGTGTCACTGATCAGATTCAAGATGGCTGATGCCTCTTCCGTGTTGAAACCCATTGTTTCGGCGCATTTTGTGGAAAGTCCTATTTCTTCAAATGACATGTTGAACTGTGAGTTATCTCAGTGCAGTTGTGCGATGTGTGTGCCTCCACCCGAGTGTCTCTCAAAGGTATAAAGTAGCAATGCAGATAGGTGGGCACTATGCTGTTTTTTAATCCATTAGTTAGGACTACTCGGAAATTATTACCACAAAGTGGTTAAAAATATTTTTTTTTAGAGGAGCAGACTGAGAAAGGTCCAGAGACACCCACACTCAAAATACAGCAATGCAGGAAGCTAGATGAGGATCATCTAGCTAATCAGTCGCTCACAAACTGTACCCCTCAGGGTTACCCTGTGCAATTAAGAAAAGCGTAAACTGCTGATATACAAAAAGATGAAATCCGTTCACAAAGTTATATTCATTCATAGAAGATCAAAGTCGTCATGGTGGTCAAAAAATAGTTCATCAACTCCATAATGATTTCTTATAGAGTCAGAAGTCAGCATTTTCTTGAATACATATAGGGCTTAATTGCCAATGCATTTTCGGAGTTTAGATACTCCTTCATCAGGGCGAAACCCATAGAGTTGTATTCTAGGTAAGTGACTGCATGTTGACCAAATCTTATAAAATGGCACTGTAAGAGAATAAATAGGCTATTGGATAATCTGTGGACTATAGAGGTTAAAACTCTCAAACTGTAAGGGAGCAAGCAGGCACCGCTTACCTGTGTTTCTAAAGTTTAAGGAACCACTCTGTCAATGGCTTGTAGTGGTGTTTGTAATTCCAAAGACTCGCAAAGCAGGCCAAAGCACTGGTGCCTAGAGATAACCCAGAGAACTTGTTCGCTCTCACTTGTACCTTGCAAGTAAATTCAGAAGTTCCCAACCTATCCAGAATATCATTTTTCACATCATGCACACTGACCAAATCCTTGGACGAGGCTTCCTGAACCTGGAGGCATCAGGCAAAGAAGACTCTGACAGGGAAGATGAGTCGGGAAAACTTTTTCATTTCATACTCTTGCTGCATCTCCTCGAAGTTGCAGTTCTTTGTTTTTTCCCTTATTTCTTATTGCGTCTCCAGTTTTTTGAATTCTCGTTGCATTTTCAATTTTTCCATTTCCAGAACAATTTCTGGTGTCCTGTTAGGAGAAGGTAGGGATGAGGCTGGGAGTGCAGGGGGTGGATCAACAGGCATTCCTCCATCTTCCTCTTCTGACTCTTCACCTTCTGGAAGATGAAGAAAAAGGGCCTTATTCTGAGCATTTTCCTATGGGATTGCACCATTATAAAACGCTTCTGTGAATCGGGCCCCACGAGTTATGCTTTTGTCTTAAATCTTCCTCACACATCTCTGGGGTAGGGGGTTACAGGCCTGCTCACAATAGTTTGGTGATCCAACAAGCTTTTGATCCATTCACTTTTCTTTCCTTTAGAACTGAGGCCTCTAAATGTACACATATATTTATCCACTGTACGATTGATCAGAGCCTCTGCTGTAAAGTTTTCCATGTTATTGATTTAGTAGTCTCAGTTTAGGTAGACACAGGTACAACCAAGAGTCAATGAAACCCAACATTACATTATTTATTATTAATGTGTTTTAGTATACAAAACTTTACACATTTCCTAAGATTCATATAACCTTGCCAAATCATTCATAACATTATTTCTTTGCATTAAAGCTTACTAAAGATTAAAATTAATTTAACTCATTTGATATAAAAACGAAACCGATCTATCCCAGAAACACAAACAACCTAAAATAGAATACGGATCACATCAAACAATCCTCTTTATAAGTATACACATTTATCTGACTTAACAATCTCGTTTTTGCTTTTTCTCACATACTGCTAACCAAACCCTATATAGGGCCAGTTGGAGAGCTTTTACCCTGGGTATTACGATAACGTTGCCAAAAGGCATTTGATTGGATTGTATCCAAATGGTGAACTTGTTCACCCAAATAACGCATATAGATGGACCCCAATACAATGCTTTGACGTTGCCGGCACCAGTTGGCTTTGGCAAATTCGACAGTACCTCTGCCTCAGGGACCAAAATCGAGATGCCTATCAGAGAACTGGGAGACTTTAAATGTAATAAAAGTATAAATCATCGAAGATTCTTAGAAGAGCAAATTATCAAATATGATTGGGGCTTCTTAAGAGTATATTGTCTCGGCTACGAAACCAGAACTCCTCAAGGTTGACAGGTGGCGACCACAAATCTAACTTCGTCCCCAATTTTTTTTTTTCTTTTTTCAATACCCTGCCTCACAATTTGGCCACCAACCTAACAGTTCAAAAAAACATAACAATGGAGTAATCATACTTGGCGCTGCCTCCCTTACTGCAAACCTCTAGAACTAAATTGTGGAGGAAATGTACCTCATGGCAACTTCAGTTGTATATACACCAAAGCCTGTCTTTTCAAAACCATAGATTGTAGAGAAAGTAAACCAAACTCTAGCCTAATGATGGCCTTCGGAACGCAAGGTGGTAAACCCATTAGCTTTCTCCAAAACCTACCCTCAATGCTTTGAAGCCAAACAATTTTCATGATTGTAAGGCTTTCCAGTCAATACAAAATGGCCAGAACAAAGCATTGTAAGTAGTTATCTGGGATCTTCATGGGTGAAACCCCCTGTTCAATTAACAAACTGATAAACCAAAGATGTCTACTGGGCTGCTTTTCTATTGCGAGCTGCTATGCAGACTCAGTACCCTCGCTGAGGTTCAAGTTCTACTCCTAAGTAGTCATATCCGTTCACATACTCAATTGTCAAGTCAAACTTCATACAATCGAACTTAGGCGAGCCACTTTATTTGCCGAAAGCATTGTGCGTTTTACTTTTATTTATCTTCAAAGATTTCCTCTGCATTGTCCCATAAAACCTTAGCCTCATGACTAAGGCCAGGAAATGTGTAGTCCAAAAGAACAGTCATCTGCATACGCCAGCACTTGACAATGAACTGTATGAATCTTCAGTGGGCAACACCCTGCTTTAGCCAAACCAGAAAGTAGGTCTGCTAAATACAAATTAAAGAGCAGGGGAACCAAGACTTAGCTCAGTTTCACCCCATTACCAATGGGAGATGGGTGCAGTCAAGGCTTCTTTTTCATCCAATTTTACCCTTATTCTGTTATTTGTGTGTAGGAATTTCACAAAATATAAAACAATTGGTGGACACCCATATAACTCCAGTTTCTTCCATTGTCGATTTCTCTCGACGGAATCGAAGGTGGATTGAAAATCCACAAAGTGTAAAGCACCAGAGAATCCTTATTGTGAGATCTTTGTCAGATGATCAACGAGCCTTAGATTATGTAACTTCGAATAGCCAGCGCTATTTCTAGGGTCCTCCAGACGTGGACCCCTTGCTCACTGTGCTCAGAGAGGCACAGCTCCACCTCACTGATGAGGCCCAACAAGGCTGAAACACGTGTATGGGGTTGCTGTTGGTATGCTTGTTCAGAAGGGAATTGCCATAGCATTTCGGTGCTGGACTGCCCATGTGGACGGGACAAAGACTGATATGCAAATGATACTTCCCATCTGTGAAAGGTAGTGAGCTAAACTGTGGCTGCGTACTCTCGAGTTGGTACCTTCCCAAAGAACAGGTCAATGGGCCGTGTTCGTTCTCGCAGAGGGGCGCCTATGGGCTATTTGTTTTATACAATGTACTTCTTTGTAATGATTTTCAATGAATACAATACTTTAGCAGTCCTTCCCTAACTACGTAAAAGTTCTTCAGAGCCTGTAGTGGAGGGGTACAAAGTCATGTGTAGCAGCAGAAAAGGTACAATTATTTAATTTATATTTATTTGTAATCTGTTATAAAACTTTTACAAAATTAAGATTGAACTAAAACAAAACAATTCAGTCAATTACAACGTATAACTTTCACTTAAGACATTATCCTTGTATTAGGTGTTAAACATTCACCAAATTGGTTTAACATCAACATGAACACTTTAGAAACTTGCATAAAGCACAGGGTATAGATGCATGATACTAGATACTAAAACTTTAAAACAATAAATAATTATAAAAGATAGTCCAACGTCTAGACAATTAAAACACCTTTAAACTCATTATCAGAATAGGAGTATTAAACATTCTATCCATAGACATTAAGTAGAGTTATTACGCTAATTCATTACTATCATGTTTCGGGAGCATTTTACTTATTATTCTCCAAAGCCTAAATAAAGCAAGATGTATTGTCGCATTGTCTGTGTTAAGCAATAGGTCCAGAATGCATCCGTTTGGATAGTCTCATAACTATGCACTAGGCTGCTAAAAGTTGCCATTATCTCTGAGCCCAGCCCACACATTCTGTAAACAAGTGTTGTGTAGTCTCCAACTGTACACTACTCTTACAGATCGTACATGTATGTGCCACACAGGGTATCTTATACCTAGCTCTAAGGCTACCCAAACAGGTAGCTGATTCAATCTTAATTTCAAACAAAAATTCCTAGCTGCAATACTAGGACATAATATCGGATAGCTCTGAGTTTTAAGGTATCGTTTGGTAACCTTTTCCACATCTTTATTGGAACTAAACTATTAAGGTACTCACTATTATTAGTCCAGTTCCTTAACCGTATTTTATTTTTCAACATACATTTCAGCACAGTTGCTAGTTCCCCGATTAAATTCTGATGTCCAGTCCAATATTCTCAAAACACTTCAACATGAGATTTTTAAAATCTTTACCTTTATGCCTAACACTGTCATGATCATGTATAGCCAACAATTCCAAAAGCTGACATTTTGGATTCATGTGAATTTTCAAATAAAGTATCCCCTGGTTTATTCTAACCTGGCTTTTTAAGGATACTTAGCCCAACTCCAGCCTTGTATACTCTATTGATGTAAACTGTACCAGGCCCAGTATCCTTCTCCAGAAATAACCCTCGATGACATCCAGCCACCTGAGATCCACCATCGCCAATGCATCCAATCCGTATACTAGCATTGCACAAAGACATTGATTATACAATGTCACCACCCCTTACAAGGAGAATCTAGCGGTCCGGTTTGCAAACCTGTAGATCAAATTAGTTAACCTCTTAGCCGTAATGCCCTTACTTTCTTTTATGTGACTAGAAAAGGTAAAGTTCCACTTCAATTACTTTCAGGTAGAATGCTTTGGTGGAATAAAACCATTCTCACAGACCTTGGAAAGGACTACCTATAGGTCGCACAAGCCTTGGGCCTGGGCAATTAGTATGGGTGAACAATCAAACGCCAGATACAGCCCTCCAGTAACACAGAAGTGGCAATTTGGCTTTAGGTAAGTACTACCTTGAGTCCCACAGTACCCGAGGAGTGTTGAAGAGGCAGCTGGATGTTTTTCATCTGCAGCAGTGGTGGACCCAGTCCGCTGCTCCTTGGTCCTTGTGACTAAAAGAGGGACTGGAAGGGATGTTGCTGCAGCAGTTGAGAGAAAGGACCAATGGCAAAGAATTCTTTGTACTCCCCTGTCGGTCTGCAGTTTTGGCGCCTTTTTACAAGCTCCAACAGTGAACGATTACTGCCGGTCAGTCTGCCTCGATTCTCCAGCCCTCCACTCTTTGGAGGGGACTTTGAGCAGTGGAATATCGTCTCTGGAGGTCCAACTAGAACTCGTCAAAGTGCTGGGAGGATTCGCTCACAGGAAGACTATGCACTGCAATTGGGTTGGAGGTCCCCTGGTATTGGGGGTTTGCAGCCCTGGAAGGTCACAGCTCGTCAGGGATGGCTCGTTCTGCAGGTCATTTTAGGCCTAGTTGGTCCCACTAGCCACAGAGGAGTCATCCTCTTCGGTGTTCCTCTGTCACTTTGAAAATGGGGTCAGGACGGCAGTGGTCTCTTTATGGTTACTGGAAAGGACTGCTGGCGTCTCCGGTAGTCTTCTGCTTCAGATAGTCTGTTCCAGTGGTCGACTTTTCTTCTGCCTCGGGAACCTCACCTTTTATCAGGATTTCACTCATCCTCTGCAAGCCCCCCTTGCAGTTTATAGAAAGAGGCCGGTGGCTGTCCAATCAGCTATCCCCCCCACCCCTCCCTCCACAACCCCTCCATGGGAACTGGTTCCTTTCAGGCACATCAGCAGACAAAGGATAGCAGTGTTTCGGGATCCTTCCATGCTTCCGATCCTCTCAGACACACTGGACCCTCGGCGGACTGCACAAATGTTTTGTGCCAAAGCCAAAATTCAGATCAGGACCCCTACCAGGATGGCAGAAAGGCCAAGAAAGAATTCCCCCCCCCCAAACCCCCACAAGAAATGGCAAAAATAGAAAGGAGCCACCATGTTGGAACTCAGGTGACCCTTCTGTGCATAACTACAGCTGTGAATACAGCCTGCGGTGGAAAATTATACAAAGGTCAGTAGAACAAGTGCACTGCCAACAACAGTAACTATAGAGTTATTATTGTAAATAAGTTACAGGAGCAGAGAGAAGGGGGATACTAGGTATCTCCTCAGCACTCCACATAAAGTGGTGTGTGCTGACCTCTCAAAAGGAAAAGCTAGTAAGGATAAAAAGAATATAAAAGGGAGCCCAAAGGGCTACCAGCAACACTGCACATAGGGTGCTGTGCTGCAAAAGTGAAACACAGATGCCTTTTAAAAGGTATGGAGGAAAGCAAGACTCTATAAAATGAGTTAATCATATGGAACAGGGTTCCCCTGATTAGAGACGAAAAGAATGAAAGAGGTGGAAAAAAGGCTCCCCTCGTTCAGGAGAAGAGAAAAAAATCCAGAATTCCAGCAAAAAGTGCTGGGCATCTCACTAGGAGAGGGGATTAAGCCTAAAAATAATAAATCTCCCAAACCCTATTGAGTAGGGTAGATGGACGTCTGTGGGACTGGGCCTGGTTTGCAGGAGTAGGAGATGACGAATGAGTCAGTCATACTTTGTCATGTTCAACAAGTAGGGAGTGTGAGCAAAAGAATCTTGCTCGGACGGAGGTCCCTGATAATCTGGGGCAGTCAAAAGAATTTCATCTTACAGTGGACATCTAAGAGGAAGACTCTGCGAGTGTTGTTCAGTTTCCCGGGTTTAGGCAGTAGCTCCTTCATTAAGCTAAGGCTGTGCAGAATTGAATTTTTTTTTTTGATGTGTAGGTTTTGCCTTCCCTTGCACTAGCCACGATTTCAGGCACATTACGTGGAACTTGAAGGCTTGTGTTTAGGCAGCCTGGCGTGCCTTCCCCAAGTGAAGGGGGAAGGTGAATTGCCATATTTAATAGCATTGGTGATATTTCTTAGTTTTCTGGCATCATCTGGAATTTTGCCCCACTGTGTAGATTGTACATACACTAATATTAAGTTGTGATATGCTGTCTACTTTATTGTAATGTTTCTTTGAGATGTAAAAAATAGGTCTGGGCCGATACACTCCTGGCAGTTTTCGCAGTGCGCATAGAATTCCAGGACTGACTCTCCCTAGATATGATCTCAGGTTAAGGGAGATCAAGGTGTCTGTGTGTCAGTAGCGTATAGACAAAAACAGGGGAAACAAGTAATTCACGCGTATGGCCCTTGATCTCCATCTAAAGCAGCTGGGTAAATTCAAGCAGTCTTATTGGCTCAGTCCTTCTGCAAACTGCTCTATGGTTCCCCACTCTTCACGCTCACCGCGCTCCGTGCAGTGTATAGGAGTATGTACTGGTGGGACTAAAGGCACGCCCACTCAATCCGCAACAAACTGGTGCGCAGGTCTGCCGTCCCAAAGCCTGTACACCATGCCAAAGGTTCCTTCTAAATTCCATCTCAACAAGCCTCTGATTCTACCAGTCTTCTTCCGAACCCTTCTACGCCTGTGGAAAGGGCATTGCATTCGCTGTACGGTGCTCATCCCTTCAAGTTTATGTGCCACGCACAAAGAATTTTTGGAACTCATCTCAACTGTAAATTCTGGCATAGCAGGGAATGGCAAGGCCCAGTCTAAGGCTTCCATTTCCAGGTGGCTCTCCGGCTGTATCATGCTATTTCATCTGGCCAACAGACCTCGTCCAGGCCGGCCGAGAGCCCATTCCATCAGAGTCATCGAAGCGACTATTGCGTTCATCTCCAGTGTCCCCCCCTGCTCGACATCTGCATGGTGGCTACATGGAGGTCCACCCACACCTTCACAAAATTCAACTGCATCAACAGGATTTCCAGGAAGTAGTCGCGGGTCGGTCAGGCGTTGCTACGCAACCTGTTTGCTTGAGGTGAGTCTGTTTTAGGGTGTAGTGTTTTTTCTGTTGATCCTTGCCACCTCCTGTGGTTGTGTATATGTACTGCTGTGTAATTGTATTTCTGAGCATGTGAATCTATGCCAGACCCTATGCTGGAGATGGAACAAGTTACTTACCTGTAACTCCTGTTCACAAGCATGAGTCTGGCATGGATTGACATGCAAACCCTCCCTCCCCGCTTCCCCTCTGTGGCTCTTCTTGGTTCATACTGACACTTTACGTGCTCCGTCAAATCTGAAGATGGCCACCAGGGGTGGAGCTTAGGGAGACGGCTGTCATTGGTTGGGGGGTTGTACGACTCAAAGGACAGTGATTGGTTATAGAGGAGATGAGGAGTGAGAGGACAGTTTTTCTGAAGCCCAAGGGGTTAGTAAAACCATTCAACTGAGGCAGTACAAGATTCCACGCTTGGTATAAGGCTGTACCACCTGAGCAAATGGTAGCGTAGACAGAGCAGCCAGGCTTATCTTACGAGGGAGAGAGGGCTGTACAATCAGTACAAATGAAATTGTAATACAAATGATCCAAAGAAACACTTTGTATGTAAAAATTTAATGATTTAAATACAAGTAGGCCCAGATAAATCGAGGGGTAAATATGCAGTATCACATTATATGAAATCACAATTATAAAAACACCACACTATACTTGAAGGTACACATACCAAGTATAAACCTTATTTGGAACCCCTGACAGTAGTTCTAGGGAAGTCGAACCCTTTTCATACACATTCAGTATAGGTCACACCTATTCTTGGGGAGTAAAAACCAATGGTTACTTTCACAATTACATTGAGTAATGCAAGGGCAGTAGGCCTTACCAGTTGTTTAAATCGGTCAACTGGACAATATACTTTTTGTGAATAGTGGAACACTTATTCCACGTGCAGTAAATACCTATGACTACTTTGGTGATAAAACACTGTTGTACTAGATGAGTAAAACCTAAGGATGTAATATTCAATTACAGGTGCTTTTGAAATCGGGGAACCCCAGATTGAGTTAAGCAGTAACTCTTGTAACTTATTTTTGGGATGGCAGACAGCTAAATCAAGGTAAGTAAAACCCATATACTTTTTATATCTCACAAGTAGTCCAGGTTTGATCTTTCCCAGCTATAAGGATAATTGAAGTATGATTTATCAGGGACAGTTGGAACCACAGACTCTAGGATAGCACAGGAAAAGTAAAACCCAATGTTACACTTTACTGAATGACTCGGTTATTCTAGGTAGGCAACAACTTAATACAGACTTATTCTGGACAGGCTAACATCAAGTCAAGGGAAGCAAGACCCAGTTGGAGGACACTCCTACAATTACCCTGCAGGAATAATCTGGTGAAACCAACACTTTACTTTTGAGAAGAGGCACAACCTAACCACAGGAGAGTAATACACCGCCACATCTACTTTATATTAGACTGGCAAAACAGTTTCTAAGGAAGAAAATATGTTAACCATTCTTTTAAAAATAGTGCATCAAACATCCAAGGTAAGTAATAAAGTTTCTAACTGTTCACTCTTAGAGTTAGTTACCAACCAGCTCTTTACAGGGAAGTAACTTTTAAACACTTATTTCTAGGCAAGCGTCCCAATCACTTAAAAGTATTTCACTTATTCTTGGAGCATGAGTATTCTCTGTTGCAGAAGGGGGGGGGGATCACTAGGACTAGTGACCAACAGGCAGTGTCAGAATAGGTTCTTTAGTAGCAAAAGTCAGAGTTCCTTAGGAAAACTGGGCAAACAGGTGAGTACTTTACATTAGAGTTTGAAGAAGGTCCAGGGGCTTCGCAGAGGACACCTTAGCAGGTTTCTAGCAGTGAGACTGGGTGCACTGGATGAGAGGCCTCCCCATCACAGGCAACACCCCACAGGTACACAGAAATCCTAAGAGACTTAAGGTAAGTACATACCCAAGCCAACACAGTACCTCCGCATTGAAGATTTTGCAGCAGGAGGAATTTAGGATCTGCAGCCAAATACCTGGTCAGTGGATTCCTTGTCGTGGTGACTGAAAACAAGACCCCAGAAGGAACTTTGCAGCAGCGATTGATGAAGGCTCTAGGCAAGGTTTTCCTCGCAGCTGAATGTGTTTCTGCGGATTTGGTGCCTTTTCAAGGAGCACAGAAGACAGAAAATTGCGGTTTAATTCTTTGTTACAAAGGTCCAGCACTCTGACTTTACGGACTCAATTTGTGTCCCTGGACATCCACCAGGATGCCCACGAAGTTTCAGCGGCATTCTGAAGACCGTGCACTGCATGATGGCTCGAGGTCCCAATTTATCGAGGTATTGCAGTAACGCAAGGTCATAGCAACGCGTGTGGTCGGCTCAAAATGCAGATCTTCTTGAGTCTAGTGGGTCTCACCAGATTCTGGGTCGGGATCATCCTTTTCGGAGTGCCCAGGTCGATTGGAAGGAAGGGTTACAGCAGGCTCCGGTTACACAGCAGGCTCTCCTGTCACTGGAAATAGTTTCAGCCGCTTTTCCTTAATCATCCTCTTTGGTTTTGGGTCCAGTGGTCGACTTCTCTCCAGCTTCCAGGTTTGCAGTATTTATCAGGATCTACAGCACAACCTCTGCATTCTCTCCCCGCATTTTACAAGAAGTGGTGGCCTGGATTTCCAATCAGGACAGCCAGCCGCCCCCCACTGGGATTTGTCCCCAGTCAGGCAAGGAGGAAGGCAAAGGGCTGTGCAGTTTTGGACTCCTACCTCGCTTCCTGCCCTCACAGACAGACTGGAGCCTGGGCGGGGAGTCCGGGTGACTCCCGCCGAAATATAAAAATCACACAAAGGAATTTCCCGCCCTGGATGTCAGGGGAATGAACAAGAAACGACAAACACTAAAATGCCGAAAAAGAAGATTGGGGCCATTTTGGTAAAATGAGCACCCTCTGCCTTGTTAAAATCACGTAATCTATATCCAATGAAATGGCTGAAGTGTGTATTTAGCCATATGAGTGAGGCAAATGTAACAATTGAGCTGTTACTCCAGAACCCTCACCGTGCTAAAGTAAAATTCTATCGCGCTGATTGGGCGGGGACTTTAGCAAAGTGCTCGAACTATAAAGACTTTGGTGTTTGGTGTCAAGCCTTATGGTATCATTGCTCAGTACCTGCTGAAATGTCCATCTCCAGCTATACGATCCGAATTCCAACGGTTTACATTTAATCTATGGGGTACGCGAGATGTATTATCTAGACGGAAACTGATCGCTCAGGAACAAAACTACTGCAGATATTGCACTGATGATCAGCAAAAGGAAACTCTGCAACATCTGCTAGTAGACTGTCCGTCCCTAATGTTGGTGAGAGAAAGATATTTTCAGAATATTATCACCTTTCACACTCGCACTTCAAGCGAATACAAATGGCAAATTATGTTTTCGACCTGAAGAGAAAAAGTACAGATCGCTATTGTCCAATATTTAAGAATGGTTTTGCCTGTTGTAGCCGCTTCAAATTAATTTTGTATGGGGTCCTATTGGTTCATGAGATGTGTTTGGTTTGGTCATTTTATCTTTTATCCTTTGTTATTATCAAATCATCTGGAAGGTATATGAAATGTAAAGTATTTTGTTTTTATCCATTGTTTTTGTCTAATATGTTTATCTTTTGTACCCTTGGTATTTTATTCCATTTCTCTTTTTTAATGCTTTTGTATTATTGTGTATTTCTGCATATATTTGAAAAGTTGTGTATCCTAAATCAAATTAAAAAAATAAATATAATATTTACAGCTATACGGGTAAAAACAAAAATACAATTTATTTATTGGGTCTTAAAATGCATACTGAGCAAGAAAAAAAAATGGTCACACTGATACTTATTAAACAGATGTATACTTTCAAGCTTGGGAGATACAGGAAAGTAGTTGATTAAATAACAAGTACAACACGGGTAAGTACTTGGATGCATTAGTATTAGAAAAGAAACTTTAGGATAATCATAGAAGAGCTTCCCAAGCTCTTATAAAGTCCAACCCGAAGATGGTTTGGGGCCTTGTGCCGAAATGTCACACTGTTCCAAAGTATATACTTCTCAGGTAGGTTTGTTTTGAGATTGTCGATGCTAGTGATTATGATTGAGAGATAAAAAGTTAAAGCTCAGGTAGGTAATTCACTGAACCCCAGACACTAGACTAGGTCTAGTAGGGGATCCGTAACTTGGCCTCCAACGATCAAAGTCAGAAAAGAGTGATTTTAGGCACAGTACTTTATGCCCATGTCGCCCTATGGGGGGCAGGGGGGAGGACAAACTGGTATGTAAACATAGCCCCATCCCCCGACTCCGATTTCTGCAGAGACCATGGCCGGTGTTTTCTGTTATTCGTTGGGACACCATCGTCTGTGGTTGGTCCACTTGTGCAAGGTGTTAGGACAGTTTTTCATAAGTCCAAATAAGGGCTTCATGAAACCATACATCTGCGACAGTACATAAGCTCCATTCTTAGTATGATGCTGTACCACCTGACAATGTTGGTAGCATGGACAGAGCAGCCAGGCTTATCTTCGGAGGGGGGAGAGTTGGCTGAAGCTTGGTACAAAGAAATTGAATCACACATGGTCCAAAGAAACACTGTTTTGTAAAAAATAAATGGTTTATTTAAATACAAGTAGGCCCAGATAAATCCTGGGAAAATAAGTACTAGAATATATCATATAAAAATAATTATAAAAACAACCCAATACTTATGGGGATACAACCCAAGGTAGAACATTACTAAGAAAAGCAATCGGCAGTTCAAGGTGAGTGAAACCTATAATGCATTCAGAATGGCATTCAGCTATTCTTGCGGAGTAAAACCAGGTTAGATATACTTTTTATAATACCATCAGTAATTTAAGGGTAGTAGACCCTGTCAGTCATGCAGTGACACTCTGTTACATAAATCACTCCATCAACCAACCCAGTTACAAGTATACACCTTGTAACTGTTGGGGAGAATTTTCATTTCTGCGCCAATTCCCTTTAACTTTAGAGACCCCCAGCCTCTTTGCTGGACTCTGACTTTTTGTGTTTTACTCCAGAATGTGGGACATTTCTCTTACTCATGTTTTCCTGACTATGATTTTCAGTGTTCCTTATGGTTTTATGGAGTCTGGTAAACTCCATATACATCTGCTTTTGCATTGTGACACACCGTCCTTTTGTGCAGTGGCCCTGACTTCTCATAATGTTTAACTACATTGTCTTGGTTGAACTACTGTTCCCAAGAATAGCAAGATAACACCTCTTTACTTTATGGGTCCAGCACACACCATCCTTTGTGGAGTGCTGGTGGTTACATAGTAACTCCTTTAACCCATTCCTCATGTAACATTTTGTTACACTAACTCACTTTAATGGCTGGTGGCAGTGGTTTCCTTTTGTTTTTTCTTTTTTTTACTACCTAGTGAAATGTGTCTGCAGGCTGATACCTCGGGTCCAGTGCTGCACCCAAGGGTGACCATTTTCCACAAAAGGCCTTCTTTGTTGCCATTTCATGTTAGTTTCTTCAGGGCTTTCACTCTGTTGTTTTCATCAGGTTTGAGTCCTTTGTGTGTTTTGCCTTTGGCAGGCTTCAGCCCTGAATCCTGACCAAGCTCCAGTGTGCCTGAAAAGGCAGGAAGTGAGGGAGGGTCCCAAAACTTCCCTGCCCTTAGTCTCTAGGTGTGTCTGAGTGAAACCTGTTACAATTGGCCGACTGGCTGTCCTGGAGGACAGCCACCCTGTGGTGTGATTGACAGTCTAGGGGTGTAAATGAATGGGTACTTCCATAAAAAGTGAGATTTTTGGGACTAAGAATAGAGTCGACCACTGGAGGACAACATCGGAAGCAGAAGATCAGAGCAGACTCTAGCAGCACACTCCTGGACTGCGAAGTGCCCGGTGAAACCCTGCAGCTGTGCTGACCTTGTTTTGAAATAGAAAGGCAACCTCCATTCCGGACGACTTACTCCAGGACCAACTAGCCTGCAGACAAACTCTATTTTGGCGCAACCCCCGACTTGCTGTGACTTTCCAAGGCTGCAGAATCCCAATACCTGGGGTACCTCGACCACCTGAGTGCATTGTCTTCCGAAGTGCAAATCCGGCCAAAACTTCGTGGGCTTCCAGAGGACCCCAGAGAAGCAGGAAATCTGCATCCAGGGTACCCTCTCCAGAGTCCAGGACTGAGGGATCAAGGAACTTCCAACCAGCGCTGTCCGTTCTTTGGCGCTGAGAAAAAGGCGCCAAAACCACAAAGAGCCACTGAATCGACAGAGATCCATTGCTGCTGACTCCCTCCCTCTCATCACCACGACCAAGGACCAGGAACAAGGGTCTGCTGCATTGCATCCAGAAAGCATCCAGCTGGACAACTTCAGTTCAAAGGTACTGTGGGGTTTGGCGTATATTATCCTTTTGCCATTTGGGGTGCTTCCTACCTTTTGCGAGGGCTATTTAACCCGATCTCGAGTTGACCTCAACTCACTTGCACTGGCCTTTCAGCTTGTGCTTCTTGAAGGTGACTCGTTGAGTTGCTGTGATTTCTTTTTTGAACACAGACTATTTAAGAAAATTCTTCTAAGAAGAGCATCAGAACTTTGACTTTGCCCATTGACCTTGGCTGTTCTGGCTCTCTAAAGGTTTCCTTCTGAAGCTATTGGTTTCGGCAGTGTGTGTTTCCTTAAAGGTTTTATTTGTTGAACACTTTTAATGCTGGGATAATAGACTGCCTGTATCCCTTTGGGAGAATCTAACTGTTTTTTGTAGAATATCAATCTGTTCTGATCTAACCTTTCCCTCCTTAATAACTCAATATTGCAAAGGTGATAAAAAATAAGAAGATTTTTACTGACCTCGAATGACATCACCTCTGGGTGCTGGAACAAGTTTAACACATGAATTACTAACCTGCTTTATTTTTCACATTTTGAATTGAATACTAACTTGGGATAAATGTTGCAGCTAATTACTGCTTTTTAAAGAATGCTTTAAATATCTTTTAAAATGTGGTTAGTACACAAAGTACTTTAACATTATCTCATCGTATCATCAAAATCATATCAACAAAATTCATTTTAAAGAAGAAAAATATTTCAAGGCTTACTTACAACTTTAACAATCATTTTGTTACTTCCTAACTCACCAATAATAAGAATAAGACCAATAGTAGAATTTGCAATGTAAGTCCCATTTAGTACTTCTATTTCTGTTTGGGCTTGACCCATTACCCTATCAATATTGGCAAAGATGATCATCAGAAATTTCACTAATGCTAGCGCGAGTGAGAAGTGTGAGATTGTCATTAGACTAATCCAGAAGTCGGATGCTGCTATTGCAGACAGGGAATTTACAAAATTACCAGTGTGCAATCCTCTACGGCATCAACTCGGAACAGCGCATTACTAAATGTTTTAGTGATTCAGGCTCTTCGCCACACAGTCTGCAGTTTCTTAGGTCTTCCATGATGCCTGATTTGGGTCCTATTACTTTGAGCGTAGGTAAACAGTTGACTCTAAATTTTAAATACCAGTCTCTGGGTGATGGACTTTATTTTTTTTAATGTACAATTAAACCTCATGAATGGCTATATAGTCTAGATCTTTTCCTCTATATAGTTTTAACCTGGTTAGATCTTGCATTTCCGCATGGATGTCCCATCTTTTTATTTTTAATGAGATTTCTCTGCAATAGGTTCACTGATACCAAGCTGTTCCATAAAGCAGTTGCTTTTCTTTCTTAAATTTGCACAAGAATGGAATCTGGTTCTTTTGCATCATGTTGTATAGATAAAAATCTATTTGAGGTTTTCCTGCTCTAGATAGTTTGAAGTAGAGAGATGACATTTGTTTCATCATTTGTGCCCACCATGATACCATGCCTAGTTCAAGCCGAATCACACACTGGGACTGAGCATGGGAGGCCCAGTACACTTTTCAAAATCCTTCTTTCATCGAGAAATTTCCTGTCCAGAATACTTAACAATTCACAGCCATAGAGCACTGTCGCTGATGTTTTTTCTCTATAGAACTCCTTCATTGGCAACAGTGAGAAAGCACAAAACTCATGTTTGACTGCTTTTAACAATGATATAGACGCTCCTACCTTCTCTTCAATTTTCTTTTCTTGAATTCTTTTCTTTCGCTTGTAGGAGACTAAATAGCCAGGATAACGTATGCATTCCATTATTGCAATAGGTGCATCGTTCATCTTCCAAGTATAGTGTTTTTATCTTCCTCTTACTGCAGTTATTATATAGGATTTTGCTGGATTTACTGTTAGCTGATTACGCGCTAAATAATTCATCATGCCTGCTGGGCATCACTGTAGGCCTGCAGGAGTGTAATCTATCATCCCTAAATCATCAGCATATGCTAGGCACCCTATTCTTAAATCTATCCAGCAAGGTGCATACCCTTCCCACAGGTCCGATAGATATAAATTAAACAGAGTTGCTGCAGTCATGCAACCCTGTCATCGATCCCCCGCCCCCTCCCTCTGGTTAATGTTACGTTTCTAGACATCTCTCCATTGGTACCCAACCACACTTTCATATTATTTTCAGAGTATAGCATTTGTATCATTCCAAGTAGGCCTTTATCGATACCCCAACTCTAGCTTTTTCCACAGTCGAGATGAGTCGACTATCAAATGCTGCAGATAAATCTATGGCTGCCACATATAGGTTTTTTGGTTCTCTACCCTCCACTTCGGAGAGGCCTGCATGAAGTGTCAGACCACTCTGTATGGTTATATAACACCTGCTTGGAGTAATTTGTAAGTGTCCCTGCTTTGTGTGCTCATTGCGGGCTTTCAGTCACCCTCACCCCTCTTGAGACCTAGTCTTGACCGCCGCGATCGCTACCCTGATTGGTCTGGCTTGTCCAGAGGTTACCCTGTTCCAAGAAACTAGGCTGGCCTTCTGAACCTCTGCCCCTCCAGGACAGAGTTCGGAAATCCATCTTAACATAGGGCATGCAATTGGTTTGCCTTTTCTGCCCAGTTTTGGAGGTTTATTAATTTATTATATAACATTAAGTGTGTAAATGTTTAATTTGATACTTGTATTTACTGATTTCATTGTACAGCTCTACAGCTTACATTACACCTCTTAAGACAAGCCTGGCTGCTCAGGCACACAACCAACATCTCTAATACAGGCCTATATTAAAAGGTGGGTTACTGAATACCAAGAGATAGTCCCACACCAATTGGACTGCACTAATTCTTACTGAACAGTAACAGCTATTACTTTGTAGAACACTCAGAGCTGGTAATTTAACTCGTATACCTTCTGCAGGGCCTTAAGCTACTCAATGATGAGTATGAACACTCTTAACTATTTTAGAATGCACTAAAACCCAATTACACTTTAAGACTCAGTGCGTTTCAGGGTAAGTAATTGACCTATTGGTACATAACTATCCACTACCTAATAGCTAGTTATACCCAGTATACTTTTAGTAAGTGTTTAATACAGTTTCTGAGGTAGGTAAGAACTTTATGAAAATATTTTAGAATAGCAGCAAATCAATTAAGGGAAGCGCAACCCCAGGGTTACAAGTTTAGAAGAGCAGCAGCTATTCAAGGTGAGTAAGGCCTATTGGTAAGCTTTACACTCCTTTTAGTCAAGAATAATAAAACAGCACCAATACATATTCATTTTCAGAAGGGGGGGAATCCATTCAAAGTTAGTAAAGCAACTAGTATACTTTTAGATGTGACTGCTTAAATAGTAGTGGCTTGCACCCACAATTGTTACAGGATCATGACCGTAAGGACAGTTCCACTGTTTAATTAGTAGCGGCTTGCACTAGCAATTGTTAGTTACAACACTAACTGATAAGGATTCTTTCTGGAAATTGTAACAAGTATACTTATCAAAGTATTGCATGAGTTTTCTCAGAGGCAGAAGAGGAACCCTAGTGGTCTAGGAGCCAGCTGTAGGCAAGTAAGGATATGGTCCAGTTGCAGGAAAGTCAGAGTTCCGAAGTTATCTTTTTTAACAAGTAAGTATTGGCTTCAGAGTTAGTTCAAAGTGTTGTGGAACTCCAGAGAAGGCTCCCTATGTGTTCCAGCAGTAGGACTGGGCAAGTGGTTTGGGCAAACTCCCAAACACACACATCGCCCCCTAAGTCTCGCATGATTCCCACAAGACCCAAGGTAAGTATTACCCAAGCTAGCCCAGTACCTTGGGATAAAAGAGCTTCAGAGTGGATGCCTTCAGGATGCAGCAGCATAGGACCTAGTCCCTGGATTCTTGGTCTGGAGATAAAAGAACTGGACACTGGATGGGAACTGCAGCAGCAGCAGTCGTCGGGGGAATTCCAGCTAAGGACTCAACATGCTTTCTCACTGTTCTGTGGATTTGGCACCTTTTTACAGCAGCCCGATGAAGAACGAATATTGCCAGTCGGATTCTCTTAACTAATCTGGTCCTGCACCCTGGTGAAGGGACTTCCAGGATTCGAATCAGGTCTCTGGAGATCAAGCAGGGTTCCATCAAAGTTTCAGCGAGGTTTGAACTTCAAAAGAAGATGCACTGCACTCAGGCTCGAGGTCCCAGGGTATTGGCTGTTTGCAGCCCAGCAAGATTGCAGCACACCGTGGGATAGCAAAAAAAATGCAGGTCTTAAGACTAGTGTATCACACCAGCTTCTGGTTAGGAGTCGTTGCATTCGGGACCCCCATGTCGATTGGAAGGAAGGGTCTCATCGGGCTCCGGGTACACAGCAGGCTCTCCGGTCTGTGGAAAGCACATTAGATGTCCTTTCTTCATCTTCCTCTTTGGATTTCGCTCCAGTGGTCGTCTTGTCAGCAGCTTCCAGGTTCAGAGTATTTATCAGGAACTACAGCACAACATTTGCAAACTCTCCCTGTAGTTTACAGTAAGGGGCGGTCTGGTTGTCCAATCAGGATAGTCAGCCCCCACATTGGGACTTGGTTCCTTTCAGGCAAGGTGAAAGACAAAAGGCTGCAGAGTTTTGGACTCCTCTCTCGCTGCCTGCATTCTCAGACACTCTGGCACCTTGGCAGGGAATCCAAAGGATACCCGCCGAAGACAAAACTGTAACCAAGGTTGTTCCCACCTAGAATGGCAGAAGACCTTGGACATAAAAAGCGAATGAGAAACGGCGCATTACTGAGGCCGATGTCACAGCCTGCGAATAATAAAGACTAAAAGTCATAAATGTAAAACCACTGCCTCCAGCCATTCAAGTAAACTTGCAATTTTAACAAACATGGAAAGAGGATACTTTGTATGGGGCTGTGCTAGCTCGCAAACATAAATGAAAAGGGGATGAATCCCACTTTACTGCTTGAACAGTAGTTCACCCAGGAAACAAGAGAATTGAAAGGAAGCCACTGCATTTAAAACACTGTGTGTTGCCATAGTACATTAGTCAGTCCAAAGTTATAGAAAACTAGAACTCCAGTCGTACACTATGGAGAGACAAAGGTCAGCCATAAAAGAGTAAAAGACTAGGTGAGCGGGGGGAAAAAGATTCCCACTACCCTATGGACAAGCAAAATGTTCTGGGGTTGACACAGGTCAGGAAGATCTATCTAGGGGTCGCGTGTGCCGATGACACTTTCAGATGCAGGATTTATTTTCAGTCAGTCGTGGTGCTTGGGAATCTGTTCGACAGCTTCCAATAGAATACCCAAGCAAAGATTTCTGCGGGGCAGCCCACCCCCGCACACCTTCAGGAAGCGAAGATGGATTGCAACGGGAGTCACCAGTCATGCAGTGACAGTTCTATCTTTAATGTATGAACAAAGGACAGGCCTAGCACAGCTTCGCAAGAAGTCTGAAAATCTCGGGACACGTGTCTCGTTATGCAAGTTGAAGATCCTCCAAGTATGCACAAGTAACGGGGATTGCTGCAGCGCGGTAGGCCAGAAGAGATCTGGTCAGTCTACCAGTTGGTCCAGGGACACTTCTGAAGGTTCAGGAGGCACAGATCCTCTAGCAGGGGTTAAGACTGGTTATTTCCACTGGTCCAATGATCAAAGCACTCACTATGGTGGTCCTAAGGTCACGCAGATGAGCCTGCCTTTGCCGGACAGCACTGGAGTAGATACTGGTCAGTTGCAGGGGTCGTCCTCTGGTTGTCAACTAGCTACTCTTCGTCGTAGAATACTTGAATGTTTGCAGGAGGAGTCTTATTATCCAAGATGTATGTTATAAAAGATTTGGGCTAGGAGCATGCCCAAACTCACCAATGGTAAGGATCTGCATCATCATTCACACAGACATTGGCTATCCAATCTTGGTAACTGCTGGACACAACTGCCCAGCAACTGACATTGATGCACCCAAATGTGAACTGGGATCAAGCTGTCCCAGCCACCACATCTCGGCTCACACACAGACCGCCCTTTCTACTGAGAAAAAGCAGCAGCTTTCCAGGGGAAAGGGCATTCTAGATATGACATTGCTTGACCTGAGAAGGCCAAAGGACAAGCAAAAACCTTGTGACATAGCCATCTTGTGCTGCTAGCCACCCTTGGCGGTAAATGCAAAAGTGCACCAGTAAAATACAAAAACGTGATGGAAAAATAAATGCTCCCACCAGCTCGTCCTATGCACATTGTAGAAGTTACCAATAAGCCAAATGCAGAAAAAGGTGAAGGATACTGAGTATCCGAACTGCGCTTCGCTTTAAGGTGATGTGTGTAATTGTAACAGTACAAGGAATACACAAAGCTAGACTGTCTCTTGGTACAGTCTTATGGACTATTCTGTTTCCCCACAAGAATGAGCAACAGGATAAGGTTAGTCAAGCACAAGGCTCTGCTTACCTCCCGAAAGTCAGAACCGGGTTGAAAGCAAAAAGAAAAGGTGTCCCATGGAAGTCTATGCGGAGAAAGCAGTAAAAATAAACTATTTCCTAGCCATGATCTCCCTTGATCCTGCTGTTAGGACAGTTTTTCTGAAGTCCAAATAACTGCTTAGTAAAACCATTCAACTGAGACCGTCCCGGACTCCGCTTTTAGTATAAGGCTGTACCACCGGAGTATATGGTAGCATAGACTGAGCAGCCAGGCTTATATTATTAGTGGAGAGAGGATAATAGAATCAGTACAAATAAATTCTAGTATACATATGGTCCAATGAAAGACAAACGCTTTATATTGTAAAAAATGGTTTGTTTAAATACAAGTAGGCCCTGATAAATTTTGGCAGATAGAAGTACCATCACAGATCATATAAACACATTATAAAAACACAACACTATGCTTTAAAGTACACCGGCCAAATCATATACCTTATTGAGAAAACAAACACTGTTTCTAGATAAGTCGGACCTTATCAAACCCATTTAGTATAGGACACACCCATTCATGTGGAGTAAAACCATTAGTTACTTTCAGATTACAGTAATTCAAGGGAAGGAGACCCTGTCACTTATGCAGTGACACTCAGTTAAGGAATGATCCCCGTTACCAGGCAACCTTTATTAATAGTGGAACACTCATTCAAGGAACAGTCTATACCTATACCTACTTTGAGGAGAACTGGTAATCTAGGTGAGTAAGACCTGTTGGTGTAATATTCAGTTACAGTTGCTTTTCAGCTGAGTGGAGCATAGTCTAAGATGAGCAAGAATTCTTTACACTAATTTAGGATGCACCCGGCCGGCCAAGGTCAGCTACACCCAAAGAACACTTTTCGAGAATGGCACACAGCTATTCTAGGCAGGTAAATCTAAGGATGTAATCTCCAATTACAGTTGCTTTTATGATCAGTGGGACACATATTGAGATAAGCAATACCTCTTTAACTTATTTTAGGATGTCGCACAACGAACTCGGGGTCAATAAAGCGTATATCATTTTTAAAGGAGATGTCAGTAACTTAAAGGTAGGTATAAACTGAAGACTGTTTAAGCATCTGTATAAAACAGACCAAGAAAACCAAAACCCAATGTTACACTTATAATGACTCAATATTATTCTAGGTAAGTAAAATGATCTAGGTGCCAGCTTGTAGGCAGGGCGAGAGGGTTCTGTTGCAGGCAAGTCAGAGTTCCTGTGGAAGACTGTTCAAATGAGTAAGTAATTCACTTTAAAGTTAGTTAGGGCCCAGGGGCTTATGAGAATACACCCTAGAAAGATTCCAGCAGTGGGCCTGGGTGAACTGGATGATAGGACTCCTAATCACAGAAAACACCCCAAAAGCTTAACAGAAATCACACAGGCTTAAGGTAAGGAAATACCCGAGGCAAACACAGTACCTCAGCACAGAAGAAGAGTTGCAGCAGGAAGACTTCAGTATCTGCTGCCAAAAACCTGGTTGATGGATTCCTTTGTCAGGAAGACATAAAACTGAAATTTGGGAGGGAATTTGCATGCAGGTTTAACGGAGAAGGCTTCAAGCAAGAGTTTCCTCACGGCTGGATGCAGCTCTGTGGTTTTGCCACCCTTTTCAGGACTCGGAAGAAGACTGAATATTGCTGGTTGGATTCTTGTTGTTTGCAAGGTCCAGCACTCAGAGGCCACTTTTAGGACTCAAATTGTAACTCTGGAGTTCCAGCAGGATGCCGCCAAAGTGTCAGCTTAGTTCGGAAGACTGTGCACCGGATAGTGTCTCATGGTCCCAGTTTATTGGGGTATTGCAGCCTCGCAAGGTCACAGCATGACATGAGATGGCTCAAAATGCAGGTCTTATGTCTAATGGATCTCACTAGGCTCTGGGTCTGGGTTGTCCTTGTCAGGATCTCAACAAAGCACAAAAATCAAGCCAGCGGATATGTAAATAAGTCTACTGAAAGACGCACAATCCCACCAGCAGTAGCAGTCGGGAGCGGTCCCTCTATAAACTCCTCAGATCACTGCACATAATTCACA
This sequence comes from Ambystoma mexicanum, assembly GCF_040938575.1. Lineage (NCBI taxonomy): Eukaryota > Metazoa > Chordata > Amphibia > Caudata > Ambystomatidae > Ambystoma > Ambystoma mexicanum. The sequence continues at coordinate 953,450,379 of NC_090939.1, forward strand.
AAAACATATATGAAAAATTTGTTTTCCATTATTTAATTAGAAACATTAAAATGATTTAAGTCAGAGCTCATACATGAATAAGAGTAAATGTAAAAAAGGACACAACTATACAGCACGAATAAAGTGCATAATGTGAAGAAAATACTAATTTCCCAATAGGACTGCTAATAGCTGGCTGCCAGATCACAAGCTGGGGAATGATCACCATCGTCCCCAAATAGGTCTAAGTCAATGTCGGTGGATTCCCTTGGGTAGGAAAAATCCTGGTCAACTGAACAAAGTCAGGATGGTTTAGAAATGAATTCAAAGATGGATTGAATCCTGAAAGTGACAGAGAAGAAAAATCGTTGTTTCCAAATGTAGCAGTTTAAATATTTCATAAAAACAGAAACTGAAGAATCTTCACAAAAGCAATAATAAACCCATACTCTAAAAAAATCTAACATGGGATGCTATACGTCAACTACTAAGGTGACATGCGAAATAAACCACAAATACATAAAAACAGTATAGTGAGCATGGCGCCTTAGAACAGGTAGTTTCGATGGAAAACACATCTAGCTGAATTACAGATGTCCATCTTCATCAGGACGTAGCATTCCCGTATAAACGTTCTTGAAAATTCATCTGTGCCTTGGATTTACCTACACAAATGTTACAAATTACAGAGACACTAAAATATATGTTCTCCAAACAGAAAATAATAATAAAAAGATATAACATCAGAACAACCATATATGTAAACAGCACAATAGTTCATACATAATATCCGTACATAAAAACAAGTGATCTGAGGATCCCAAAGAAGGACCAATCCCCCAACATTGGTTTGGAACGTGCAAAGTGACTAGTAGGGGAGAAAATTGTCAGGATCCCGCCGTCGATGGGGAGGAAGAGTAACCGCAGGTTCATGCTACACAGCATGCTCTCCAGTTGCTAGAAATCACTAGAGCAGTCGTCTCTTCCTCTTCGATTTCAGCTCCAGTGGCCGACTTGTCAGCAGCTTCGAGGTTCTGAGTTTTTATCGGGAATTACAGCACAACATCTGAATGTCAAGACCGGAGGCTCACATTATGCTTCTCTTTCTTTCTTTAAATAATTAAAGAAAACTCAGCAGCAAGATATTTTCTCAGTGTACAGAAAATATAACAGTAAATTTAACAATGAAACAACATATGTCCTATACATCCTGAAAATAACATAAAACTTCATTTCCCAGGGGCTTGTGGAAAAGTTCAATAGAAGGTCACCAACATGTGACCAGTATCCTCCAATGAGTGATCAAGTCCCCACATAAACAGTCTTGAATATGATGCACTTCCTCTTTCTTTGCTCCTCACAGCAAGAGATAAGTACATCATATTCAATACTGTATTATTGTCTGCTACTTTGTGGTTGTTGCATTTTGTCAATTGCTTGTTTATATTGAGGCTTTGCTTCAAATTTAGAGTTCGCCGCGCATCGTTAACATTCTTTGTTTGTCAAAGACGCTCTACGCGCCATCAGCTGCGTAATCGGATCTCTCCGACGCCAGCTACTTCCTGCTGGCATCGGAGAGTACTGCGCGGCAAAGTAATCATTATTTTTCGGCTTTACAAGCCGTGTATACTATCAACGCGAGGGTCCGCCTTCGCGAACCCTCGCCTGTGTTCTCCGCTGCTTCCCCGACACGCATTGTGTGAGGAAGTTCTGGGAAGCAGCGGCTTCGACCGGTTTATAGTCATAATGTCGAAAATAATAATGTCGACATCCTATACTTATAATGTAAAAAGTCATTTTTTCGAAAAAAAAATGTCGACATTTTTTTTTTGACATTATGACTATAAACCCTTAAAACTATCAACACCTCACCCAACACCCCCCTGCCACCCCCCCCACACCCCCCAACCACCCTTTCACCCCTCACACTCAACACATACCATTTATTTATTTATTTATTTATTTATTAAATAAATAAACTAAAAAAGGATCATTTACTATGGGGGGTCCCCCCCAACCCCCCCTCACCCAACACCCCCCTGCCACCCCCCCCACACCCCCCAACCACCCTTTCACCCCTCATACTCAACACATACCAATTATTTATTTATTTATTTATTCAATAAATAAATAAACTAAAAAAGGATCATTTACTATGGGGGGGGTCCCCCCCCAACCCCCCCTCACCCAACACCCCCCTGCCACCCCCCCACACCCCCCAACCACCCTTTCACCCCTCATACTCAACACATACCAATTATTTATTTATTTATTTATTCAATAATTAAATAAATAAAAATTGTATTTACTATGGGGGGGTCCCCCCCCAAACCCCCCTTCACCCAACACCCCCCCACACCCCCCAACCACCCCTCATACTCACCACATCATATATATATTTATTTATTTATTTATTCATGCACTAATTTAAATTTCGAAAAAATATCGAAAAATGTCGACATTTTTGTTTGTCGACATTATTGTTTTTCGACATTAATTTGTCGACATTTTGACTGTCGACATTATTGATGTCGACATTATGACTGCACACCGCTTCGACCTACGTGTGACCAGTTTCACCCGCAGTCACCAGAGGGAGTGCCTGCTCCAGCAGGTGCTTTCTTCAGCTTTCTGGCACTCGAGAGCGCATTTTTCGTTAAGTTTCATAAAGAATTTGCGATTGCGAGCGCCAGGAGCTGTTTCTCCATTCTTCTACATCTGCCTCAGCATATAAAAAAAAGCGAACAAGGAGGCAGCCTAATGCTGACACTGCCCATTTCAGCAGGGCTATATAGAGGCTCCTCATAATCACAACTGTGGGTTTGAGAGAAGGCGGTCTGTGCCCACAAAAGAAGAAAAGATGATAATATATATATATATCTTTAAAAAATAAATTTTAAAAAAGAGTAAGATCAGGGAGTACAGAAAGGTGCAATTTTACATCCATTTTACATCCTGGCAGCTCAATACTTCACTCATGAGGACCAGGATTGGCCTGAATATGAGGAAGATACTTAAGAAATTGATGAAGTGGCGATGGCAAGCAGCATAGAAAAGGTCTCAGTGGAGACTAGCATCCAGAGAGCTGTATCGGAGATGCTCCTGCCTATCCAGCAGCACCTGGACAACATGGAGGAGCAACTACAAGAGAACTCCCTACCAAGAAAAAAGACTCAAAAAAAGAAAGCACCTTTCGGATGGGGGATGTATTCCGGCTCGCTTGAGTAAAGACTGACTCCCCCGAGCCAGCCAGAACCAGCCACTGCTGCCCTTTCAGACACCGTCTCCAGGCTGAAAAAGGCCTTTTTGAATAGGAATGAGACCCCTTCCGCCGATGGACCCTCTTGCCCCGAGGAAGAAAACTGGGGCACCAGACCCTCGAGCCCTGAAGGATACCAACAGGGCTTTGACCAAGAAGGGTATGATTATAACAGTTTGTCTCCTGTCTCTTCCAACGAAGACACACCGACCCTCCACCTCGGGGATTGCGGCAGCCCCCGTCCCTAAGAAGACAGCTAAGGAGCATTCTTCCTCTAAGGGGATGTTTTCCCCGGAAGACTTGGTGCATCCCAGAACTTCCGACTGGGAGCCATCTCCAAGAACTACAGCGTACATTAAAGACAGGCTGCGCAAGCCTTTAGACAAAGAGGTTTGAGCGAGACTTAAAGCAGAATGCCCATACTGGAGCCTTGACACTGGAGTTAGACTCCAAAATGGGAAAGAATGCCAAGGATCCAAGAAAGGGCATATATCGTACCTGGAAGTCCTGCCAAGACAGGGTGCTGGTCTTCACCGGTCCGCTAGCAAAAATGATGGACCTGGCTGAAGCAGCCATACCCACAGGTGATCCTATTGACCCACAGGTGATCCTATTGACCCAATGATTCTTTCGGGCTGGGCTCAAAGAGCCATTTGTTTGTTGGGCAATGCCAGCTGTGCCATTTCAGCCGAGCGCCGCAAGGGTATCCTTTACAAAATCGATGCCAAGCTATCTGAGTTAGCAGACAGAGTCCGGAGCAGCTGCCCAAGGTCTGCTCTTTGGCGACTCCTTTGTGAAGGAGATGACTAAGTTTGTGGGCACCTTTACTGCACTAGACAAAGCGCAATCCTCCAAGAGTTGTCTCTTCAACAATTTTCGCCATGGCTGGACGAGGTAGAGGTTGCTCGTCTGGCCGATACACTCTTGATCGAAGACCTCAGCAATCCAGGGATCATCAAGCCTAGCAGGATCGCACAGACACCTTCTTCCCTTCGAGAGGGCGAGGAAGAGGTTGTGGTTGGAGGAGAGCCGTCCGATACCCAGCACAGCAACAAACCACAGGTCAGTCTACCTATCGCAGCGCCCACGCTGTTAATGCCTATAGGAGGGAGGCTAGCTCCTTTTTGCGCATGCATGGGATTCCTTATCTGGGGACGCTTGGGTCAGAGACACAGTTCACGGCATGCGCCTGGAATTCTTCTCACAACCTTTTCAAACAGGTCGTCCCATTCCGATTACAATGTCCAAAGAGGACGAGGTAGCGCTGGACAAGGAAATTCACAGATTAGCATTGAAACAAGCGATTCGCCCCTGCACAAGTCTAGGGGGTTTCTTCAGCCCCATATTTCTGGTACGCAGGAAGCAGAAAGTGTGTCCAGTGATAAACCTAAGGGCCCTCAACGATTTTATCGTCATTTCAAGATGGAGGGTATTCACATGCTCAGGGACCTCCTGAGACCCAACGACTGGCTTATGCGGCTGGACCTGAAAGATGCGTACCTTGCGGTGCCCCTACATCAGGACCACGCAAGCTACTTGAGATTCTCCTGGAAACAGAGACCGGGAATTCACGAGCTTACCATTCCGTCACTCTTCAGCTCCTTGGGCTTTCCCCAAGCTCCTGAGACCAGTAGTGGCACATTTAAGAGAACAAGGTGTCAGACTGATAATATATTTGGACTGTATTATCTTCATGGCACAATCACAAGCTCTGGTAGAGCAGCAGACCAAGCTGGCCATAGATCTACTACACAGTCTCGGATTCCTCATAAATTGGGAGAAATCGTTCTTCCACGCATCCAGAAACCTAGTGTTTTTAGGGTTCGTCGTTGACACCGAAACGGCTCAGCTCCCTCTTCCGGCGGCCAATATTCATTCCACCAAACGGGAAATCCGCAGACTCCTGCAGAGGGACGATGTATCCCTTCGAGACCTAGCAAGTGTAATAGGACTTCTCTCCTCCTCCTATCCAAGCTATTTTTCCCGGACCTCTACACTATCGAGAGTTAGAGGCTAAAGGGACAGCATTTAAGACAGTCTTTCTTACTCACAGCGACTGACTCTATCACCAGAAGCGAACGGAACTCAACTGGTGGCTCATACACATGGAGGCCTGGAACGGCCGGGCAATCTTCAGATCTGCCCCAGACATAGTGTTAGACGCCAGCCGTTCCGGCTGGGGAGCCAGATGTGGTCCAGTGGCCACAGGAGGACATGGTCACCTCAGGAAATCGGAATGCATATAAGCTGCATAGAGCTCCTAGCGGGTTCCTTCGAAGTACGCTCCTTTAACAAAGACAGGTGAGCTGTTGTATCTTACTAAAGATGGACAACATTTCAGCAGTAAGATACACCAGTCATCTTGGTGGCACCAAATCTCGGCCCCTACTGGAACTAGCCAAAGATTTTTGGCATTACTCTAGAGCACCGGATTTCAGTCACGGCAGAATATCTACCAGGCCTTCCGAACGTAGTTGCGGATTGGTACTCCCGCCATGCAGTCGATTACAGCGACTGGAGGCTCGAAAGAAAAGTCTTCCTTCGACTTGCAGGTTTGGGGTCCCATGTCCAAAGACCTGTTTGCCTCACGCCTGAACACTCAGCTACCAGTGTTTTTCAGCTGGAATCCAGATCCAGCAGCGACTGCCACGGATTCTTTCCTCCAACATTGAACCGAAGGGGTACACTATGCCTTTCCCCCCTTCAACATGATCGCAAGGACCCTGGTGAAGGCCTGTCAGGAACGAACAGAATTGGTTCTTGTGGCCCCGGTCTGGACCTATCAGACCTGGTATCCAGTTCTTCTGGAACTTTATTCAGATTTTCCAATCCTTCTACCCCAATTTCCAGATCTGCTGCTGAATCCTGTGGGGCAGCGTCACCCCCCTTCTCTTCCAAGGATCTCTGGTCCTAGCAGCCTGGAGGATTTCAGGTCAAGGTGATGAGTTCCAGGCATGTCTCACATGGCAGTCGGCCTCATTGAGGAGAGTTGGGCCCCGGCTACCCTCAAAAGTTACTCTAACTCATGGAACGCCTGGAGGAGCTGGTGTCGAGACAAAGGTTTACATCCAGTTTCGGCACCTATAGAGGAAATTCTGAATTTCCTAGCATCCTTAGTGGAAAGGGGTCTGGCCTACAGAACAGTTAACGCATATCGCTCTGCTACTTCAGCAGGCCACGGCCCCATATTCCAACAGGTGAACACCACCTGGTCTGCAGGCTACTTAAGGGCATCAGACTTACAGCTCCGCCCCCGTCTCGTTACGGTAAACTTTGAGACGTTAAGGAAGTGTTGAACCTTTTCCTATCTTGGCCAGATAATGAGGTGTTATCTCGCACTGCCCTATCCGGCAAACTCACTACACTGCTCAGTCTAGTCTCCTGCTGGAGAGTTTCTGATGTCGGAGCCCTCGATCTGGCGGGCAGAACCTTCTCCCCCAACGGCATAGAGTTCTACATACATAGAAGGACGAAGTGCAACTCAAGAGTGATTTCTTATCCTGCCTTTAGAGACCAGCCCAAGCTCTGCTTAGTCAGATGCCTCAAGGCTTACGAAGAGGTCAAGGCTCCACTTAGAACCTCCCCTGAAGGGCAACTATTAATAGCCTTACGTAAACCTCATAAAGCAGTTTGCGCTCCGATTCTAGCGCGCTGGGTGCGGTGGACTTAAACACAGGCAGGAATAGATACCTTGCACTTCGGAGCCCACTCCATGAGAGGAGCCATGGCTTCTAAGACTTCAAGTCGGGATCCGACTGGAAGATATCATGAAAATGCCAGACTGGCAAAGTGAATTGGTATTCAAGCAATTCTAACTGAAACCGGTAGAACAGCCGGCATCTATTGTGGTAAGTAAGCTTTAACCAAGCATAATGTGAGCCTCCGGTCTTGACATAGAATAAAGATTTTCCATAATAACTTACTAGAAAGTCTTAATTCTATTAAAGACACGGAGGCGAGCATTATCCCACCCGGCCAGAAATTGGAATGTATCACGTTCAATGATAATATATCTGCATTGATAATTGTTATATGATTTTGAATGCATGACTGTTTTTCAAAATAAAACAACATATTTCTCTCCCACCCCTCTACGGGAACTAGGGCTATAATATGCATGAACTAACTGCAATTATCTCTCTCTTAACAGTCTACCGACAAATCTGCCTAATTAATGGCACCTTTTTACCTACTACTACGAGTTCACTTGAGTTCCGAATCTTCTATCGGTCAAGTTTGCAGCTTTGAAAGAGGAAGTGCATCACATTCAAGACTGTTTATGTGGGGACTTGATCGCTCATTGGAGGATACTGGTCACATGTTGGTGACCTTATATTCAACTTTTCCACAGGCCCCTGGGAAATGAAGTTTTATGTTATTTTCAGGATTTATAGGACAAATTATGTTGTTTAATTGTTAAATGTATTGTTATATTTTCTGTACACTGAGAAAATATCTTGCTGCTGAGCTTTCTTTAATTATTTAAATAAAGAAAGAGAAGTATAATGCTCACCTCCGTGTCTTTAATAGAATTAAGATTTTCTAGTAAGTTATTATGGAAAATCTTTATTCTAGCTCAACTGCGGGTGGTTTTTCCATGTCATACGCCAGGTAGTGACTTTGAAAACATTTCTAACAGCGCATCGAGTTTCTCACCTGAATAGTAACCTTTTCCTGGCCCATCCATGCGTTCTTGGAGTTTTCTACCAGACTGCAATTTCAGCTGGTTTGGATGATTTTCTTTGTACTTTTTTAAACCACTGGATTACTCATGCCAATTGAAACAGATTGTTTACTTAATGATTCTTAGTTATTTTGTAACTGTTTTCTTGATGTAATTTGACGAGTAGTACCTATGGGATCAGTTATAAAAAATTTTTAAAAAACCACTGCGTTACAATGTTTTTACTAGGTCCCCTGAGTTTAGAAATTACTTGCTGGTTGCATTTCATTCTTTTTGCGAAACTACTGAGATTATTAGACCCACATCTTATTGTGCCATTTGAGAAAAATAAATTGGTGGAAAATCTATATTGCTTGTTTGTGACTTTGATATCTTAGACGGTTTCTTTTTTAAATCCTTATGGATGACCAATGATCTTTTTGCTCTCACCCACCAGGCTGAATTGCCTCCACTACCCAAAGACCTCAAAGGAGAGACTTTTTCACATGTATTTGGGACAAACACTTCCAGTTTGGAACTCTTTCTTCTCAGCAGGAAGATCAAAGGACCCAGTTGGCTGGAAATAAAAACACCACGTAAGCATTCTTAACTAATTTGCTCACAACTGTTGTAGTCTTGATTAAGGGCATCTCATACCATGATGTTGTAATATCTACCATAGTAGTGGAATTGTTTCTTCAGTCTTATTAATTTACATATTTCAGGTACGCTATCTGCATCACTGTGAGTCGATACACCTCCAGAGAGTAGTGCTTATTTGATGGCAGGCCATTTGAAATGACACTAGATTAGTTCTCAAGCAAACTTATAGCCAATATTAAAAACATTTCAAGACCTTACAATTCTGGACAGTAATTTTCTCCAGAAGCCTGGTTTTCCTCTGAACTACTGAAAACAGCAGAGATGGCAATTTATTTTGTAGTACTAATACCATGGTTTTTATTCATGATGAGGTTTGGAAATGAGAGAAAATGCATTTTAAATTCTTTTGTAGGTCAATGCCTAGCTAATGTTACTCCTCTTTAGTTTTTTTGCCGGATTAAAGGATTTATCTGCACTTCAGCTGGACTGAATAGTATTTAATCATTTTTCCTTTGAAGACAAATGTGTATATATTGGCTTTACATTGGTTAGTACATTTCTTTTCTAGATAGATATATTTGGACAGTGATTGTTACTCATTTCAAATTCTCGTGTTCCCGTCACCCTGTATCCACCCTGTGTAGTTGGATTGCAAACTGACGAAGACTAACAGCAAGAGGTAGGTTTGCAGTTGGTGGCATTTGAAATAATTGACATTTTTAGAGTGCTTGGGTGGGTAGGTGCACACCATCAATTCAGTTGGATCGCTTAAAGTTCCTGATAACCATGCTTGAGAGTGGGTGCTTGATCTACATCAATCTGGGGTGACCTCGGTCTCAGAGGGACGGGCAGCTTAGTCCAGTCGCTCTGTCAGAGCCATCTAAATTGGACAACGCTTGCCAAGTCAATTTGCATAGGGCTACCATAGATCATGCCACACTGTCTTCCCCAGCGAGGGTCCCATAGAGGCCAACATTATCCATTAAAGAGAGAGCCAAGTCCCCCAATTCTGACATCACAGAACCAATACAGGAAATATCTCCATTGGTACCCATACCTGGTCAAATAGTAGTTAAACAACTTGTAGTGAGGACTGCTAAACTCAAGAAGGCACTTCGGGAGAGTCCTCATCTAAAAAAATCACAAATGCTCAAATTAAATGACTTGAGAACCTATGACTTAATCATGGACCAAAGGAACTTTGTCATTACCAATATCCCGAAGACCAAACGAAAAGAATAAAGATTTTCCATAATAACTTACTAGAAATTCTTGATTCTATTAAAGACACAGAGGCGAGCGAGCATTATGCTTCGCTTTCTTTTATTTATAAATAGAAATCTCAGCAGCAAGTGTTTATGCACCTTACTGAAAGCACAGGTATGCGTGGCAGACAAAAGGTGCATGAAAACACAAAGAATTTAGTGAAACATGAACAATAATAGTGTAAATCCGAGAAAAAATACATTTCCCATGGTGCTTCAGGAAGGTGCCCAGTTAAAGGATCGATTACAAAAGGTTCGAATCAAATGCAAAAGGTGAGTCAATAGGATCGAAAACCAAAGGTTTGAATTTTTTTGGGTTTCCGTGTAGGTAAAACATTTTTTACCACAAAAAAGGGGGTTAGGGGCCCACCCTCCAAAAAGAAAATAAAAAAAAGTTTTCAACCTTTTTGTTTTCAGTCTTTTTTGATTCAAACCAATTGTAATTCAAACCTTTTGATTCGAACTTTTGACCTATAACCCTTCAGGAAAGGTCCAGCAAGGGTCACCAACATGTGACCTAGTCCACCAATGAATAACTAGTTGTCCATATAAACAGTCATGTAGATTATGTCACTTCTTCTTTCGAAGCTGCGAACTTGGCTGTTCAAGAAGAAAGACGGTAAAAAGAACTACTGCAACTGAGGTCGTCTTAAAACGGAAGCCGAAGCGGAGCTGATTAGGCGATCAGGAGGGCTTGTCTGTAGCCGCTGTCAGAGAATAGAAAATAACTAGAATTAGTTTATGCATCAGAGAACCCTAGTTCCCCTTACGGGGGTGGGAGAGAAATAATGTGTTAGCTTGACATGCATAAGTCAGTCAAATAAGCAGTAACATTCCCAAACAAGTCGCTCAATTACCCAAAGGTGATTAGCCCTGTTATTTCTCTCGCTGAGTGGGATAATGCTCGCCTCCATGTCTTTAATAGAATCAAGAATTTCTAGTAAGTTATTATGGAAAATCTTTATTCTATTTATTTATTTGCATTTGTTGAGCTCACAGCAGACCGAAGACGACGTGACGCTAGTTACAGTGTTGCTTATACTTAGTTACATACAGTTCATGTCCGTACGGTTACATTGGACGAGATACTTTTTTACAGATATGCAAGAGCAGCAGGAGCACATGAAAAAGGGGTTAGTTAAATAGGGCAGTTTTGAGCTTTTTTTCGGAAGGAAAAGAGATGCATCAGCTCTGAGGTCAGTAGGTAGGGCATTCCAGAGTTTAGGTGCGAGGAAGGGGAAGTCTATGCCTCCTGCTTTGGTTCTGTTGATGCAAGGTATTGCTAGTTGATTCGTGTATTGTGCTTTTCTTGGTCTCGTGGATTGATATCTACCGATTGTGTCAGATAAATAAGAGGGGGCTGTGAGGTTGATGCATTTATGGGTGGTTGTGAGAATTTTGAAAGATACTGTCTTTGACTGGGAGCCAGTGAGCAGCCTTTCTGGCTTGTGTGATGTTCTCTTTTTGGTATGCTGAGAGCTGCTCGGAGCGTTGTTTTGGGTTGTTTGGAGCCTAGATAAGTTCTTTTTGGAGGTGCCGGCTAGGAGCGCATTACAATAGTCTAGTTTGGCTCCTATAGTTGCTAGGGTGATGGAGAGGCAGTTTTCCTTGGTTAGGAATGGTTTTATTGCGTTAATGAGTTTAGTACTCAGTGCTGAGGCCGAGACTATGGCGCGGACTTGTTTGTCCATGGATAGCGTAGCGTCTATGTGAACCCCCAGTGTTTTGACTGAGGATAGGACTGGGATGATACAATTGTCTATGTTGAAATTGATGTACAGTGGGTTGAGGTTGGAGAGGGTGGATTTCTGTCCTAGAATGAAGATTTCGGTCTTGTCCCCGTTCAAGCAGAGGCCGTTAGTAGCCATCCATGCTTGTATGGTAGAGTAGATTTGCTGTAGGGTAGAGGCGTCTTGGTGATAATTCCCTGTCAGGGGGAGGAGAACCTGCGTGTCGTCGACGTAATTTGTGTAGGTGATCCCCAGTGCGTCTAGTTTATCAAATAGTGGCTTGGTAAAAAGATTATAGTGCGTGGGGGCAGTACAGGAACATTGTGGCACACCACAGTGGATGATGGAGGGTGCTGCATTTGCTGTGTTAGAGAACACTTTCATAGCTCTACCCTCTAAGAATGATGTTACCCAGGATGCTGCATCATTTGAGAAGTGTGCAGCGTGTGTCAGGTGACTAGTAAGAGTAGTGTGGTCTACCAGATCAAACGCAGCTGAAAGGTCAAGGAGAAGGAGGGCGGGCTTGCCTTTGTCTAGGATGTTGGTAATTTCGTTTAAGTCTAGAAGGGCGGTTTCAGTTCCGTGTCCCTTGCGGAACCCAGATTGTCCTATCTAGGATTGCGTTCGATTCAAGGTATAGTTGAATCTGTTTGTGGGCGGCCTTGTCAAATAGTTTCAGGAGGAATGGGACTGTGGTTATGGGTCGGTAATTGTTAGGGTTAGTAGGGTCTAGCGTCGTTTTTTTTAAGAGAGGGCGTACCCAGGCCTCTTTAAGGCTGCCTGGGACTATGCCCGTTTTGAAGGATGAATTGATGAAGGCTGTGAGAAGAGGGGCGAATGGTTCTGCGCAGTCTTTGATGATTTTAGGGGGTATACATCACCCTTACATTGTGAGGGTTTGAGGTGTCTGAGAATGTCAGTGACCTCGACTTCGGAGATTTCGGTAAATGCAAATTTGGGCATGTTTCTTACTTTTACATCAGGTTTTATCTGTGTATGTACACTTTGCTTTGGTAAAGTATTGAAGTGGTGGGATATTTTGTTTTGGATGAGGTTTATTTTTGTAAGCATGGCTGATTGAATGCCTGTACACCATGCCTCGTCTTTGACGATCTCATCAGGGCATGTAGGTGGTACGGTTAGTGCTTTGAATATATTGAAAAGTTCTTTAGAGTGGGAGTTGGCATTGGGGATCCGGTGGTTGTAGGCTTCAGATTTAGCAAGGAAGATTGCGTCTTTGTATTTTTTTGCTATGGATTTGAAGTTAGCTTTTGTGGTATCGCAGGGGTTAAGCTGTCAATTTTTGAGCGCTAAGCGTTTGTCTTTGCGCAAAGTCTGGAGTTCCTTTGTGAACCAGGAATTGGAGTGGAAGGATTTTTTTCATTTTTGTTTTCCAATGGGGCAACGGTGTTGACAGCCATTGTGATGGTGTCTTTGAATATTTCTGCAAGGATGTTGGGGGTCAGCGGAGAACGGGGGCGCTAGGCATGGCAGATTGAGGAGTGCACTGATATTGTCAGTGGTGAGTTTTTTGGCACTTCTGGCTAAGGTCGCCGGTGCTTTAGTAGGCACTTTAGCGCTTAGTGAGACAGGGATGTCAAATAGGAGAAGGTTGTGGTCTGTCCATGAGAGGCTAGTATTGGAGGTGATGGCTGTTACATTTGTGGTCTATAATCCAATCTAGGATGCGTCCTTTAGCATGAGTAGACAGTGATCTTTTGAGCGAAGCCTAGGTCTTGGAGGTCTTTGGCTAGAGAGATAGCAGTTTTGTCCTTGGCGTCGTTGAATCCTAGGTTAAGGTCACCTATAAGTAGTGATTTTGTGGATTTTTTTAAGGTTGTTTCCTAGGAGGTGATTGACTTGACCTATGAAATTGGTGGTTGGGACGGGTGGACGCTATACTGTATGAATATTTATTGAGCTGTTTGGAGAGAGTGCTAATTTGACTGATAGGATGTCAAGCCGGAGGCTCCTATTATGCTTGTTTAAAGCTTACTCACCACAATAAATGCTTATTCTACCGGTTTCAGATAGAATTCCTTAAATATTGATTCACCTGACCAGTCCGCCATTCTCATGTCTTCTAGGCAGACTCTGACCTGAAATGCTTTGGAAGCCATAGCTCCTCTCACGAAGTGGGCCCCGAAATGCAGGGTATCTATTCCTGCTTGAGTCCAGCGCACCCAGCAGGCTAGGGTTGGTGCTGAAACTGCCTTGTGCGGTTTATGCAGGGCTATTAGCAGTTGCCTGTTAGGGGAAGTCCTAAGCAGGGCAGTCTGCTCCTCGTAAACCTTTAAACATTTAATTAGGCAAAGCTTAGGCTGGTCTTTGAAAGCAGGGTACGAAATCACCCTAGAGTTACATTTCGTTCTCCTGTGCAAGTGGAATACTAATCCATCAGGAGAAAAGGTCCTGCCCGCCAGATCGTGACCTCCGACGTCAGAGACCCTCCTGCAGGAGACTAAGCAGAGCAGCGTAGTAAGTTTGCCTGACAAACCAGTCCGGGATAGGTCCTTGTTATGTGGCCATGACAGAAAAAGATTCAGAACCTTGATGACGTCATAAAGCTTATCGTAGCGGGACGGGTGCGGAATTGTAAGTCTGATGCTTTTAAGCAGTCTGCAAACGAGCTGATGCTCTCCTGCTGAAAGCCCCTGAATTGAGGTCCTGGCTCGCCGAAATAGCTGAGTGGTAGGTGTTAACTGTCCTATAGGCGAGACCTCTTTCAACTAATGATGCCAGGAAATTTAGGATTTCCTCTATAGGTGCTGAAACTGGATGCGAAACGTTCCTCCGGCACTAGTTACTCCAGGCGCTCCAGGAGTTAGAATACCTCTTGAGGGTAGCAGGGGCCCAGCTTTTCTCGATGAGGTTGACCGCCATGGCTGATATGCCGGGAATCCCCCACCTCGGCCTGAAATCCTCCAGGCTGCTAGATTCAGTGATCCGTTGAGGAGAAGGGGGTGATGCTGCCCTGACGGATCCAGAAGATCTGGAAATTGGGGTAGAAGGATTGGAAAATCCGAAGAAAGTTCCAGAAGAACTGGCTACCAGGTCTGAGGGGTCCAGACCGGGGCTATGAGGACCAGGTCTGTATTCTGTTGACGGGCCTTCGCCAGGGTCCTCGCTATCATTGCAAATGGGGTGGGAAAAGCATAATGAATCCCCCGGGTCCATCGCTCGAGGAATTGATCGGTCGCAGCTGCTGCTGGATCGGTCTCCAGCTGTTAAGGATGGGTAGCTGGGTGTTGAGATGGGATGCAAAGAGATCTACGGACATGGGGCCCCATGTTCACTGGAGGCGGAGAAAGACCTCTGTTGAGCCTCCAGTCGCTGAAATCTCTGGAGTGACGGGAGTACCAATCTGCCACTACGTTTGTGAGCCCTGGGAGATATTCCGCTGTCACTGAGATCCGATGCTCCAAACAGAAATGCCAAAAATGTTTGGCTAACTCCGCTAGAGGTCTTGATCTGGTCCCTCCCAGATGATGTACCGTACTGCAGAAATGTTGTCCATTTTCAGCAAGAAACAACTCGCTCTGCCTCTGGCAAAAGAGCGCACAGCGAAGGACCCTGCAAGGAGCTCCATACAGTTTATATGCATTTCCAGCTCCTGAGGTGACCAGGTCCCTCCTGTGGTGACAGAGCCGCATCTCGCTCCCCAACCGGAGCGACTGGCGTCTGATTCTATATCGGGGGTGGATCCGAAAATGGCTCTGCCGTTCCAGGCTTCCATGTGGGTGAGCCACCAATTGAGCTCCGTTCTCGCGGAGGTCGACAGTGTCAGACGCTGAGAGTAGGAGAGGCTCAGTCTCAGGTGCTGACCCTTGAGCCTTTGCAATTCTCTGTAATGAAGAGGACCGGGAAAAATCGCTTGAATGGAAGAAGACAGGAGACCGATTACTCTTGCCAACTCTCGAAGAGATATGAGGTCCGTCTCCGTGTTGCGTGTGTTTTGGCCATGGGAAGATGAAGTTGCGAGTTCATGGTGTGTACCAGGAAACCGAGAAATTCTAGATTCTAAGATGGACTGAGTACCAATTTCTCCCAGTTCATGAGGAAACCAAGACTGTGTAGTAGGTTGATGGCTAGTCTGGCTTGAAGCTCTACTAGGGCTTGAGAATGTGCCATGAAGATAATGTCTAGATAGACGATCAATCTGACTCCCAGTTCTCTCAAGCGGGCTACTACGGGCTGTAGAAGTTTGGTAAAGGGCCAAGGCGCTGAGGAGAACCCGAAAGGTAAACTCATGCACTCCCAGTCTTGGTTTTTCCAGGAAAACCTGAGATAGCTTGCTTGGGCCTGGTGAATGGTAACTGCTAGGTAAGCGTCCTTAAAGTCCAGGCGCATGAGACAGTCGTTTGGCATCGGGATGTCCCTGAGCATGTGTATTCCTTCCATCTTGAAGTGATGGTAGACAATTAAGTCGTTAAATGCCCTCAAATTTATCACTGGGCGTACTTTCTGCTTCCTGCGAACCAAGAATATATAGGGCTGTAGAAACCGCCTTGGCTCGAGCAGGGGCGAATTGCCTGTTTTAGATGTAGACTGCGGATTTCGCCGTCTAACGCATACTCGTCTCCGCTATAGACATAACTAATGGAGCAGGCGAGCGGTCTGATGAGGTTGAGCGACGAACTCTAAGCGCAGGCCACGTGCTGCGTCCCTGACCCATGCATCTCCTGATAAGGAGTCCCATGCTTGCGCAAAAAGAGCTAATCTCCCCCCCCTCCCCCCTATAGGTGTCTGTGGCGCAGGCGCTGCTATGGGTACACTGACCTGTAGTTTGCAGTTGGGCTGGATATCTTGCACCTCTTCTCCATCCACGACCTCTTCCCCGCCCTCTTGAGAGGAAGAAAGTGTCTGAGCGGTCTTGCCAAGAATTGTATTGTACCCGGGACTGCTGAGCTCTTTGATCAAAGGCGAAGCGGCCGGAGGAGCGACCTCTGCCTCGTCCGGCCCTGGAGAAAACCTTAGTAGCAAAAACTCTTCTGATGGAGGCTTGAGCCAAGGCTGTAAAGGTGCCGACGAACTTCGACATTTCTTTCATAAATGGGTCTCCGAAAAGCAGACCTTGAGCTGCTGCTCCTGATTCTGTATCTGCTAGCTCGGTTAGCTTGGTGTCCATTTTATATAGGATACCCTTACAGCGTTCAGCCGAGATGGCCGGCTGGCATTACCCAGTAGACGGAGAGCTCTTTGCGCCCAACCTGAAAGGATCGCTGGGTCAATGGGATCACTGGAATCAATGGCTGCCTCAGCCAGGTCCATAATCTTAGCTAGAGGACTGGTAACGTCCAGGACTCTGTCCTGGCTGGACCTCCAAGCGCGGTCAATACCCTTTCTCGTGTCTTTCACATTCTTTCCCAGAAATGTGATCATCTTGGAGTCTAGCTCCGGGGTGAGGGCTACTTTCCCAGGAATTTCAGGACGGGGGCATTCTGCCTTTAATCTGGCCCTTACTTCCTTATGCATAGGCTTGCGAAGCCTGCTCATGATGTAATTGGTTGTTCTGTACGAAGGTTCCCAGTCGGAGGATCTGTGGTGCACAAGATCTTCTGGAGTAAACATCCCGCTGGAAGTGGGCAGTTCCTCCCTTACCTTCTTGGGGATGGGGACTGCCGCAATCCCTGAGGTAGAGGGTCGCGACCCTATAGTTTGGGTATCCTCCTCGGAGGATGAAAGGAGATAACTATCAGACCCCTCTAGCTTCTTCATCTGTGCCCTGTTGATATCCCTCCGGGCTTGAGGGTCTAATACCCCTGTTGTCTTCCTCTGGGTAAGAGGGTCTTTCAAGGGAAGGGGTGTCCTTCCTGTTCATAAAGGCTGTTTTCAGCCTGGAGAAGGCGTCTGAGATGTCAGCGGTGGCAGGTGTAGACTGCCTTGGGGGGCGGGGGGTCATGGAGTCTTTGATCCTACGAGCCGGAGTACATCCCCCATCTATAAGGTGCTTTCTTTTGAGTTTTCTTTATCCCTGGCGGGGAGGTCTCCTGTAGATGCTCCTCCATACTGTCTAGCCGCTGCTGGATAGGCAGGAGCATCTCTGATACTGCCTTCTTGATGCTGGTCTCCACTGAATATCCCAGCACCTTTGTGAGGCTGTCTGCAATTGCCACCTCATCTATCTGATATTCTTCCTCCTCATTATCAGACCAATCTTGAGGGAAGTATTGAGCTGCCATAACAAAATCTAATTGCACCTTTATTTATTTATTTTTTAAATGTAAATGTCTCTTGTGGGCAACACAGCCTTCTCTCAGCCCACTTAATGTCAGAAAAGGAAGGTGTGGAGCATTATGCCTTGCTGTCTTGGAAAGGAAAAATCCCCCCCTCCCCCCGCCCCCTCTGTGGAGCTTGTCCTCAGTGGCTTCCTTTGTCTTCTTTCCGTTTCTCTCTCTCTCTCTATATATATATATATATATATATAATATATATATTACACTTAATCAAAGTACAACAAAACGGAGGGAACTCTTAGCTGCAGCTGGCGCTCACTTTCAAAACATCCGTTGTAAAAGCAACGGAAATGACAAGCGAGCGCCAGCTGTAGAGAAAAGGATTCTGGAAGCAGAGGCTCCCTCTCGCGGTTGCGGGAGGTAACCGCGATAGAAATGCTCTCCGTGCGCAGCCTCCCCGGCGAACGCGAGGGCTCCCGAGATCCTCCGACGGCAGCCAAGCAGCTGAGTGAAGAACCCATAACCCTGGTAATGCACAATAGGGGCACCCACGTACTAACTTAAGGGCTTCCTTCTTTCTTCGCCATTTCTAGCATGATGGTTGTTTGTTAATCCTTCTGCCATTCTAGGAGGTGGAGGTTGGTGTATGTGTTTTGCCTTTGGCGGGAACCCTTTGGTGTCCCCGCCTAGGCTTCCAGTGTGTCTGGGCAAACTGGAAGTGGGGCAGGAGTTTTCCACCCCCTCTGTCCTTTCTCTGCCAGAGTGCGTGAATAGAACCAGCTCTCACTGGGGTGGTCTGGCTGTATTGCTTGGATAGCCATACGCCCCTTTTTGTAAATTGCTGAGCGAGATTGCAGACGAGTGTGTGCTTGAAATGTATATAAGGTGAGCCTCCTGGAGTGGAAAGCAAGGCGACCACTAGAAAGGTAATTAACCAAAGACGACGACCAGAGATGCCTGCAGACCCTTTGCAACACTGAAGCGACCACTGTCCTGACCCTGTATTCTATGCGACAGGAACTCTGAAGAGGACTCCTCCTTCCCTTTGACTGGTGGGAACAACCATTACCAAGAGTCCTGTGACTTTACAGAGCTTTGGAGCTCCGTTACCAAGAGACCGGCGACCCATTTTAAGTGCATTGTCGTGAAAAGGCCGATTTTCGTCCAAGTCTTTGCTGAGCCCTCAAGGACACTCCAGAGACCAGATCCAACTCTTCCAAGTCCTATCAGAAGAGTGCAGGACTGCAGGAACCAAAGACTGACTAGGCAAACTCATCCTTTGTTGGTACTGCAGAAAAGGCGCCAAAACTGCAGAGTGACCAGAGAAGTTGATAAAGCCGTGCAAAAGGTCCTCCCTTGAGACTGTTGCTGAGAGATCCCGTCCATTGTCCTGCCTTTTTTCATCAGACCAAGTAATCCGGAAGTCTGTTCAAGAGCTGCAACATGGAGGAGCATTCAGCCACAAGTTTTCTTCTGACCAAAGGTACTCTGGGGAAAACGGTATTGCTCAACTTATTCCAGAAATTTGCTCCAGAGCGTTGGAGTGCACATAGAGATGTCCAGGGCAACCCCTTCTTAACCTCCAACCTAAGCTGCTGCTCCTGTCCCTTTAGCAAGCCCTTTAACCCCTTAACTGCCATGGACCCCCACTCCCCATGCCAACGCCTTTTTTGGTGATTCGGTATGTCGCCATTCAATCCCTTGTAACTTTTTTGTTACATGAGATCTCCCGGTCAAATAAATGTGTCTCCTTTTTTTCCCCCCCATGTAGGCGGTTGTTACGCCACCAATGAATCCTGTAGGGGGGGTGAGAAAAAAATAACCAAAAAGGGAGAAAATGCTGTTTTTTTTCTGAAAATGCCAATAAAACGATGTACAAACAAACCTGTGTTTTTTTCCCCCTTGTAAGAGCTAGGAATAAATGGCTTACTGTGCTGAATTCGCGGTTCTCCAGACTTTCAAGAACAGGTTGAGTGGAAACCAAAAAAACATTTTGATATGGTTAACAGCCCTTTTGTGAGAGGTAGGCGATTTTGGTCTTTTTTTCCAATAGGACATGCGTGGACAGAATGGAAGAGAAGGGTAGGAAAGCTGAATGGGAGGACAGAAAAGCATACATTTCTGGAAAGTAGACAAAATTCCAAGTTTGGAAAGGGTCGATTTGTGCAGGTCGGGCAACAACTATGTAGGGAAAAATTCCATAGTTTGGGGAAACAATGGGAACATGACAGAAAAAAAAGTATGTGGACATGGTTTGCCTGCTAAGGCAATGGCTTCTGTGAATTTTGAGAAAAGCAATTCTCCGCTACATTCCTCTGACTCTTCCAGTTAGGAAATCACACATTTTTGATAATGTTTCACAAAACAACATACACAGGTTTTTTATGCGTATGGGCTAAACAGACGAAACTTGGCATGTGTAAGTAAAGAAAACAAATGTGGCGAGGAAGGACATGGTTACATTTTGTGAAAGAGCACAGGCAGACCTTTTGAAGGGTAGGTGACTTGTGCAGGTTACAAAAGTGTATAGTTCCCAAAGTAGCGACTAAATGTAGGTCACATTTGGGAAATGAAAGGG
This sequence comes from Ambystoma mexicanum, assembly GCF_040938575.1. Lineage (NCBI taxonomy): Eukaryota > Metazoa > Chordata > Amphibia > Caudata > Ambystomatidae > Ambystoma > Ambystoma mexicanum. Next base: position 953,470,632 of record NC_090939.1, read on the forward strand.
TTGTGTGACAATGTGCAGGCCAACACGCCGCCAACAACACATGGCCTACCTTCCTGCGTTCCCACAGGTGTCCCAATGAAAGGCATACCTCATATGCGTGGGTGTTGTCACTTGGGTGAGAATGGGTAAATCATCCGTATAGCAAGTGCTCTGGGAATACAAGATTCACTGTTTAGTACCCACTGCCACCTTGTTTCTCTTCTTGAAGTCCATTCACGTGTACCTTTGCTCGCACTCCTCATACATGCAGTTCACAATGCAGTCGGACAGACAGGGTTGGTTTAGCACATTCCCCAAAGGTAATGTGAGCAGTAAAGCCACGTCAAGGCACCAACCGTTTTACTGGCCATTCATACACCTTTCGTGTCTGCAGTCAGTAGGCATCCATTTCAGCAGTCGCACATCCACCAAATCACTTGCGCCACAGCAACCATGCAACTGTGTCTCTAGCAATATCTTTCACACCATTTTCCAGTACTTGCATATCAACTGTCTGCATTCAAATGCCATGTGGCTGTAAAGCATTTGCACACTGATAGCAAGTGGACATTGGCTCACTTTGCTACCTGGCCTACAGGTGCTGTCTTGCACACCAACTTCAAGTACGCCCATAGCAAGTATGCCTGCATTCACTGTTCTTGTTGAAACATTCATATCTGCAACCTTACCCACGCATCCACTAACGTGCTAATCATTTCTGCAGTGCTGGGAAAGTGCATTCACAGAAATCACATCTGCATGTGCTACGTAGCTTTACTTCTCACACGCCAATCGTATCCATGTTGTTCCTATAGAAGACATTTCAGTCGCACCGAACATGACATTAGTGCAGTTAAAACAATAAAAATGGCAGGGTTGTACGAGATTCACAAGACACCGCCACCGTATAGATGGTGTCCAAGTACCATTTTTAATGACACTTATACCTCAAGGGCGGGAGCCAAGGTGGCATGTACTGATTTCGAGACACACCCCTTGAGTGGAGGGAAGCGGAATGGTGTTCCCGTCTTCTCCAACGCACCTCTTGAGTAGAGCGAGCGGGAGTGTTGTTTCTTTGCATGGCAAGCCTCAGGTGGAAGGAGCCGGAATCACATTCTTTCCAATTTACGCCTGAAGCAGAGGGAGCTTCACTGACGTTTTTTTCTAAGGCAGGCCTCATTTGGAGCGAGCTACATCAGCATGCCTTGCCAACACACCCCAAAGGGGAGTGAACCAGAGTGGTGTTCCCTTCTTCTCCAAGGCACGCCTTAAGCAGAGGGAGCTGGAGTGGCATTCCTTTCCAAGTTACGCCTCAAGTGAAAGGAGCCTGAATTGCTTTCCTTTGCAAGTCACACCTTGTGCAGAGGAAGCTAGATTAACCTTTCCTTCTAAGGCAGGCCGCAAGTGAAAGGTACCAGAGTGGTGTGCCTTTTTAAGGGAGGCCTGAAGTGGAGGGAGCAGGACTAGCATTGCTTGCCAAGGGAAGCCAAAGGGGAGTGAACCAGAATGGTGTTCCTTTCTTGTGTAAGGCATGCCTCCAATGGAGGCAGCAGGGCTGAAGTTTTTTTGTAAGGCAAGCCTCAAGTGAAGGAACCTGAATCACGTTCCTTTGCAAGTCATGCCTCGAGCTGAGGGAGCTAGACTGATGTTTATTTCGAAGGCAGGCCTCAAGTGAAAGGTACCACAGTGGTGTACCTTTCCAAGGCAGGCCTAAAGTGGAGGGAGCAGGACTAGCAATGCTCATGAAGGCACGCTAAAGTGAAGTGAGTTGAAATGCTGTTGCATTTTTATTGAAGGTACACTTACAGTGCAGGGAACAGGAGTGCTGTTCCTTTGTGAGGCATGCACAAACTCTGAGCCTATGGGTCCCTTTCAAGGAATGATGGGCATTCCTGGAAATCAGTCGATCTTCCAATACTTTTCCTTTGTATGATACAAAGGGAAACAAGGTTGTAGGCAGAGGGCTGGCTTAGAAGGGCATTGGGGACAGTACACCCGAGTATCCCTCCTCATTCCTTGTTTTTTACACACCTTACATTTTCTCTAAGGTTGTGTCTTCATGGGTGTGGCAGGAACGTAATCGGCAAAGTGTCGACCTTTCAGTCTGGCCACATCTTCTACTTCTGGAACGGAGGGAGTTTGTACATGGACAATGGTCATAGATTGTACAACTTCTTTTTCAGGGTTCAGAAACGAGTTGTTTTGTGGAGCAGCTGCATGGTACACAACCTAAGCATTGTGTAGCTACACGCGTAATGTGTATGGCCAACATTTTGTACTACATGTGCGACTTGCATTCAGCATGGTATGGCTGGCTGCTTTATCTACTCTACAATGTACTTGTTGTAGTCCAGAATGCAGTTGGGCTTCCACACTTGCTGAGCCTGCCCGCACACAGTGACTAGTGAAGTATTTTCATCATGAATAGTACTTAGCATGTGCATATCCCTTCTGTCTCAGAATTTTACTGCCAACAGTTCATCCCGCTGCAATGCTATACATGCTCCCTTGTCCAGCTTTTTACACACAAGTTGTCTGGGGAAGCCTTTGCGGTTACTGTGGATTGTACCGCATGCCAGTGTGCCCACATTGTACAATTCCTTGAAGAGTGGAATTCCTGTGTAGAAATTGTCCACATACAAATGGTGGCCCCTGTGGAGCAATGGTGTGACAAGATCCCAAACCATCTTCTCACTTATCCCTAAATGGGCTGGGCAGCCTGGAGGATTTGAGGTCTAGTCTTTTCCAGTGAAGACTCATGCTGTAGGCATACCCAGTGGTACTTTCGCACAACATGTACACCTTGATCCCATATCATGCTCTCTTCCTCGCAACAATAGCCGACCTTTGAACAATATCAAAGATTCATCAATGGATATGTTCTGGCTAGAAACATACACCTCTGTAAATCGCTGAGTAAAGTGCTTCAGAAATGGCTGAAGTTTAAATAGCCTATCACAATTTGGGACAGTTCTGGGTAATACTGCCGAGTTGTCATTGAAATGCAACATATGTTGTCAAGCTTGAAAACGATTTCTATTCACTGTTGCTGGATAAAAAGGGGTGGAAAATACTGCTTCAGTAGACCAGTACATTGAGGTGGACGACTTTGGCGATATTCCCATGAGCAGAATGAGACCCCAAAACGTTCTGATCTCAACATTGGTCGTTGGAACCCCATGATTGTGCTCTGGAATGAGGTTGGAGAGTGGGACCCTGTGACCTCAAGAACTGTGCAGCATACAAATTGGTTTGCTGAACCATATCTGCAATTAACCCATCATCAACAAAAAGTTTGAAAAAGTCCATAGGCTGAACCCTATCTGTGTACTCTGATATTCCAGTGAAAGGGGGACAAAAGGCTGAGCCATTGCTGGAGGCACCCACTGTGACTCATCAGCCATGTCAGGATCTGGCACATTCCTTGCATGTCCCCTCACCCTTACAGGTACCCTGCGTGTGGGAAGTGTCAGAAAAGATGCATGTACTTTCATCCTCTTCGTCATCAGATGAGGAGGAGGAACTTGCATCCATGGAAAACTCACTTCCCGAATCAACTTCCTGATAAATAAAGACTGAAACAATAATTATCTGTGCTTCTCAAAGTATGTAACCTAGTAGAGTAAGTGGTATTGAATGCCACAAACCAAGACTACACAAGTACGCCAAAATGTCCAGACTCTGCTCACAAACTGTAGCAGCCCTCTGCAATGTGATGTACTATCAGCAAACTACAAAAAGCGGAGTACTATTTTGCAAACACTCACGTGAAATGCTAAGGACCAGCTCACTGCTTTCTTGCAAGTGGGTAGCCAGCTACTACACACCGGCACATGCAACAAAGATAACACCAAATCTAAGCAAAATGTAATCTTCAGCTACACATTACACAAATACAAGTGTGTGGACCCCCACAATACCAAATCAGAGACAGCCAACATGTCTTGCAGGTGGATGGGAAAAGCAGGTGAGAAGCAACCACTTAACTTATTAGTGATTGGGTGAGGTGAAAAGTCAGAGGCAATCTTGACGCAGACAGTGAAGATAAGGAAAGTACATGGCAGGCCCTTCCAGACAACTGCTGGCACACTATCGAGAAAACCTCTCTGCTCATTCACATAGGGTCCTATGTTCGAAAGGGGAAGGTCACACCGACGGGACAACTGCAAGGCCCAGCAAGTGGAATTAGGCTGCTTAAAGTGGTGATGGTTTGCAAAGAAATAGGCAACACCGACATATTGAATACATTTACATTTCATGAACACAATGTACTAATCAATTGCTAGGAAGTCAGAGTCTCACTGGCAACATATTTACTCCCCATTTTATTACCATGTCACACAATCCATTAAGTCCATGAGTTACTGCCCCCCCCTTGAATCTCCCCCAGCATAACGTCTGGGCAAAGTTAAAAATGTTTGCAATGAAAACATCCATGCCTCTCTTTGAAAGATGCACTCCGTCTCGATGAAACGTCAGTTCACCTTTGATGAAGACATGATGAATTGTCCGAATTCTGTCATTGCCATTTGTCAGTCTTGCCAGCTTGCCATTCAGTTTTCTCACTGAGGAGCTGATGGCCTTTTCCTTCCCTGGAGTTCTCCAATCCCTCCTGGGAATCATCTGCGACCAGGCCACCACAGCGTTTGGAAACATCTGTGATATCCATTGCAGTTCTGCCATCAATAGCTCCTGTACCCCTTTCTGTCCCATAGACGCCAAATCATTTCCTCCCAGTTGCACCACTATAAGGTCAAGGGGGGGCATCTCCTTTTGCCTGGGCATCGCAGATGGCTCATCTGAGCTGCTGAAGGTGCATTCGCCCAACACCAAACCAGTGGACCAAAAGAGCATCCCTCCGAATACCCGGATGTGGTTGGCCCTCTGAAATGTCCTGCAGCACTTTGGATGAAAGAGTGGGCGATAGTCCACACAACCCTCATCCTCACTAGGAAATGGAAACTGGAACATCGCCCATGAATATGGCCAGACATACAGTTTGAATTAGCACAACTATTGCTTCAACACATGTCTCTTGCAACAATCACAGGCACACACTTCCCCCAATCTCATATGCACTTCACATGTGAGAGAACAGTAGGTCATTACGTAATTGGCACATACATTTCTCGGAAAGAGGTGAAGGACACATTGTCACCTTGTGCCAATGGCACAGTTGTGCTGGCACAATTGCAATCAGTGACGGTTTCTGTTCCTGTGGCCCACAGATTGTACTGAGCAGTGGTAAACTGACTTGCACGTACTGCACTGTGATACTTTGGCAGGGTGATTATTCTGACAGAGGAAATGAACTCCATAGCAAGTGTGCATTGTATGCTCAGTCAATATATGCAACCTGACAGAATGTGTGCCAATCATCACAAATGGATTGAATTTTGGACAGTTTCATTGTGAGAGCTTCAGGCAAAGCTCCAGAACCACTGGTGAACTTGGGGGCAGTCGACAAACAAGGGAGAGGCACACCCAAGTTCAGACACATCAACACCGACCATCCTCGACCTCTGGCTAGCCAGCGCTACAGCTTTCCCCTACAGGACATAATGGGGAACCTGCCAGCCCACCCAGGGACTGCCGCTGGACTTGCGGACGGTCAACCCAAATGGGAGACGGGCGCCCAAGGCCACGGACATCACCCCGACTGTCCTGGACATCTGGGTGGCCTGCGTTACAGAAAAGGGACCCTGGCAGCGCTCATTGAGAACACTGCTGGACTTGGACGACACAAATGGTGACCATTCCAATAAAAGGAAAGGGCTCCATACCAAGTGCATATTGCATGCTCAGAAGAAATGAACATCTGCATTAATAGCACAAACCCATTTCATTTTTTTCATATAAAGCAGTCAACATCCTCTATTCAGGCCACACCCATCATTGCCGACATTACCTCCCCACTACCCATTCCACTGACACTCCACCAACAGTCCCCCCACCACAGTAGCCACCCACCCCGCATTATAATGCATAATAACAAAAGTACATTTTGTACTACTTACAAAAGTCAGCGAAAGCTTTCGATTACCCACAACTGCAAAGGGAACAAAAAAGAATTACAATCTGTAGTCAGCCCACCAATAACGCATGAAAACTTTCAGACTGCGATCTGCAAACTTTTCAATTCCTTCAGCCAGATTAATGGCACATCCCAGTCATCTACCACCACGGAAGGATGAACTGCACACTGATCGGACATGGGAATAAGACCAATGGGCGTATGGAAACCCCCACCACAATGTAAACATTGTGCAGATGGCATAGTGGCAAACTGCCCTCCCAGGGGAACAGCCTGTTCAGCTGGTCTGGGGGGCAATTTGTGGCCTGCCCCTGAAAGTGGATCCCAGGCCACCACAATAACTCCCCTAAGCACCCATTACCGCTCACACCACCAACACTCCAGTCCCAGTTTCCACCCACCCCACTAACAATCGGCACCCCCTGTCTAATATACAATGTTGAAAAAACGCAAATTCCATACTTAAATTACAAAGGAGAAGCTTGAACTGTACAACCTGTAAACGGGTAGGAAAAAACATACATATATTATCAGTGTCAGCCCAGCAAAAACCAACCCACTCTGCCATGTTCCTATCAACCACTTCTGCTACTGAGCACCGGGGGGTAGTCACAACATTCATTCCATCACAACGCGCAATGCCCACTTACTATAGTGCTCACTTCCCCTGTCTGAATACTGTGCTCAGGAAGTAAGCACCACACCAATGTGCTGTGCCATTGCTAGGCGCAGATCCAGCGATCCACACCGAGCAGTGCACTTGCTTTCCTTGCAAATCAGCCAGCCCACTTCCATTCATCATAATTAATGTTGTCTAGTGCGCCCGCCCAAACCCCCAAAACACCAACAGAAAAAAAGTGTTCTTCTTTTTGTTTTGTTTGCTTTTTCACCATGGGGCAGATGGGCACATTAGTGTTCCCATCTGCCCCCAGGGTGGCCAAAACACACTCCCCCCCCCCCCCCCCATGCATTGAGGGCCCTGTGCCAACTTTTCTCCTGGCCCTCTACCCCGACCCCAAATGGATGGGGTGGGGCGCATCTCAAGTAGCCCTCCGTGGCATCACAAAGGGGCAGACATCTGCCCCCAGGGAGGGCTGCACGAGACCCCCCCCACCCCTCCATTTTGGGTGGGGGAGAGGGACAACCCCTTTTCATGACATAAATGACTGGTGGTAAAATACGCAGCTATTTGGTGATATTTAATTTTTTTGTTTTGCCACTTACCAAGGGGCAGATGGCCATATTAGTGTGCCAATCTGCCACCAAGGTTTCCACAACCTACTGTCCCATCCATTGGGGGGCCTGTCCCAGGTTTTCTGGTCCTCCCCCCCCCCCCCCCCCCCCCCAAATGCATGGGTGGCATCTCCCTCCCTGGGGGCAGATGACCCTTCCTAGGGGTAGAAATCTGCCCCAGGGAGGGCTACATGAGGTGCCCCCATCCACTTGGGGTGGGGGGAAGAGGTCTGCCCCCTTTCATTGCACAATACATCCTGGTGGTCTAGTGGCCCCCCACCCCTCCAAATCTAACCATCTGCATTTTTATTTTTTATTTTATTTGGGCCCTACCCTAGGGGCAGATGGGCACCCATCTGCCCCCAGGGGGTCCAAACCTGCTGCCCCATCCTTTGGGGGAGCCATGCCCAGGTTTTCTGGTGCCCCCCCCCCCCAACCCCAAATGTATGGAGGACATCTCATGTAGCCCTCCCTGGGGGCAGATGCACCTTCCTCTGAGACAAATTCTGCCCCCAGGGAGGGCTACTCGAGGTGCCCCTCATCCACTTGGGGTGGGGGTGAGAGGGCCACCCCCCTTTCATTGGAGAATACTTGCTGGTGGTCTAGTGGACCCCCCCCCCCCCCCCCCCCATTCCCCCAATCTAACTTTTTTTTGTTTTTGGGCCCTTTCCTAGGGGCAGATGGGCCCAAACCTGCAGCCCCATGCGTTGGAGGCCTGGGGGGAGAGGGCCACTTACATAGTAAGCAGCCCCCCCTCCCCACAGACAGATCCCTGGTGGTCTAGTGGCATTGCTGGGCCTGGATCAAGTGCTCTGCACCCAGCAATGCTTCAGAAAATGTGTTGTTGTAAAGGGGAGTCTCTCCCCTTTCCAACTACACCTCCCTCTATCTCAACGGCTTAGAGATGCTGAAGGTCGAGGGAGAGGGAGAAGGGCACTCGCCTTTTCTTTCACTGCGGCAGCCGAAAATGGCTGCCACTGTGAAATTTTAAGTTTCATGTCGGCGTGCGTTACGCACGCCGATGTGAAACTGAAATAAATCAAACCCCTGGGCTGTGAGGAGGAACATAGCCCACGGTTTGGATTTCAGTTTTGTGCCAGAAAGGACGAGCTATCTCGTCCTTGGCAACACAAACATAATGTCAAGGACGAGATAGCTCATCAGGGGTCTTCAACATTGGTTGTATCTTCTTGCTTCTTTTATCCTAGAGACTAGAAAGTATCCACCAGAAATTTTTACTTCTGCTGCTTTTTGAGACTTTAAGCCTCTCCGAACTACCTTTTAGCTACGGTTGTGTTATGGACTTCTTGCTGTGCAAAGAAACTGAATTGCCTCAAACCGTAAACTCTGCTAGCATTACGCTAACCAACTGTTTTCCTGAATTATTTCAATTATCGTATTACTTTGTAGGTGCGCGTCACTACCGATAATACGGTAGACCTATGAAAATCTAACAATTGTAAGCATTCAGCAACTACCAACTAAGCAGTGACCTTTTGAAAGCATCTAAAAGTATGCCTGTGTTTTGTTTTATTATGCGAAGTATTTAAAAGTGAATCTTGTGTAAATATCTATTTTTTAATATAAATCTGTTTCTTAGTGCATTCCTTGCTAGGTTCAGTGTACTTACCTACAGCTCGCATCTTTCTCTTATGATAAGCCCGATAGCTCTGCCACTCTACCAAGGTTCCTGAGTAGTACTGATACTAAGAGTTGGGGGATCTACAAACCACTGGGATAGCTTACTAAAGTCTTACCTCCAAGTAGGACTTTAGGAAACCTCCCCTACTCTGGTGTTACAGCTGGTGGGATTTGTGTATGTTGGATTACATTGACTCCTGGTTGTATTGTATTTCAAAGAATCTATCCTGAAGGTTGTTATACTGTAAAAGTATTAAACCATGTCCACAGTCGAAAACTATAAGGCAGAAGCTCTTATACCTCGTACTGTTGAGAAACTGAAAGAGTTAAGTAAAGACAAATGTAAAGGCAAGAAAGCAGAGTTAATCCAAACTTTGTTGGATTACCAAACTACTGTGAGTGGGCCTATAACCCCTACTGCCAGAATTGATGTGGAAAATTATCAAAGTTTAACCCTTAGCCCTCATCTTCCAGAACGTGAGTTGGATGTTGATGAACCTGTAATAGTTAATCCACCTCCCAATCCTCTGATCTCACCCATAACTATGTCTAACACGTCAGCTGAACTGGTTCTAGAAATAGAGCAAATGAAAATGCAGTTTGAATTTAGAAAACTAGAGCTTGTTACAAATGAGAGACAAAGAATTGATGAAGGAATTAAAACTCGCGTGGGGGTGGGGGGGGAGATGCAGCATGAGCTAGACATGAGAAAGTGGTCCCTTGATTCCACTTTCAGAGTCCTCTCTTCCTGACACTTTCAGGAGCAGGAAGCCTCATTAACCCCCCCCCCCCCCCAAAAAAAAAGAATTTGGTGACTTTGTATGATGCTAAAACTGAAATTATTGATGCACTGTGTACATTTGAGTTTACATGTAAAGTGCAAGGTATATGTGAAAGTGAGTTTGTTCCATGGGTAATCTCTAGGCTCCCCCAGAATGGCTGTGATCCTGTGATGGAGGCAAATGATGGTGATAGACAAGATTACCAGTTGTTAAAAACTGTTCTCATAGCCAGGTTCTTGGGAAGACTTCTTCCCTGTACCGCAAAACGTTTAGGGACCACAATAAAAGAGATGCTAACTTGTGGGCCACTTGGGTGTGTGAAAGCCTGAACAACTTAGATGGGTGTATTAAGTGGTACAAGGTGAGCACTTAGATGGTACGAGTTGTCTCTTCATGCTAGAAAGTATTTTTGATGCCTGTTCACCAGAGCTGAGACATCACTTTGCTAACTTTAAAGAACTGGACCCCAAGAAGCTACCTGTGGATGGCCAACTGGGCTACTCGCATGGATTCTGGGGCTCCTCACAAGAAAGAGGGGAAAAAGCATACAAAGGATTGGAAGGATCATTCCAAAAATCCCCAACCAAAAGATTGCCGCAAGCATAACAAGGGGCTACAGTATGTCGGATAATGAGAGGAATCACATAGAGGAGGAGGTCAACAAGATTCTTGACCTTGAAGTGATTGAACATTCCACATGTGCATGGTCTAGACCATTTGTAATAATGCCAAAGGCAGGAACTAAGGAACTTCGATTATGTGTGGATGATAGGGCATTAAATGCAGTTACCAAGACTGATGCCCCTCCCTTGCCAAGGACCGACTACCTGGAGTGGATAAACTGGACTCAGCAACATTCCTTAGTAATTTTGACCTAACGAGTGTTTGTTGGCAGATTGCCATGACTGACCTTGCCAAGGAGAAAACCTCATTCTCCACCCCAGAAGGCTTGTACCAGTTTAGGGTCATGCCCTTTGGCTTAAAGAATACACCTGCCACATTTCAGAGGATGGTGAACCATGTTCTGAATGTGTTGGAGAACATATTATTGTAACGCCTTCTTAGCAGGCACTTAAGCCAAAAACATCAACAAACTCCAACTGCTACAAAAGGCACTCTGAGCAGTCTGGGGCCTGAAATGCTCCAATCACATTTCAAATCCGACGGGAGGTACATTGGCTCCTGATCAAAGCATGTATCGAATTTAAACTCTTTACTATCACCTACCGCTGCCTACACAATACAGCCACCCTACCTCATGAACCATATCGCCAAGAAACACAACACTAGTAATCTCTGTTCCTCCTCCATATCGGCCTTGATTACACCCAGATGCGCCAGAAAAGGAGCTTGGGGCTCCTGTTTTACTACCATTGCTCCCGCCCTCTGGAATGCCCTCCCCTGACATATCCAAGAGGAACCTGCTTACTCACTCTTCCGAAAGAAAGTAAAAAGACTGTTCAACAAATGTGTAACCCATAACTGCCTGTATATCCAAGATGAAGCTGCCTATTCATTTTTATGAAAGAGTAATGACCACACTGTTACAACCATTATGTGTATTCCCTGACGTACTGTTCTCTTAGCGCCGTTATACCTCTGGGTCTGGGCGCAACCAACAAATACAATACATTTAAAAAAAGTATGCATGGCATAATTGGATATCATTGCAGTGTTCAGTCCTACCTGGGAAGAACATCTCAACCACCTGGCACATGTGTTGCAGGCCCTTCAGCCGGCTAATCTCACCATCAAAGCAATATTTGCCTAGTTGGTCAGAGTAAAGTGGTCTAGGTAGAGAGAGGGGAAGATTAATCCCTTACCCAGCGCAGTACAGGCTGTACAAGAGTGGGCCACTCCAACTACTCAAACTCCAGTAAGAGCCTTCTTAGACTTGTTGGATATTACTGGAACTTCATTGAGAACTATGGGACCATAGTGTCTCCTCTGAATATTGTAACCTCTCCCAAGTACCCTAAAAAGGTCAAGTGGAAGGAGGACTGTGAAAAAGCCTTCCAGGGGCTGAAGGATGCTGTTGGGGAGAATTCTCAAAAATGTACTAATTCCCTCCAGCTTAGAGAACCCCCAGCAACTTTGCTGGATTTTGAGGACTTGATTTTCTTAACCTGGAGAGTGTGCGCCTTTTTCCGACTCATGTATTTTTGTGATTTTCTACACTGTTTCTTTTTGGTTATGGAGTCTAACCAATTCCATAGGCATAATCTGTTTCAATGGTGTCACACAGCACCTTTACTGCGGTGACACAGGGAAGTCTTTCAGATTTCCGAAGGTTTAAATACCTTCTCTGGGTTCAACTGTTTCCCAGAACAGTGGAGTGAAATTGACTTTCACTTAGTCCTGTAAAATTCTAGACTGAGCACACCCTATCTTACAATAGAGTGCTGGAGGGTTAATTAGTATCCCCTGTGTCTAATTGCTCATGTAGCATTCATATGTTGCCCTTTCATCTCTGAATGGTATATGGCAGTGGTTTTGCAATGAACTACCATGATTTACCCCGACCGCGAACTGTTTGCAGTTTGCTAACGTTAAATCGCGTTCGCCATGTTTTTCAAAATGGCGCTGAGCCTCCTTTGTTAATATGGTCCCCGGTCTTCTTTTTTCGCCATTGGCTCCAGAGTGTCTGGGGTAGGCGGGAAGTGAGGGAGGTGCCCGAAACTCCCTGTGCTTCGTCTTCTAGGAGACCCAAATGCACTCTGTAACGATTGGCTGGCTGACTGACCGGCAAGGACAGCCACCCTGCTGGGTGTGTGGCAGCAAAGGCTGGAATGAATGGGAGAGAACTGAATAAAAGGCACGTCTTTTGGCTTGGAAGGCAGAGTCGACCACTGAACGAAGTAACCGAAGAAGAGCTTGAAGAGGACGGCTGCTGCAACTCCTGGACCGTTGGTTTGCCTGGTGAAGCCCTGCTGCAGGTCTGAATCGCCAAGTTCACATCGACAGAGAAGCCCTGCAAGGACGACTTCTCCCTGAGTTGGTGGGGCCAATCAACTCCCAAGTAAGCCACCTGGACACCCATCTCAGACATGGTTGAATTTCCTCATAGTTGCTGCAGGAAACCGTAGAGCCAGAGAGAGGGACACCAGATTGTGTGCGTTGCTTGTGAGCTGGCCTAAAGCTTTTGGAAGATCCTCCGGACTCCGCGAAGCAGCACTGACCAAGTCCGACTCCCCTCAGTTGAGTGCGGGACCTTAGATGTGAGGAAAGTCCACCTTGACAGCCAGGAACCACGCTTATTACTATTTGCTGTACCCCAAGGAGCTGAAACGCGAAACAGCCACTGAAAGTAAAGTTTGCTGGTTACCAGCTTTGACGGTGCCAATACAGTGCAGGAGTCCCCTGACATATTCCCTCTTGTCCCCACGACTGAGGCCCAGGAACAGTGAGATCTGCAGAGCTGTACAGGAACAGAAGTCTTCAGCTGCATCCTTTTCTTCTTTACTAAGGTACTGTAAAACTAGCCGAAGAGAACTTGCCGCTTACCGTGGATGTGCTTGAAACTTCTGCAACTCACAAGTCTAATCAGCTCGTGGCCCTATATTTGGTCTTATTTTTTATCAAAGACTCCTAAGGACTTGTGCAAAGACTTTTCCATTTACTTACCCGAAGTGGTGCATCCTATACAATGTCTTTTCCCTATTGACTTTGGCTTAGCCTATTGAATTGACTGACTCTTCTCTTGCTATCTGAAAGTATTTGCCCTGCTTAAGAATATTGGTATTTCTTGTTCTAATAACCTTTGCCGTTTACAAACTATTGAGAGTATTCTGTATGCCAACAGTAAGGTATTAACGTCCTGAGCACCCTTGTTACTGAAGTCCCCTGTGGGTGTAGGTTGTGTCTGTGGGCCATCCCAAAAGTGCCTTGTCTGAACCAGAAACTCAGTGTAGAGTATTGAAGTATATGTGTGTTAATATTCTATTGCTCCCTTCTGAAGAAGGCTTTATAACTAAATGATAAATTATTAATTGTTTATGCAAAAAACCTTGAGTGTAAGAGTTTATTTGAATACCTGTAACTGAATCTTTGTGTAACTCCACTACAGCGCACATTTCCCCTCTTGAGATATGCCTGCCTGCTTAACACGCTACCAAAACTGTGTAGTACAAGCTTATACCAAAGGTTGGGTTTCCTATACCTGTAGTCATAGTTGTTTGTAGTGTTCCTAGAGGATGTACTGCATTCAAACTTTGCCTAACAGATGCCCTCTGTAAAACTCCAGTGCTGCAAGCTCCAGATTATACTCAGGCTTTCTTAGTGTAAACTGATGCTTCCTACACAGGGATAGGAGCAGTCTTGAGTCAATTGGAAAGCAAAGGCAGGGTGCTCCCCATCTGCTTTATTAGTAGAAACCTAAAAGATAGGGAATTCAGGTGGGTTTTAATTGAACATGAAGGTTTTTCTATTGACGAAGTTCGGGCCATACCTCTATGGAACTACTTTCAGGATTAAAACTGACCACCAACCCTTAAGGTGGCTGGTGCAGATGAAAGGAGAAAACCCAAAATTGCTTAGGTGGTACATAAGCCTACACAGCTTTGATTTTACTATTGAGCACAGCTCAGGTACCAAACATAAGAATGCTGATGGTCTATCCAGAAAGTATCACCGACTGGATCAAGTGATTAATCCAGGAGTCCCCTTGTCTCCCTTGTCTCCGGTGGGAAGGGGTGGGTGGGCCAGGAGGGCGAGTGTTCATTAGATTTTTTTTTTTTTGCTTCATCCCCTCTAGTGAGACCCCCAGCACTTTTTGCATATCTTGACTGCATATTACAATCTAAATAAGCTTATAGTTGTTTATACAGGTATTGAGTTGTTTATTATAATCGTTTATATGATATGTTATTGTACTTACGTCCCCAAGATTTATCTTGGCCTACTTGTATTTCAATAAAACATTTAATTTATTTACAATACCTAGTGTTTCAGTGTTTCAGTGTTTGTTTGGACCATATATATGCTACAATTTCATTGTACAAAGCTACATCCCTCTTCCACCCCACCCCCCTCAGATAGGCCTTGCTGCTCTACTATTCTCAGGTGGTACAGCCTTCTACTAAGAGTGGAGTTTTGTACTGCCTCAGATATGGTTTTATGAAGCCCTTACTTGGACTTTAGAAAAACTACCCTAACAATTTTCCTCAACTACTTGCAGCATTTTTGAGCTCCTCATCTGTTACTTGTTTCACAATTTAATACTCATGGGATTCCCCTGAAGATATTTCCCCTGGCTACAGCAACACTGTCTACATTAGAATAGTGTGGTTGTCTGCAAACATTGTTATTGTTATTTTGTATTTATATAGCGCCTTATGTACCAGGAGCTGAGATCCTTTAAGAGCATCACCATTGTTCACTTCTGGTCTAGATATCCTCTGGTGGTCTCCCTGTCCCAAGCTATGGGACTGACTCCCTTGCCGCTTCCCTATAAACTTGGTAACACTTCGAAGGGTTTTTCTTATAACAGGTGCTGCCTATTGACTTTGTCCCATTCCTCTATGGTCTAACTTCCTAACAAATATAACCTTTCTTACAGTATTTAAGTGCTGCCTGTTATGTTTTGCATTAATGTTTAGATTATGTACTTTTTGGAACTTGCTATTCAGTTTTTGATAGTCTTTACATTTTTGCCTATCTTCATTTAATAATTTCCTTTATTCACATCTTTATATAAAGAGTATATCTCCAATATTTTGTGTGGCTGTTCCTTTCTGGTGTGTAAGCTGTACTTTGGTATCACTCCTCTCCCCACGTAAGGATGAAGACTTTAGTGTTCTGTACACCTATCGCTATGAGCCAGGTTTGACTTGTGTAAAACCCTGCCTTGCTAGAGGACTTTTGGAAAAACTTTCACCCACCTTGTTTCCCCCCCCCATCCAGAACTCTCCTTTCAGCCGGTTAGTTGGTGTAAGGTGGAAGCTGTAGCACTGAAGCCTGATCTCGTCAGTGTGGTGAAGGACCTTCCCCCTCCTCCTCTGGTGGTCATGGCACTCAGCATGAAGACTGTGCAGAATGCAAAAACGCACCAAAATGAGGTTAGTAGTGCAACTCTCGGGAATAAAGTACATGGGTGGTGAAGATTTGGAGAATGAGTTCTATGTTTCAGTCCTTAATTATTCCTGGTATTAGTATTTGTAGGATGTGTATCTTGTTTCTGACACATGCTAGGTTGTATTTTCTGTTTCTGTCCTGGTAGTGTTATGGTGTTTTGAATGACGACCTTAAAATGAGAGTTACACTTTGTTGAATTTGGGAATGAAATGGCTTGTTATTGGTTTGTTTAGGATGGAATCTATGCTTGCTTAAACTGGGATGATTTCGCAGGATGACCACAAAGAAACGTTTGTTCTCAAGCATGGGTCTAGCATGGATTGACATGCTCATGTATATTCCCTGTCAGGCTGGGAATCCTCAGTAAAAGAAAGTTTTTCTTTCACTTCAAAACTGTATTTCTCGTCTAAACCAATCACTGTCCTCTGGGTCATGCTGCCTCCATCCAATGGCAGTCCTATCCATAAGCTCCACCCATGGTGGCAATGTTCAGATTACTCTGCATGCTTCAGTGTTGGGTGTCCTCAAGTTGCTCTCTGAGCTATTTTCATGTTTTTGTGGATTTATTTCCCAAAAGGTTAAAATTTGGACCGACTTTTTTTTTTCTTGCTTTATCGTATTCGATGAAGGGCAGAAGTTGGCAGCGGGGCTGCGCAACCGTTGAAGCTGGTCTACCGTCAGTTCGCCGAAGTTTCGAGAAGGCCCAGCCTGGGGACTAGTGCACGCCTTTTTCAGCATGGCTGATGAGAAGAAAAAAGGCTGAAGCCTCTTCAAGCTCTGCACGAAGTGTGGTTTAAGAAATGTCTGTGGAGGATCGGCACCATAAGTGCTTATACTCCCTGCGTCCAGACCACGATGAGGAGGAATGTAAGGTGTGCCTTGGTTTCTCCAAGAAAACCTAAAAAGACTGCTACAGCAGACTAAGTGGCTCAAGGCGTGAAAAGCCACTAACGCAGCCTCAGGGCATGGTCAAACCTCAGCCAGGACCGGTCGGTTCGAGGAGCGCTCTGCCTCTGGGAGGAGGTTGGGATCCTTTGAGGACACCCTGCCTGTGAGGGTCCAATTGAAGGCCAAGATCTGCTCTGCTAGCTCCGCTGGGTTCGCCGCTGATGCGGGTCTCGATTTGGACAAAAGTAGTTTGCTGTCCCAGTTATCCTCCATGGTGAGCCTGCCAATTAAAAAAGCATCTTCGAATGGCTTGTGTCCTCCAACGCATTCCACATCTTTGACATGTAATGTCCACAGCTGTGCACTTTGGAACCCTTTTCGGCAGAGGGCATCCTGCATCGATGGCATCGGGTCCATGTCCCTTGAGGGTCTCCGTCAACGACGTCGTCACAGGATGTTATAAATAGGACGCACGACGCCCGTAGACTCAGTTTAAGTTTTTTCCCCCAGAACGTGCGACACCATTCAGATGCCTGCTGGACTGCATTTAGCCTTGCGGAAACGGAAGCTGCAATCACATAGGAAATTCTCCTGAGGGGCAGGCTGTGAGGACGATGTGGAATGCGTTGGAGGAACATCCAGTCGAAATAACATTACCAGTTGGTAAGTAACTTGGTCTTCGAATGGATTGTGTCCTCCAACGCATTCCACATCTTTGACAGACTCCCAAAGCAGTACCAGTAAATGGCGGAGGGAAAAGAATTTACAACACCCAATTAGATAGCGGAATAAAGAACCGCCTTCCCCAAAGGACATATCCTGACCATGGATTATATCCAAGTAATAATGTTTTACAAATGTATGGATTGAAGCCCAAGTAGCGGTATCACAAATATTCCTAATAGGAACACCCCGCTGGAGGGCGGTGGAAGTAGCTACGCCCCTAGTGGAATGAACTCTCAACCCTTCAGGAGGATCTTTACCCGCCAACCAGTAACACTCGTAATGGTAAGGATAATCCACCTGGACATGGTCTGTTTGGTAACAGCCTGGCCCAATCAGTGTCCAGCATATCCTACAAAGAGTTGATTGTCCACTCCGACCCTGGACATCCTAGAAATGTAAAAGCTAAGAGCTCTCCTAGGATCTAACCGATTGAGACGCTCCTCTTCCTTACCAGGATGAGGAGGAGGGTAGAAAGATGGAAGAACCACTTTTTGACTCAAATGATATTCAGAGACTACATTAGGCAGAAAGGAAGGATGTACTCCCAGTACAACCCTGTCGTTGTGAAACACTGTAAAGGGTGGCTTAGCTCAAAGTGCCTGCAATTCACTCACTCTGCGAGCGGAAGTAACCGCAAACAAGAACACAGTCTTGAAGGACAGTAATTTCAAAGGACAAGAGTGCAAAGGTTCAAACGGAGCACCCATGAGAAATCTCAAAACCAAATTCAAATCCCAAACCGGCACCTGGAAAGTGGACGGCGGGAATACATTAGTCAGTCCTTTAACAAACTGAGAAATCAAAGGAATCAAAGTAAGAACATTCTTCAGACGAGCGCTTAAAGATAGACAGCGCCGCCAGGTAACCTTTAATGGTACCCACTTGAAAGTCCCTGTAGGAGTCTTTGCAGTCGGCGGTTGACGAAGGCGACCACAAGCTCTTCATCTAAGTCAACAACGTCCCCCGCTGCTCTGAATGAGAGCGGTCCAGAAAAGAAGTGGCGGCCACTCCACGGGTGTCCTTGCCCCAAGGCAAGATACGGCTGCCAAAGCTGTGGCAAAGGAACCGTGGCCAGTGAATGACTAGGCGGCCACTCCATCCAGACAACCTTCTGAAAGGGAAACAAGCACACCTGTGGTTCACCTCAGGTACGTGGACCGATAAGCTACTGAGGATAGACCGCAGCAGATTTACTCAAATACTAGTGACAACAATTATCTGCACAATGGGTGTTGCTCAGACATGAAGGGGAAGGACCTGAAGGAGGACCTCCGTCCACTGTGCGGAAGAGGAGACCCATAAGCCCGGATCCCACTCTGCTGGCTTCGTTTACCCCTAGACTTTAGTCACAAAAGAATAAAGAAAAAGACCTTCAGTGGAATAATTGTAATTGCTGACATAACATAATTAAAGGCAACTATGTTAATCATCCAAACAAAGGACATTGCATCCCATTGATGCACTCATCAACTTATGACACCAAAAATGTAATTTATGGTATAAAATGCCCATGTGGGCTATACTAGATTGGCTTGACAGGTAAGAAAGCAAAACCCTGCTGGGGTGAACATAAGTCGCTCGTCTGTCGTCGGGCAAATCACCTGTTGCCCAACACTTCAACGAACAGACACACGATAGCACAGATCCAATTCCTAATACTAGAACATGTCACCTTACCCATAAAACGGGGTAACTTAATGAAACTCTTACAACAAAGGTAGATATATTGGATCGAGAAGCGTGATACTATGTATCCACGACGGATGAATCTGGAATGGGATTTAAATTGCTACTTGTAGGAATTGGTTACCCAATAACAGAACGACAAATTGTGGACATGAACAAAATATATATTGGAACATATGTTATCTATTTTGGATGCTATACACTTTGAGAAACTCTGAGATAATCTATGCCTGTGCATATAGTGAATGGTACTTACTATGAATCCACCTATTATGGTGAATGAGAAATTGTCATCTATGTTTAAACAGAAAATGATTGACATATCATATGCCAATTTGACTATTCAGCCGATGTAAATCAGGGAAATGCATGTTACAAGTAGCAAACACTCACTTATAACTAACTTACTTCTGTTATGTATAGAAAAATCAAGTTACATAGTAGATTATTGCTATAACATGTAAATGTATAAGGTTTATTGAATCTAACTCTAATCAAAATAGAAAATGCTGGAGCTTTCTTTCTATTGAATAATATACAGAAGGAACCATCTATATTAGATTAGCTTCTCTTCCGGTAAACTGTACCATCTGTATCAGATTGGTTTCTCTACTTAACTTGCAGTAAAACTGAACTTTCAACGGTAACTAAATACATCTTGGTTATATGGAGTACACACAAAGTCACCCGTACACACTCAAGATGGCCGCTATATACAGCCGTGCTAGTGCACAGACTTTATTAGGGAAAGAGCAGGCGGCAGGGTTGCCTAGCAACCTGCTGATGCGAGGAACATGTATTTAACTACACGATTTCCTGGACACTAACACAAACGCAAGTAATTCCTTAAGGTAAGGCAACAAACTGATTTGTATGAAATGTTCGAAATGTAGGAACAAGACGCATGCACCGCGAGTAGCGCTGTCCCTAAACATCAGTTTATGATGATTGAACAGGGAATGCCGATTAATCTATGTGTGTAGTGCAGCAGCTGTAACGGCTACAATGAAAGCTCCGGCTGCATTTCAAAGTTAACTAGCGAGACGAGGAAACCTATATCCATTATAACCCGGCGAACGGAGGTAAGATGTGCGGCTAATACAGCCTAGATACCATTTTTCAATGGATTTGTTAATACTTATTACCAATAGTGTGAGTTTCTGAAATTACACTTGGAGGAATTGATATCTAAATGCAAGCGGATCTACTGCTAATTTCATCTAAGATCACGCAACCAAATCCATCTTCCTTTGGAAATCGATACAGCAACTAAAGAACCATAAAATATCCCAGAGAGGGATATGAATAGGCAGAATTCTACCGCTTGTCACATGAGAAGGTAGTCAATGAGAATCATTATCTAATACAGAGTATCCTTTCACATCCATTGACGAGAACTAGACATGAAATGGTATAGCCCACATGTTATTCGGTGAACGCAATACATCTTACAAAGAACATTGAGCAATATACTAGGTGAGTCTATAATGACCTGGTATATAACGTATGACTCAGTTGAACACATATGGTCCCCGAGTGGGACACAGCACTCTTTTGGCGACTTGTCCCACAGGAGACCATTACCATGTAACTATCCAAAATATATTGTCGTTTTTTTGTCTACAGAATTGATTGGCACATGAATAATAGACAGTGAAGGACCACAGTAGCTGGCCCATTTGTTGTTCTAAGGTTAGTGCACCAGTGCTTAATAATCTTTTAATACATTTCGTTAAACAATAAGACATGAAACTCGAAGTCAATAAACTTAAAGAGCACTACTCTTATTTATATTCACAGAGATGAAATAACTCTAGATATCTTTACCTGAAGAAGGGCCAGTGGCGCCCGAAACGTGTAGTAACAGATAGGAGACACCCATCTGTATAATCAACTCCTATCAAGATATCTGGACTACTCACAATCAAACTATTTGTATTGTTTTAAATATGTATATGGAATATGAAAAATCCTTCTCTTTTTACCAAAACATTTCTGCCAATGGAACCATGTTAAACCATTGAAGAATCATTTGAAGTTGTATACATAGAAATGAGAATGAATTGCTTGGTATGAAAAATGTGTTATTTTGGAATGCAATTTGAATTTTCTCACAATTAAGTTTTTTTTTTTTAACATTCTTTTTTGATATAACTACCTTGTACGATGAATACTTGAGGTTTTATACAATTACATTGTTTTCAAGTGTGCCCTTGTTTGCCCTCTGGTTTATCCTGTGGGACCAAGTCTTCTCTCATGCATCTAATCTGGTAGCACAGATCTAACAAGGAGCACCTGAAAGTCATTATAACAAAAAGTTTAACTTAGTTTTCCTTATCGTTACTGGATTTAAATTAAGTGCACCTCTACCCTATAGCATTACTTAATTTACCCCTAGAACTAGGGACTTGTCTCTGGACATTCTATCAACCCTACACACACTGGTTTATCGAAATCCAGCAAAGGATGCCTCCGTCAGGTGCTGCAACTCCAGAACCTCTGAAGGTAAACTCTGCCCGTGGAAGAGAAAGTCCAAGGGGGGCGCTGGTCCTCGCCGTCACCCGACCCCTTCGCCACCTCGTAGAGAAAAGACTTCTACCGGAGCCCTGGATCCACACACTGACATGGGCACGGACACAGCTACAACGGCTACTGGTCCTGACGAGGATTACTATTTGTCGAAGCTGACTGGGAAACTCACACGCAGACAAGCCCTATAGGGCCTCCCCTGCGGACGAAGTTGGATCTTTCCATTCGGTCATGTCGAGGGCCTTGGAACTATTTCATTTGGTTCCTGAGGAGACTAAGGAGGGGTTCCTGTACCAACTACGCGAGTTGAGGAGAAAGACCATGTCCATTCCCTTCCTGGACAACATCTGGGAGGATGTGAAATCAAAGTATACCTCCAACCTAGCGGGACAAGTGCAGGGTGTCTGCTTCGGCTCCCAGGTGCCTCAAGGCTCAGCCCTCACCGGATACAGTGGTATCGGCCGCAGCTAGTAAACACTCTGCAAACCAATTATCGGGAGTCATGGTGCCTCCGGACCAGGAGGGGAAGAAGCTGGATGCGATGGGCAAGAGGATCATTTACACAGCAGTCTCTACCATCAAGGCCACAAACGCCCTAGCCATTTTGTTCTGTTATGACCAGGAATTCTGTTACAAGCTGGGCCCTATCTTGGACTTCCCGCCTTAAGATAAGTTTGAGGCACTGGAACTCTTTCAGGAAGGAGATATGGCCTCAGATCATGACATCACGGTGGCGGTAGACATCGCAGACACGGGTTTCTGCCAGTTGGGGAACTGGGTGTCTCTACACCGTCAAGGTTGATTGAAGGCTACAAACCTTCGCCAGGACATTATAAGGTGCTGGATATGCTGGTCAACTGAAAGAACCTCTTCGGAAAGGCGATCGCATCTTTGCAGGCGGTAAAGACTGACACGGATATGGCACAGTCTCTCAGAACTTTGCAACAGCAACGATCCTCGTTATTTTTCTCCTCCAGAGGAAACATTGGCACACCTTGGAGTTCCAACGCAGGTGTCCTCATATCCCTCCGTTTCAGCGGCAAGAACTACACAGGCTCCAGCTTCTGCAAAAGGGGCGATTCATGTTGCTGAAGGGGGAAAATAGAGCCCGTCCCCCAGCAGCTCAGGGGCATCTGAGTATACTCAAGATAATTTCTAGTTCGCAAAAAGACAGGGTGTTGGAGGCCAATTCTGGATATGCGTCATCTAAACAAGTACTTAAAGTCTCAACTTCCAGATGTTCACGTTGCAGCATGTGTTCAGCCAGATGGAACAAGATCTTGTGATTTTGGACCTGGAGGATGCCTGCTTCCACATCCCTATTCATAGAAAGCACTGCAAGTTACTACGATTCGTTGTGCAGGGTCAGCACTACCAGTTCAAGGCTTTTCCTTTCGTCCTCCAGTCGGCCCCAAGGGTGTTCACGAATGTGCCTGGCCGCCGTTGGCGGCACATCATCTGCAAGCCATCCACATATGCTGTTCGCCAGCAACTTGTATAAGGAGCTCCGTTTCAGGTTCCTCCTTACCAGGAGACAGTCACCATGGATGCCTCTCTGGAGGGATGGGGAGCCTACACCGTACAGTTGCACGCCAGAGGCCTCTGGTGTTAGGCAAGACTGTATGCAGTAACCCTGGGGAGACTACACAATTTGTGTCCTATTGGTATTAGGTAACCCACCTATTGGTATCAGTCTGTACTACACAAGTTGGTAGTGTGACTGAGCAGCCAGACCTATCTCAAGACTGGTAAATGTGAGCTGTAGAGTTGTAGCATAGAAATCCACACATGCATGTATCCATATAACACGTTCACTCACGGTTTTCTAGTAAAATATTTAACGGTCAGTTTTAAATAAGCTTTCTTTAAAAAAGGCAATGTGCAACAATAAAAATACACTTCATACCACGTTCTCAGAATCTAGATAAGGAAGTAGATACTCGTTAGATGCTTTATACACACTTCCTACACCTTGATGTGACTTCAATTACTAGGACAGTATTGGCATTTATATATCACTTTTGCAATTTGTAAAATTCTGAGGTTGTGGAAAGGTTAAAGGAAGGGAAACGGTTAACAGGTTCTCAAAACATTTGAGCACTTTTAAATCTTACAATGAAGTCTAGATAAAATCGTTCACAGCAATAACAGTTTCAAATAAGTTGCCACCTATGAGGGACAGTTAGAATCAAAGTCAATGGGTCAGAAGAGTCTGTAGGGAGCCAGGACAGCCAAAGTCAATTTGAACAAGGTCTATGGAGCTGAGGCACTTCTTAGATAGCACAAAAGTCTTGCACAAAGTTAGTTTGTAAAAAAGGGCCACAAGCTATTAGGCTTGTGAAAGGAAGAGCTGAGATCAACTGCAAAAAGCAGCTACTGCAAGACTCAAGTGGGATTGCAAGCTACAGACATAAGAGGTAAGTACCCCTTAGTCAACACAGTACCTTAGCTTTGAAGAGTTCCAGCTGGCTTCTGTTCTGGTTGCAGATCCTGGGTTCCTGGGCCTCAGTCATGGGGACAAGAGGGGGAGGATGCCTGGAGGACTCGTTCACTGCAGTTTTAAGGTCGGCAGCAGCTAAAGGCTCTTTTCAGTTCAGCAGCACTTCACGGTTTCAGCTACCGGCAAATAGCACCACTGCAGATCTTGGACACTTGATGGGCTTCCTGCACCCCTTGAGTCCAGCACTCTGGTGAGGTGACTTGACCTTGGGTCGTCCTGCTTCGGGAGGGTCCCCAGGATCTTCCTGGAGCTTCAGTCCGGCTTAAAGACTATGCACTCGACTACGGATTTCTCGATCCCTGGTACTCGGTTCCAGCAGCAGCAAAAAAGTACAGCCAGTTGGGGGAAGGTCAAAGTTCGTTTTGGGATTATTTGGTCCCACTAATAAAAGGGAAGAAGTTGTCCGGTAGTCGCTAGTCGATCCGGAAAAGCAGTTTCAGCACAGCAGCATGGCTTCACCGGGCAGTTCAATGGTCCAGGAGGATTCAGCAAGCTTCTCTTCGCGATTCCTTCGGATGTTTCTTCCAGTGGTCAACTGTCTTCTGTTCAAGAAGCCTCGCCTTTTGTGCAGGTTTCTCCCATTCATGCACAGCCTAGCGGTCACTCACACAGCAGGGTGGTTGTCCTGTATGGACAGCCAGCCAGTCAATCGCGACTGGGTGCATTCAGGTTACCAAGGAGACGAAGGACAGAGTTTCGGGCACCTCTCTCGCTTCCTGCCCTTCTGGACACACTGGAGCCAGAGGTGGGTTTCAGTACTGAAGCCCAGCAAAGGCAAAACTAACAAACTGGTTAAACCTGGTTTGGCACGCAGAGTAAAACCAAAAGACCTTCCAAGAAATGGCAAAAAAAGACTGGGGCCATTTTGACACAATGATCACCCCTAGGTGCTAAACTGCATCTGAGGATTCAGCCTGCGGTAGGAAAGCACAGTGGTAGGAAAATTAAAAAACAGCCACCATCCATTTAAAGGCGTGAGGGTAACATAAAAATGGTTACATGAGTAAGTATGAAAAGGGGCTACTAAGTAACCCCCCAGCACTCCCCATAAGATGGGGTGTGCTGGACCTACATAGGAAAAAAGGTAAGTCAATTTCAGTTTACTACTTTGGAGAACAGTAGTTCACCCAAGATAAGGTATTTAAACCTTACAAGAAATCTAACAGATTTCTCTTTGACGCTGCACTGAAGGTGCTGTGTGTCACCATTAAAAAGTATATGCCTATGTAGTTTTAGACTCCAAAAACAATAGAGAATACAGAATCCAAATTGGGTCAAAATACATGAGTGAGAAAAAGGTCTCGATCACTTCATGATGAAAATTAAAAAGTCCTAAAGTCCAGCAAAAGAGTTGGGGGTCTCTAAGTTTGAAGGGAATTCGCACAGAAATGAGAATTCTCCCAAACACCTGACAACCGGTGGAAAAGGACCTGCACAGCAACGTCCTGGAACTACAGGCTGTAATCTGGCCTTCAAGTCATTTCTGCCATCTCTGAAGGACAAGGTGGTGATCTTCACAGATCACAACACCCCCGTGTTCTACATGCAGAAACCACCGGGGGGGGCGCTCGCTGGGACTCCAAGGTGGCCCAGGACTTGTGGTGGGGGGCTGGGGGGAATGCACTCGTCAAGGCAGGTTCCTTATTCTGTTTCACCTGGCGGGAGTCAAGAACACCAGCTCGGATTCGCTCAGCAGGGAACTGCGTTCTTGCCATGAGTGCGAACTGTGCCAGGACCGGGTCGATCATCTGTTTGAATGGGGACGGCCCCGATCAATTTCTTTGTGACGACAGCGAACACTAAGTGCCAGAGGTTTGCCAGCAGGTTCCCCCAATCGAGGAGCATGAGGGACACGCTCTCGTTCCCGTGGGAGCGACGGTTCCTGTATGCTTTCCCCCACATTTCCACTCCCCTTGCGTGTAATTCACAAACTGACTGTGCCACTGCAGGATGATACTTGTCGTCCTGTCATGGCCAAGGTAGATCTGGTGTCTGGACTTGCTACATCCGTCAGTGGCCTCGTTCATCAAGCTGCCGCTGACCCTGGACCTTCTCGCCAGAGAAGGGGGAGGGGACATTCTGCATCACAACCAACCTGGAGTGTCTGAACTTTAGGGTATGGCACCTGCAGCCCTAGAGCTTGGAGGTTATGCTTTACCTGCAGAATGTAAGGACATCCTGGCCAGGGCCAGAGTCTCGTTGACGGCCCGCAACGTCTACCATATTTGCTTTCCTTGGCCAAGATAGGACTGGCACACGCCACTATCAAGGTGCATCTCGCCGCTATATCCAGGTACACCAGGTTGCTGGGCAGACCTTTGCTGTGGTCTCACAGGTGCATCAAGGAGTTCATCAAGGGGCTCTTCAGGACTTTCACGCCGGTGAAAGCACCTGCCCCGGCTTGGGCGCTCACTGTAGTTCGAACCAAGCTCATGGGAGCACCTTTCGAACCTGTGCATCAGGCTCCTCTCGTTTCTCTCATGGAAGACTGCTTTCCTTGTGGCTATCACCTCGGGCCGGCGGGTCAGGGAGATTCGGGCCCTGTTTTGCAAGCAGCCTGAATTATCTTTCCACGCTTCAAGGGTGGCACTGCGGACACACCCCGCCTGTATACCAAAGGTACAGTCGGAATTCTACCTAAACGAACCTTTGGTGTTGCCAGTTTTTGCAAATCTGTCTGCAGCGGAAAGGGCCTTACATTCGCTGGACGTTGCTCGTGCCTTCAAAGTCTGTGGCGCGTACGAAGGATTTTAGGAAGACTTCCCAGATGCTCATCAACTTTGGACCTGTAAATCAGGGAAAGGCCTTGTCGAATGCTTGCATCTCCAGGCTGCTCTACGGTTGCATCATGTACTGTCATTGGCTAGCAGGCTGCCGCCAGGTGTGCTGAGAGCCCACTCCACAAGAGCCATTGCAGCAACGACTGCATTTCTCTTTAGTGTGCCACTGCTCTACAACTGCAGGGCTGTTGCTTGTAGGTCCACGCACACCTTCACAAGTTTCTACTGCGTCCACAGGAATTCCAAGGAGGAGCCCTGAGTCGGCAAAGCGGTGCTACGCAACCTGTTTGTTTGAGTTGAATCTGTTCCAGAGGTTAGTGTTTATTGCTTCTGTTGAACCTTGCCACAGCCCGTGGTTGTGTATATGTACTGCATTGTAATCATTATTCATGAGCATGTGAATCCATGCCAGACCCCATGCTGGAGAGGGTTTAAGTTACTTACCTGCAACTATTGTTCTCCTGCACGTGGTTGGGATGGATTCACATGCAAACACACACTCCTTCCTCTCTGTGGCTCTTCTTGGTTCGTACTGCCACTTTATGTGCTTACCATATTTGAAGATGGCCACCAGGGGTGGAGCTTAGGGAGATGACTGTCATTGGATGGGGGCAGTATGCCCCAGAGGGCAGTGATTGATTTAGAGAAGAAATACAGTTTTGAAGTGAAAGTGAAACTGTTTTTCTTTTAGCAAGGATTGCCAGCCTGACGACTGGGAATATTCATGAGCATGTGAATCCATGCCAGACCCATGCTGGAGAACAGTAGTTCTCCAATATTGGATCTTTCATGGATTCACATGCTGTGAATATCTCCCGTCGTCAGGCTGGGAAACATTGGTAAATTTAATCTAGCGTTTTCTTATGGAAAACTTCGACACCTTAGTGTCCTATCGACATCCTTTTTGGGTGTTTAGGCTACCCTATAGGACGTTTGGTATGAATAGCCCCGCCCCCGTGGCGTCCCTTCAGATTTAAACTGTCTCCAAACATTTGGGATCACCTCAAGCCTCCTTCGCCACACATGCTTTTTGTACTATCGGACAGAAAAAAACTGTTTAGGCCTTGCTACCTGCAGCCTCAAAGTATTTGAGGAAGACGACCATGCAGATTGCCTGTATTGCCTTTAGCCCAATCATTCGGCGGATGCCTGCGAGATCTGTTGGGGGGGGGGGGGGGTTTTCTCAGAAAACGTTGAAAGACCGCAACCACCGGCCGATTGCTTGGCTTAACGAGGGCACTTATCTGGGCTCGGAGGTTTCGTCCCTGGGAAGCAAGTCTTCTGTTCCAACGGTGAAGACGTCTACTCAGTGGAGAGCGATGTCTGCGGAAACCCTCCCACCCCCGCCAACAAGCAACGCACAGAGGTGCCGGCAACGCGGATGTGGGTAAAGGTGGTTTCTCTGACTCATCGGTCTAGAGGTGCGAGTAGCTCATCGCTCTCCAGGTCGGCAAGACCGGACAAGTCCAACGGGTCGAGTGATCGGCCTGAGAAGTCGGCGAATAAGTCTGCGTCGATGGAAAAGGAGAAGATGAGAGAGTCCTCTTCGAAGCACCCGTCTAAGGACCGGCATAGGTCCGCTTCCAGCCGAGACTCATCCCAGCACCGTTCTGGCTCTTCGACCACGGCGCCAGCATCGCCGGAGAAGGCCAGGCCGGTGGAGGCCTTTGTGTCGTCGACGATTGTGGTAAATCCCCACTCCCTTTGGCGACAGGGGTGTCATTGGCTCTGTCTACGGCTGTGACTGTCAGTGGTCCGCAATTGCAGTTGATGCTGCAGCTGGAGGTGGATGGTGGTTTGTTGCTGACGGGAGATCCGTGGCAGTCTGGGGCCGGCTTCGGGCATTGCTCCCAGTGGACATTCTCCAACAGGACCCGGCTTCGTATTCAGTCTCCTCCGGTCTGGAGGAGGAGCATGAACCAGGTTTCCATCCATCGGCGCTGGGTCTGCGGGAGGCAGGTCCGTCTGTTGAGTGGGGCTGGGGCGCCCTGTACCCGTTGGTGAACCCTCACTCTCTGCTGTCGATGCAGGTGTTAAGTATGCTCCAGTCGCTGTTGGGTCAATTGGATACACGACTTACAGTAGCTCCGAGCCAGGTGCCTCCAGTGGTGCATAGTGTGCCTGTTGAGGTCCCTCTCCCGAGTCTCCCCAGGAATTCGCTTCCGGTGTGGCTGACGTTGCCGTCACCGGTGGGGTTGGGTCTTCCCAGAAGTCATCCAGAGGAAGGTGAGCTGGTCGATTCGGATCAGGAGAGCAGGCCTCATGACACGTTGGGGACTGTGTCCTCATCACCCAGGGAAATGATACGTGGGATACAGATCTGGAGGTGGAACCGCCTAGCAGCCCTGCTCTGCCGTCTCCGCTGGACGATATTGGGGCGTTTCACGCTATGGCGGCAAAGGTGTGCCAAGACATTGGCTTGGCTCCTGAGGAGGAGTGAAGACTGTTTTCTTTTCGACCATATGGGGAAGTGATGGAAGGCAGTCTTCTCGGTCCCGTTTTGGACCATGTGTGGCCGGAGGGTCTGCGCACGATGCACCATCCTTTTTCAGAACTAGTCGTGAAGGGACGTCTGGAAAAGGCAGTTTAAGGCACCTGATTCTACCCCCAAGTGCCTAATGTCTCAGCCCGCGCCAGAGTCGGTGGTTTCAGTGGCAGCGAGTTGGAAGGAGAGGAGCCAACACATGTGTTACGCCACCGGACAGGGAGGCCAGAAAACAAGATGCTTTCAGGAAGAAAGTCCTCGCGGTGGGCACCACGACGGTGAAGGCTGCACATTCCTTGGCTATTATTTTTTGAAATTTCAATTTTATTGGTTTTGTAAAAGTTCGACAGACAATTACATTCAAATTCAAATACTGAGTCGAAAGAAAAATTATTCACAGCAAGTAACCTTTTCATATCGAGCATATAAAGTCTCTTGAAATCAAATAATTGACCAATAACGTCAACAAAACCCACTTTCTTTACCCCGCCCCCCTCCCCCCTTCACATGTCACCGTCTGGGGATTGAAAACATATTTAAACATTACCAAAGAACCGATAATATACTCATGACATAAGTGTGGACAGGATAATGCAAGACCCTGGCAAGACAGGCTCCAACAGCAATTGACTAAAATGACACAAAATTCGGCAGTGTTTTGCACACATTCTTTTCACGTAACATATGTAGCACGAAATTCTGACCACGCGTTCTCAACATTGGTACGATCTCCATGTAAGGCTGCAGTCAGGTTTTTCATTCTGTAAATACTCAGAGCAACACCCAGCCACTCCCAGTCTTGCTAGGGAGTGTGGCTCTTTTCCATACCATGGTTAGACAGGCTCGTGTAGCCATCGACAAACCTAACACCATTTTGGGTGCTTTCATGATCGTGTCCTCCGTTTCAGTCAAGCCGAACAAGATCAGCAGTGGTTGTTTCTCTCTTTCGACATCATCTAGGTCCCTAATCCAGCTAAGAACCTCTGACCAGCTTGGACCACTGCACATCCCCACCACATATGCCAATAATCAGCCCGCTTCCCGCAGCCCCTCCGGGTTGGGTCATATTGCCATCTATACATTAACTTGATGGTATGTAGTTTATACTGACAAGATATAGATGATTTTGCCGTCCGTCTGCATATTTGAAGCCATAACTTCTGTGAAATTTGCCTACCCATATCCGATTCCCATCTGCCTTTGAGTGTCAAGGAGGGTGTAATATCGACCTCAATCAATGCCAGGTACATTGCACTTATCAGACCTCTGGAGCCCGTGCATGTGTCAAGAATTCTCTCGAATGGGGTAAGGTCCCTCTGCAATTGTTCTTTCCATATCTGCCTTTTTAATACCCCCTTGAGCCTCATGTACAGGAAAACCGAGAGCGAGCCTATGCCAAGCGCCTCCTGAAGTTCCTGAATGGTTATAAAAAAGCCATTTCTCCATAGTTGACTTGCCCTTTCTAGACCAGCCTGGCACCAGGTCTCAAAGCTTCCTGGTTCCGGGATTGCATCTCAGATCCCCGGGGGCCATAAGTGGCCCAGAGGAGAGGGCCATGTAACTCCAACCATTTTCTTGCCCGGTTTCCATATTGCCCATATTGTGCCTATAATGGGATGAGATTTGATGCGATTACGTAATTGGGACCCAGGCACCCATAGCCATTCACCCAAAATAAAGGGACGGGGGTGATGGTTATCCAGGGCTATCCACTGTGGTTCTGACTGCTGCCTGACCTGTGGAAGGAGGACCCGGAGTTGGGCCGCCCTATAGTATGTTTCGATGTCCGGTAGGCCTACCCCTGCATTATCTTTTCGAAGCTGGAGCAAGGATCTCGGAATTCTAGGCTTTTGGCCGTACCACAAGAAGGCTAGTAGCAATTTTCTTGTGTTCGGGAAGTATTCTGGGGGCATTCTAATGGGAAGCATTTGGAACAAATAAAGTATCTTAGGGAGGATCACCATTTTTATAGCATTTAAACGCCCAGCCAAGAGATGGTAAACTTGGACCATTTTTGAAGGGCAAGTGACAATGGTGGGAAATTGGCTTCATATAGGGATCCTAGGTCCCGAGTAACATTAATACCCAAGTATCGGAGCGTGGTGAGACTGACCTTTACTCCTAGGGGGGCAAAGCGTTCGACCTCAGAGTCTCTACGTTTGTCAATTGGGATGAGGACAGATTTTGCAGTGTTAATTTTCAGGCCTGCCAACTGACCATATTCTTCAATTATTTCAAGCGCGGCCGGGACCGAATCTGAGGGATCAGTTAAGTGTAATGAGATATCATCGGCATATAGGCCCAGTTTGTATTCTTGATCACCTACTGTGATACCTTTGACTCTACTATCGTGTCTCAATTTTTGAGCTAACGGTTCAAGGGACATTACAAATAATATCGCTGACAGTGGGCAGCCCTGCCTCGTCCCCCTTTCCAGTGGAAACCGTTGTGGGGGAGGTGTACAGCGCTTTCATGGCGCCGCAGTGTTTTGGCCCCAACCCATTCGAGACAATACCTGTTCCAGAAATTCCAATGACACCCTATCAAAGGCCTTCTCGGCATCTAACGACAAAAGTGATGGGTCCCCTCCCATACCATGTGCCTCGTGGAGTAAGTGAAGTGTTTTTCTCATAGTGTCCGCACCCTGTCTCCCAAGAACGAAACCAACTTGGTCAGAATGTATTAACCTAGGGAGGTGCATTTCAAACCGGGCCGCAATGACCCTGGCATAGATCTTAGCGTCGATAATGAGGAGAGAAATGGGACGATAGGAGCTGCAGTATTTAGGTTCTCTACCCTCCTTCGGAATGACTGCAAGGAGGGCCTGAGAGAAGGATGGAGGAGCGTGACCTGTGTCGAAGATGTGGTTGAACAGAGATGCAAGAAAGGGGGCAATTAGAGTGGAGAATGTCTTGTAGAAACCGGGCGTGAATCCATCATCTCCTGGGGCTTTACCTGTCTTCAAGCGCTTTATGGCTTCTACAACTTCCTCCTCTGTGACTGACAAGTCTAGGGAATCGGCCTCCGTGAGTGTGAGTGAGGGGATCCGCACCTCCTTGAGGTACGTGTCTATGCTTCCCACAGGAGGGGGGGGGGGTCACTTACATATAGATCTTCATAGAAGAAGGCAAATGCTTCTTGTACGTCCTCGGGGGGAGGGGGGGTGGACACAGTCGTGTCCATGAGGGTGCCATCCGTCCTTTCTATGAGTTCAACCCATCTCTCCGCCTTCTGTGCACGGAGACGAGCCACCAAGAGGGCGTCCGCCTTGTCGCCCTTCTCATAATATTTTTGTTTAAGGTATTGTAGGGTCTGGGCAGTTTTGCCCGCGATAAGTATTTTCAACTCCTCTCTGAGTAGTTTAGCTTCTGCAATATACTTGGTTCTTTCAGATGGGGAGGACTGTGCCAGGCTTTGGGCCTTACAGAGCCTTTCCCTGATGCCTTTCTCTATCAAGGCACGTTCTCGTTTTTTTTGCCTTGGCTGCCTCCCATACGGATGTCTTCCCTACCTTCCCTGTGTCATTAGAAGTGAAGAACTGCTCGATCTCGGTTTTCCATAGCTTCCTTGAAGACCAAGTCAGCCCATAAGGAGTCATTACATCTCCATTTGGTATTCCGGGGGGCCAGGTCGTTCCAAAGTATATCCACCATAACCATATCATGATCTGTCCAAGCAGAGGGGTATATAGTTGCCGCTTGCAATGTGTGCAAGAGGCCATCTGAGAGGAAGATGTAATCGATACGTGTCGTGGGGGAGGGAGTGGAAGGTGAAGCCTCTGTCCGTCGGGTGTAAGTGGCGCCAACTGTCCACGAGACCATAAAGATTAAGGGTTAGTTTAATGTCCGCCTCGGTCCGCGTGTTGGGTGGATCTGCCACGTCAGCTTTAGTTTGTCTATCCTTTGAACTATCCATCCACGTGTTAAAATCCCCACCGAGAACTATGTGCCCCCTGGCCATGCCGAAAACCTATTTTGCCCTTGGTTAGGTGCATAAAGCGTAGCAAGGGTGACTGTTGTGCCCTGTATGCTTCCCACGACTATGAGGGCCCTCCCCTCCCTGTCCATCCATGTCTCAAGAATTGTCATCCGGAGGCCTTTGCGGATTAGGATCCCCACTGCCGCTTTTTTCGAGATACCCAAGCTCCAGAAGGAGGGTCCGATCTCCCGTGCTGGGATCACTCTCTCCTCACCCTTTCGATATCGCGTTTCTTGGAAAAATAGAATATCTATATTTGATCTCCTAAATTCCCTGGCAACCATGGATCTCTATGTGGGGGGAGTTCAAACCCTTGGCATTGAGTGTGCAAATGCGTAACGTGTCCTTAT
Source organism: Ambystoma mexicanum (assembly GCF_040938575.1). Lineage (NCBI taxonomy): Eukaryota > Metazoa > Chordata > Amphibia > Caudata > Ambystomatidae > Ambystoma > Ambystoma mexicanum. Next base: position 953,504,295 of record NC_090939.1, read on the forward strand.
AAAGTGTAGGTGCCATCTTGGCTTTGGGTAAGTGTATATGCAGCCAGTTTGTCTGCTTCATGGCCCGTGTCATGTTTGATGTTGCAGTGTGTGGTTCGTATTCTTCGGAATGGGTCTCAGTTAGTTCTTCGGAGGACAAAACCTGACCCGTCCAGTACGTTTAATGTCCCTTTATGTATCCAGATTGTGTTTTCGTGCCCCTCAGGTCTGTGTTGTGACAAAGTATGTGTTTCCCACCCCCCCTACATTCGGCGCCTGACCCGTATGGGTTAACATCACCCAGTCGGTCTCGGACCACCAGTTGAGACCGCGAAACAAGCGGTCCTATCTTAATATAGACCTCAATAACAGTGAGCCCCCAACTATGTGCTCATAACTTATCAATAAACCCAAAACAAAATCTCCGACCCCCCCAAAGGCATCGTTCCAGCATAAGTGTTATCTCGTATTTCTTTCTGGGCATCCTAAACATACATGGTCAAGTTCACCATTCGCACGAAATGAGTAACACATTAGAGTTTAAAGGTGCGACCATAAAATCGGGCACATCATTGGTGTATGTTATACAAGAAACCTTCAGTCTGACGCACCCTCATCGCTTCTCTCTGCCTCGGGCAGTGCCCAATCGACCAGCTTCAACGGATCACTCACCACAGAATTCGTTTGCCCCCAGCGGCCTTGCATGCCAGTCTGGTGTTCCATGCCCTGTGAATTGTTCATTCTCCGAAATTTCCTGGAGCCTTGGATCCGTCTGCGCCACGGGCCCTTAGTGTGCCATTCACCTTCCTCCCTCCTCGACTCTCCATGGGAGGGGCCCTCCTCCTGGGTACCCAACATGTCAGATATGCAGTCTGCAATGTCCTTTTCCGAAACCAGTTTCACTGTTGAACTCTCCCACTCAAAGGTGAGTGAGAATGGATAACCCCACCGATACCTGGTGCCTTTATCATTCAGCATTTTCGTAATTGGGGAGCATTTCTTCCTCATTGGGAGCGTGAGCGATGATAGGTCTTGGTAAAGCGAGATGGTAGCATCGCCGAGAGTAAGCAACAAAGCGTGTCTGGCTTTCTCTAAGATCCTGGCTCTGTCCGCATAGTTGTGAAACCTAGCCAGGACCGAACGCGGACCTCCCAGCCTGCCTCCGGCTCTGTGGATGCGATCAAGTTTGGGTTCATCCACTGTCTCATCCTTAAAAAGGAGCTTCAGGATGGCGTGCAGGGTCGGTTTCAGGTGTGAATCAGATTCTCCTTCCTTTTCGGGGATGCCGAAGACACGTATGTTGTTATGGCGTTCCCCGTTTTCAAGATAGTCAACCTTTAGGCGTAATGGCTCTTCCTTGTGTTCTACTTCCGCAATGCAGTGGTCCATTTGGGCTTCCAACGTATTCAAGGAGGTTTGATTGTGTTCGACCTGCTCCAGCCTGTCCTCCATTTTGTCCATTCTGTGTGTAATTTTGTCGATTTTGCTGCCCATGTCTGCCCTCATGCTTCGCATCTCTGCGAGTAGATCAGCAACATCTGCCTTGGTTGCCGCAGCCTCAGACCCAACAGTCGACATCTTAAGGTCAATGGGGGACTTCAGAGTTTCGTGGGTTGGTGTGAACCTGTATTTTGCCAATCTGTCCTTATGGTTCATCGGCGGCGGGACCCCGTCGATGAAGTGGGTAGGTCTCAACAATGCGCCAGAGGTCAGCCCCGCCAGAGTGGGCGCTTGAAAGGTATGAGCTTATGTGCGAACGCTTTAATTGGATATTGGATGCCGTGTGGGAATCCAATATCCAATGTTCTCGTTCGCTCGGTGTATTGACCTTCTCTCCTTGGGGACCGCCCGGGACCCAAATTGGAGTCCACGCACAGCCTCATGCGCGCGGCCTAGCCCAGGCCCAATGCTCAGTGTAGTTTGTTTCGGTAAGCCTCAGAGTTCGAGTGGGGGGACAGAGGAGGGCACACGCCCTGAGAAACAGGGGCCCAAACCTCAGCCCTCTGCTGCCTGGAGAAACCTGCCCAGGGCCTTCTCCCGTATCTCCGGTACTCGGAGCACTGCGGTTCTTTCCACCTATGCCACTGGGGGGAGGGCGGATCACAATGGGCCCCTCAACAGCCCCAGGCCTCACTCACCAATCGATTCATCAGCCGAGTTGGAATGCAAAAGGGGGCTCGGCGCACATGGCGAGCAACAGGAGCACCTCAAGCAAGCGGGGTGAAGAGGTGATGCCGTGTCACCGTAGGACAGAGGTGTCTCACGGGCCTGATCCAAAGCTGCATGGGATCCGGCGACCAGACGGTCTTCGTCCAGGCCTCAAATTCACGAACCTGGAGGCCGCGGGACAGCTGGATGGGCCTGCAGGAAGAGATATGCATGTACTTTAGAGTGGGCCCCAGCAGCGATGTGGGTTGGAGCGCTATCCCCGGTGCTGCGTGTATCATGGCTCCACGTGTAGAGGAGGCACGCAGGCCCCTCCAGCCTTCGTGCTGCATGTGGCGCAGGGGGAGTTTTCTCTGCGAAAAAGGCTCCGTTTTGCTTCGGGTTTTCTCCAGGTGGTGCCTGGACACTTCCGGTGCTGGTTTTCGTCGATGAAGTAGCAGACGGGGGTCTCGTGGTGGGGGCTCAACCCACTTTTCTGGACCTTTGTTCGGAGCCTACACGGAGAGTGATACCATCCGTGCGCCCCCTGGTGGCCAGTCGCCCATTCCTTGGCTATTATGGCCAGGTATGACCGGGAGATGTGGCAACGGTTGGCCCCGCTCTTCCAACATCTCCCGGAACAGCACCACAAGGAAGCTATGCTGCTGGTTCGAGAGGGGGGGGGGAGAGAGGCCTCCAACCACAGCATCAACATTGCAGTGGACTTTGCGGAGTCGGGCTTCAAACAGATAAATAAGTGTTGTTCTCCGGAGGCAGGCGTAGTTGCGCTGCACTGACTTTCGTCCGGAAGTCCAGCATAAAGTTATGGATATGCCCCTATGAGGGGGAGCAGCTCTTTGGAGAGAAGATTGATGAGGCGCTCAAAGGCATGAAGAAAGACACTGAGAGGGCGAAGTCCCTGGGGGCGCTGCAAACGGGCCATTCTTTTCGCTCCTTCCGGGGGTTTCGAGGGGCTTCTGGTAATGCGAAATTTACCGTCTCCCGCGACAGAGGTTAGTCAGGCTACTCTTCCCAAGGTTTCAAACGCTCGTTCCAAGTGGCGCAGGAAAGCAAACACTACCAGGCGCAGTGTAAGAAGGGTCGGTCCTCCTCAGCGGCCAAGGGACAGCAATCTAAGTCTCACCAGTGACTGCCATGTGGGCAGTCAACTTGGGGGCAGAGTGTCGACGAGTGGAATCTTATTACTACGGACCGCTGGCTACTGAATACGGTACGTCTTGGCCACTCTGAGTTTTGGCGTCCTCAACTCCCAATTCCATCCGTGCACGTGGTGCAGCCGCACCTGCCTGTCTTGTGACAGGCGGTCAAACTCAATCTGGCGAAAGGGGCGATGGAACCAGTCCCGGTGTTGGAACGGAGCCAGGGGGTGTACTCTCTGTATTTTGTCATCGAAAAGCCCAATGGGAAGTGGAGGCCTATTCTAGATCTTCGGCCGTAGAACAAGAATCTGCAAGGCCTGAAGTTCAATATGCTGACGATGCAGGATGTGATCCGGGCAGTGCATCCGGGGAGTTCCTGACGTCATTAGATTTGGAGGACGCTTACTTCCACATCCCGATGAGGACAAACCATCGCAAGTCCCTTCGCTTTCTGGACCATTACCAGTTTCGTGTCCTCCCGTTTGGGCTGAAGTTGGCACCCAGAACATTCACACAATGCCTGGCTCCAGTGGCTGCCTTCCTCTGCAGGAAGGGGCATCGTGTGTATCTGGATGACTGATTGGTACGGGGCTGTCGCCGGAAAGGGGGTTGGAGTCTCTCCATGCGTCCATGCACCCGTTACAACGGCTGGGCTTCGCAGTAAACTTCGCAAAATCCTTTCTGACGCTATCCAGGGAGTTGTTTTTTTCTCGGTGCCCAGTCTCTCACACAGGACAATCTGGTGAAGCTGTCGGAAGAGAGAGTGGTGAAGTTGCAGTCCCGAGTGGCTGAATGTGGCTGAGGAACGGTGGTCTCGGTCCACAGTTGCAGGTCACTGCTGGGGTCCATGGCGTCCTGCATTCCCCTTATCCCGAACTGTCGCTTGTTCATGCAACCGGTACAGGAATTTCTCACTGACAGGTGGTCACAAAGTCGAGGGTTATGGTCAGACAAGGTGGTCATCTCCAAGGGGCTAGTAGAAGCCCTTCGATGGTCGGCATGCACAGACCATTTGGTACGAGGCATGCCCCTGATGGAGCAGGATATTCATTTCACAATGGTGGCAGATGCCTCCCTGGTGGGTTGGGGGGGCGCATCTCGACTAGTCGCAGGTCCAGGGCCTGTGGTCTCGGGAGGAAGCAGGATTGCACATCAACGTACTGGAGTTGTGAACGGTGCGCTAGGCCCTAAAATCCTTTCTCCCTCGCATCCGAGGTGCAGTGGGTTAGAGTGTTGACAGACAATACCACCATAATGTTCTATTTGAGGAAGCAGGGGGGGCACGCATTCTCTACTCCTGTCAAGTGAGGCTCAGGAGGTGTGGCATTGGGCCATTGCTCTGGGAATTCACATTACGGCTTACCATCTGCCGGGGGTCCAGAATGTGCAGGCAGATGCTCTCAGCAGAGAGTGGGCGGGGGGCAGTTGCACGAGTGGACACTGAAGGAGCAGGTTACGAAGATCTTCAAGAAGTGGGGGTTCCCCCCCCCTCTCAGCTTGTTCGCCTCGCCAGAGAACAAGCAGTGCCTATTGTTTGCCAGCAGGTTGGCTCATTGAGGGTCAAAAGGGTACGCATTCTCATTCCCATGGACGGGCCTCTTTGGGTATGCCTTCCCTTAGTTTCAGCTGCTTTGGTGGACGATCCAGTGGGTGCGCAGATACCTGTGCAGAATAATCCTAGTCTCCCCATTGTGGCCCAGACAGACTTGGTTTGCAGATCTCCTTCATCTAGCGGTGGAAGAACCACTTCGACTGGGGGCAGAACAGGATCTCCTATCGCAGGACGAAGGGGGAGTGTGGCATCACGATCCGGCATCACTGAGCCTGGCTCCTGACCACTCTGAGTTTGGTCATTTAGGTATTTTGTAGGAGTGCCGTCGGATCCTGGATGTGGCAAGGGCACCTTCCACGAATGTCTCTTAAAGTAGAAAATGTGCGAGATTCTGTGCCTGGTGTGAACAACAGCCAGGAGTGTGGCTATTGGAGGTTACTCCGGCCCAGGTTCTTCCATACCTGCTGCATCTGGTGAAGGGGGGGGCTGGAGTTGTCTTCAGTGAAGGTGCATTTGGTGGCCGTTTCCAGATTCACCAGACTGTGCCATGCTACTCCTCTGTTTAGTGACAGATTGGTTAAGCATTTTCAGAAAGAACCTTTTCGGACAGTTCCACCCCCCCCCTATCCCCCCAGAGAAAGTGTTTGCTCTGGTATGGAGTCTTAATGTGGTTCTTGCTGCTCTCACGAGACCGCCGTTTGAGCCCATGTCAACGGCGTCCTTTAAGTTCCTCTCGTGGAAAATTGTGTTTCTGGTAGCAATCACATCTGCCAGGAGGATTTCGGAGGTCAGGAGCCGGTCATTGACCCACAGTTTCTGCGATTCATAAGGGACAAGGTTCTCCTGTCTCCTAATCCGCACTTCATACCAAAAGTGCCTTTCGAGTTTCACAAACACGCTACAATTGCATTGCCCTCGTTCTTCGCGAAGGCGACCACGCCAGCGGAAAGAGCCCTGCATTCTCTGGAAGATAAGAGGGCGCTCACGTTTTATCTAACCCATACTCGGGACTTCAGGCAGTCGAAACAGCTGTTTGTGGCATTTGGTCCCTCCAGCAAGGGACGATCCATTTCCAAGCAAGGACTTTCCTATTGGGTCTCGTCCACCATTTCATTTTGTCACGAAAAGGCTGGCAAGCCCATGAGGGGCACTCCTAAAGCCCATTTTACAAGGTCCACAGCGTCGTCATCGGAACTCTGGGCTAGAATCCCGCTCATTGACATTTGCCAGGAGGCTTTTGGGCGGTGCCGCATACCTTCACCAGAAACCATTGTCTGGGTCAGCAACATCTGGAAGGTGTACAGGTGGGACGGCCGGTCCTTCAAAGCCTGTTTCAATAAGGTAAGCCCTGCAGCTTACAGTGTTTGTGTTTTACTCTATCACTTGCTGGTTCTGTTATCAGGCATGATGTTGGATGTTAATCGTTATGTTCATGGTTTTGGCCTGGGGGCATGGGGTTGGTTTGCCTGTCATGCACCTCCAAGGGTTCTTCGTACTGCTGTGTAATCCATTTGCCACATGCAAATCCATGAAAGATCCAATGCTGGAGAAGGGAGTAGTTTCTTACCTGTAACTCCATTTCGCCAGCGTTGGTATCTTTCATGGATTCACATGCGCCCCTCGGCCTCCCCCGCAGGCAAACAGTGATTCGGGTTTCCTCTACTTCGGAGGTTAAAAGCTGAAAGGAAGCAGAGGGGGGCAAGGCTATTTATACAGAACTTTCTATTGGGTAGCTTAAAGCACCCAAAAAGGACGTTGATAGGACATTAAGGTGTCAAAGTTTTCCATAGGAAACCGCTAGGTTAAAGTTACCGAGGGTTCCCAGCCTGACGGGAAATATTCAAAGCATGTGAATCCATGAAAGATACCAACGCTGGAGGAATGGTGTTTCAGGTAAGAAAAGACTCCCTTACAGGTGATCCACTTAAACCTTTTTCTTATTCTCACATTGTAAGGGCTATTTTAGGGATGAGAAAAGATATACCTTAAAGGTGAAACTAGTGTGTCCACCAAGTTAATATTCCTTTAAGCTAGCAGATATTCTAACTTGTGTGGTCCCATCCAGGAGACTTTGTAGAACAAAAGAGGTGGCTTTATCCAATATTTTTTAAATATCAAGAAAATTCCTCAGTTGACACGTTTGTATTATGCCTCCGTCAGTCAAGGCTTATATTATCTGTGCCAGAAGCACTGCCTACTTCTTTTTAGTCCTTATCTACATGTCTTTTTACACACACAGGAAGGCGCCTGATTCCAAAATGGCCAACGCCCTTTTCGCCTCAGAATGAGGCTGCATACATTGTTGCTAGGCAACCAGGTCGCTTCAAAGACCCAATCACCATCGCCGGCCAGGCGAGGAAGGCCATAGAAAAAGGACCTGTCTGTGTCTTGTCCGTGTTACTGCAGTGTTCACTGCCGTGTTGTGCTGTTTTGCCACGACCCCTTCGCCTGACATTCCTCAGGTAACTTTCACCTATATCTTATTCATCCTCCTTATATACCCAAAGACACGCAATTGCCAAACTACCGTACTCAAATTTGACTCGTGCTCATTGCGCACAACAATCACGCCTACCTATCTCAGCAACTACGCGACGTTGATTAAAGTCGCCTCACACCCACCTCCACGGCGGATTTTCACTCATGCAACCCCTAACCTAGTAACTTTTGAACTTACTCGCGCATACTCCTAGAGCTGCCTCTTGCTGAATACAGCACCGACCTAGCCTTATCCTTACCGTGACCACTTAGTCACTGAGTCACCTGCCATCACCCTCTGTTCAAAACGTGCTCATTGGCACACTCGCTGCTACCTCATATGCTTCACAGTACCTTTCTGAAACAAAGGTTAGCTTAAGATTCTACCAACCACCTCAATCCTACAGGCTATATATGCTATATTAGACCATATGTTAACAACTAATGCTGCTTCTTGTCTGTTCTGCAATTACGCTATGCTGCACCTATCCTGAATAGTGTACTCACTGAACAACGTTGCTGCTTACTGCTACCTTATCTTTGCTTTAACCTGATAACTGCATCTTGCTCATACGTAAGTGGATATTGAATGTTGCATCGTGTTAACTCATGCCATTACTACATGCTGCATCCCGCTATCTCGTATGTTATATTGTTATTGAACGTTCCATCTTGCTAATACATGCCTATGCTGTATGCTACACCCTGTTAATTCGATTCCTAGTGCAAAACCTCATCCGGCCCATCCATGTGCCCCTATTAATTGTTAAATCTCATCCATCCTAACTGTGTAAAACGGCACATTGCTTTATTCTGCAACAATACTGAATCATGTATTTTGATAATTGCGCCCCTAATTGAAAAGTAGATCTAGCCCAACCTTGTGACCACCATGATTATTGCACCTTATCTTGTGACCACCATGATTATTGCACCTTATCTTGTGACCACCTTGAATATTGCAGCGTATCTTGACCACCTTGAATATTGCACCCTATTTGTGACCACCTTGAATATTGCACCTCACTCGGCCTCCTTTGATAAACTGCTTCCTGCACAAAGCTGTAGCCAATTGCTCAATCATGCTACCTACTGCATAACTGTGTTGCCTGAACCTTGTGCAGCCCTTTGTTCAATTGTGTTGCTCACTTCATAACCGTGCCCTCTACTGTGTTGCTTGCACCTAGCAGACCCACCTCTATTGTGCACACAGCCGCTTGCACTGCTCCTCATGGCTTCCCTACGGACACTTATCATGGCAACCCTCAACACTTTTTCACTCTATAGCCCCCACCAAAATCCTACCCTCTTACAGTCCAAACCTCCAGGCTCCCCAGCTATCTTACAAACACCCCCCGACACCTTCCATTGCAACCTCCATCTCCCCAGTGGAATGGATCACACACTTTGCCACACCTCTGCCACCCTTGGTTCCCTGTCTGCTTAGTATGAGAAACACAAGATTAGGGTCTTGCTTTCCAACAAGCAAGATCCCTCCTAAAGCACTAGACTCCCCTGACAACAACAGGTTGACCAGTTCCCAAACAACAACCCCTTTGCCAACCCACCCATGTGAAGATGCCGGCTCTATTCATCATGCAAGTCACATTCAGGAGGCTGTAGCTGACACTGCCTCCCTTAAAGCGACCCTTGTCAATGCTCGTTCTCTGGACGCCCATGCATTCGACATTGCTGACCTCATCTCAACCAACAATCTGGACTTCCTTGCTGTAACAGAAACCTGGCTTCACCCGGCAGCTGGTCCTTACCTTTCCCTGGCCATCCCAGACAACTACACCACCATTTGTGCAGACAGGTTCCGGTAAAGGTGGCGAAGTGGCCTTTATAGCCAAATCACATCTGAACTTCAGAGAATTCTCTAACATAGGCCTACCATCAGCGGAACTCCTTTCAGTGAAACAGCCGCTCTCGAACACCTGCACCATTCTATTTCACCTCATCTATCGACCCCCATGTGCTATCTCCTTCTTTGAAGATTTCTTCCACATCTTTGCCCGAAATACTAAACTGTGTTCGCAAATCATTCTCTTGGAAGACTTCAATTTAGGCCAACATGACGCTAATTATGCCTCCACACTAGACGACGCCATTACACAACTGGGATTCAAACAGCGCATCAACGATCCTACCAATTCCAAAGGTAGAACGCTGGATTGGCTGGCTGACTTCAAATGCTCTACAACTATTCTTAACAATGCCCCGTGCGCATGGTCCGACCATCACTGCATCACCTTCTCCATCCTGAAGGACAGTCATACTACCACCCAGGCTGCCCTCGCCCCACAATCTCTTTCAAGGAACAAATGCAATATAACACTAGACAACCTTCTACCATTGCTACAACCCATCACTGATCTCACTCACAACTCTAACCTCGATCCCTCCTCCTTGGTTGACTTGTACAACAGTACTAATGAACACATGCTAAATCAAATCGCACCTTTTGAAACGGAGAAAGGCAATACTGGCTGCCCATTTAAACAAATTGTTCAGTGCCGAACTAAAAGCATTGCGTAACATCAAAAGAATATCCGAAGCTAATTTGAGAAATTCGCTGTCCACCCCTAACAAGGAAAGCTTAGCATCGGCAACAGCCACATACAAAACTCATCACCAATACTAAGAGATCTTCAATACAGTATTCAGAATGCTAAATCTGGTACCAAAGAGCTCTTCTCTATCCTAAAACAATTAGTCACCAGCCCCTCCCACGAGGACTGCACTAAAGACAGTCTGGTGTGCAAACCTCTAGAAAGCTTTATACGATAAGTTAGTCTAACTACAAAACAAAATTGAGACAAAGAAGAATAGTCTCACCCAATCTGCTTACTCCTCAACAGCCTCCATGTCCACCTTTCCACTTCTCCCCACTATCCAGCGAAGAAGTGTTAGGTTATGTTACTTGGCATTTATATATTGCTCTATATATCATTGGTATGACCTCAAAGCGCTGGTGTGTTGAACGCTCTCGGAAACCGTAGTTCTGGTCAGTAGAGGGAGATAGTGTCGTAGAGTGCGTGGTTGCACCAGATGTGTGAAGCTGATGTAATTTCCAGATGGTAGCTGCATCCTAACGTTAGGTGTGGTGCTGAAGATATCAGTTGGATGTGTGCAGTTTGGTGGGTGGACACCCAGACTGGCCTCTGGCTGCGTTAGGCCTGAAGGACGAATATGTGAGCAACTAGGCCGGAATGTGCTCGGTTAGCTGCATTTTTTTAATGTGATGAGGTGTTCATTGGGTCGTGTTCGTATGTGAACAACTAGGCCGAATTAATCGGGTGTATAGCTGTATTCTAGTTGAAAGATGGTGTATATTAGAGAGTAAATGTAGTGATGTGATATGATGGTTATCTTTGAAGCGCCCAAGACCAGGCACGTGAACGGGATGGCAGGGAACAGAGTGGCACACGGACACATAGAGACAGGGGGCTGGGCTTACAGCGACAGGGGGGGGAGACACGGATATATAATAACAGCATCGAGAACAGGAAAGCAAAGCACATGTATGGGGGATGTTAACATTTACATTTGCATTTCTGTCCAGATGCGATTCAGGCCACTGTTCACAGCTCCACCCAAGTGTGGGACATGCCAACATTTGTATTTCTATCTAGAAGCGAATCGGCTAACGTTCACAATCTTGTCAGGGTCTGGTGCGGCTAATGTTCACAATTCTGAGTGCGGCATTGCCAATATTCACAATCCTATCCACAGGGGACACTGGACAATGTTCACAAATCCAACAACGTGCGTCATTGTTAACATGCACAATCTAGTATTGGTCTGGGGGCATGCTAATGTTCGCAACTCCAACCAACTGTGGCATTGCTAACATCCACAATCCTGTTCGGGTCTAGCGCAGGCCAACGTTCACAACTCTAACCAAGTGCGCATTGCTGACATTCACAATCTAGTATGGGTCTGGGCAGGTCAATGTTCACAGTTCTAACTAAGTGCTAACAAATCTAATGGCATTGCTAACATTCATAGTTCTGAGGTAAGGTAATGTGGAGTGGCAGGGTTTTAGGGAGTAGAGGAATTGCTCTACTCCCCGCCCATGCCACACTTGCGTTTGGGTTGATGCTGGTTGACGGCTGTGGCTGGCTTCACTGGCTTCCCCTGCGGACACCTTCTGGAGCCACCTCTGATTGGAGCTGCCCTTTGCCTCTGGGCACTTAACCGTGGGGGCTGTGGGCAGAGGGCTGCCCAGATGGGTCCAGGATAAGGACCTGGGGGAAGGTGCGGGAGGTGGGTTGAGAGGGTCAAAACAACACTGCTGCAATCGGGCGGCAAAAGGGGGAGGGGCTCAAATTTAAACTGCCAATAACTAAAATGGACATTTAGTGGGGTCAAAGGCACTTTCCTGCTCACCTGCACCACCAAAATGGAAAGATAAGGTAATCTCAGGCCCCAAACCCTCGAACTGCCAGGGCGAAACTTGCCCTGCTTCAGTCATTAAGGAAGGTGCAAAAGATTTAGTACCCTTTATCACAGCTCTGATCAACTCATCCTTTACAAACTGCGTAGTCCCCAAAAACCTTAGGCATGGGTCAGGCTTCCTCAGAAAACCCAACCGAGATCCAAATATACCCACAACCTACAGGCCCATAACAACGATCCCTTTCCTGCTTAAGATAATAGTGGCATATCTCCAAATTCAAAAACATTTGGAAGATGACCTTCTTGGCCTGCGTCAATCTGGCTTTAGACCCAGACACGTAACGGAAACGGCCCTTCTTGATCTAAAGATCCAGATGGACGAAGCCAAAGACAACAGCAAATTGGCCCTCCTGCCCCTGTTAGACCCATCGGCAGCATCTGACCTTGTGGACCACCTAATCTTGACGGAACATCTGTCTTATGCAGCAGCATTCTCACCAAATGCTGGCAGTTGGATTCATTTTTTCCTTACAAATAGAACCACAGTCTTCGCACCCAATGCCGCCGCCAAGCCTGTACCCACCCACTGTGGACAAGGTTCTTGTGTTTCTCCTACACTTTATAATATATTTACTAAGCTCCTCTTTGATCGTCTTGACAACCTGGGTGTCACCCCACAAACTGTCCAGATGACACCCAGGTCCTCATCACCCTCACTGGTTGCTATGAGAGAGACTCTGATAAACTGAACTAAATCTTTAGCGGAATACAGGCCTGTATGGCCACACACAGCCTCTGCTTAAATGACAAGACGGAGCTCTTGATCGTCGGCACACAAGCCTGTCTTAATAAACTCGACCACAGGTACAACTCCTTTAACATAGATGGCAATATCATCAAGGTTGCCGAGGAAGTTAAAACATCAGTGTTTATTTAGATTCCTCCGTCTCACTCAAAAAACAGATAATCTCCTCACAGCCTCCACCACTGCATACACCAATGAACTTGTAAACGCCTGCAAACCTTTTCTGTTCTCAAATAGTTGCCTCATGCTAGCCAGGGCCTTTATCTTCTCCAAATTGGACTATTTTAACACCCTATTCCTAGGTTCCTCTTACTACAATCTGAATAGATTACAAGTTTTGCAGAACACCCTGTGCTGCGCCCTGAACATACCACACTCGAGCCATATCTCGTCCACCAGACGCGATTCTCACTGGCTACCTGTATGTGGCAGAATTAAACTTTGCACACATTACCCACACATGCCTGGCCAACATAGCTCCACAATATCTGTCAGTCAAGTTCTCAAGGCACCATTCCACCAGACCCACCAGATCTACCTACTTGCACTGCCTCAATATACCGAAGCTTAAATTGAAAACGGCGGGGGGATCCAGTTTCCCAGTGCTGGCAGCTAAAAGCTGGAACTCCCAACTATCTGAGCCGAAACCTCTCTTTGGGCATTCAGTTCAAAAGTAAAAGAATCGCTCTTCGCCTATGTATTCAGCACTGTAATTTGTCTCATGCCCTGCTTTGTCGATTATTGCCATCTTCACCCTGACCACTTGAAACCTGGTCCTAAGAACAACTTAATTGCTTTCAACTTGGGTGTCTCCCACTATACCGGACCACTCCAAGTGTGCCGCCTGTATCTTGAAATGCTTTAAACTGCATTTGATCTGCGTTTGAATGGTTCCATGTGTTAAAATCGTGGCAAAAATTGCTGTGGTTACAAAATATTACAGCAAAAATGCTGTGGTTTTGCTGCCGCAATCCATGTAAAGGATGCGGTGGACACACCCGCAACCCTCTCACCCATTATACCATTTAAGGGGAGCAGGGGACACCACAGCAGCCCCTGCTCCCCTTAAATGGTATAACGGGGTTCACCTTTACCGGGTCAAACCACAGCATTTTTGCCACAATTTTTTTGTATAGGTGACATTTTTGCCGCAATGTTATCACCGCATACTGTTTGAATTACATTAGAAATTGCTTTCAACTTGGGCCTCTCTCCCACTATACAGGACCCATCCAAGTGTGTCCCCTGTATCTTGAAACTGCTTTAAACCGCATTTAAAATGCTTTTGAATTACATTGGAAATAGCTTTCAACTTGGGCCTCTCTCCCACTATACAGCACCCCTCCAAATGTGCCCCCATATTTTGAAAGGGCCAGAAACTGTTTAAACCGCATTGGTACTGCATCTGATATAGCAATTAAATATTAGGCCTCTTCCCCACTATAGAGGACCCTTCCAAATGTGCTCCCCTATATTTGAGACTACTTTGAAACTACATTTGAACTACTTTGAACCCTTTGAAACTTGGGCCTCTTCTCTCCTGCTATACAAGACCCTCAAATCTCAGTGTGCTCTCCTCTAATATACTGCACCCTGAAATCTAACCCTCCATCTCAATACAAGGCCATCCGGTCCAATTTTCCTTGTGTATCAACGTGCACTGTGAAAAGACTACTGTAGGTGTCCCCACCTTCATCTCATAGCTTAAACCTGCCACACTGTGAGACCGGAGCCTCTTCCGTTATTCCAGGTACTCTAGCCTAAGCGTTCAATTGCTGCCTGTTCTCCCAGTCTAGGGTTAACTGCTTCCGGCCACTTAGAACCTGAACCTTCCTCCCGATATATAGACGTCAATTTGGCCTTAATTACCACCTTCCTCCTAAACCTCCACTCCGGCATCTCCTACCTGATACTAGACCACCCTGCCATCTGCAAAGCCAAACCCCCTCCCGATAGATTAAGGTCCTAATCTCGATCACCGCCTGCCTTGCAGAACTAAACCTACCCGCTGCTGTCCAAGGATCAGAATAAAACCGTTCAACTAGCTTTGGATCCCGCTAAACCTATTTTGCTTCGGACTTCTGATACCCCAATCCCAAGAATATAATCTCATTGTAAACCACCTGTAAAATTTCTGAATTCCTCCTCCTGTCCCGTAGTCCTCTAGGTATCAGTAGCTGCTACAACTGAATCCTAGGAAGCTGACACCCAGGATATCCAGGAAGCACCGAAGACTGTAACTAGTACCTTAATCCCCCCCAGAGTTACCTGCACCCTCAGCCCAATCCATAACCCTACCCTAATGTACAATACCATATGTACCCTAATGTACAATACCTCAGGACAGCCCTGGTAACAGGAATACCATATCCAACCGACAGAGCAAAGACAAACCCTCAAATCTCCAGACAGAACAATTTGAGGATTGGAAACAACCGACAAATTAAAAGTCCCATTGACCCAATACCCAATAGCCTGGCACGAGGAACCACAATTGGAACTGCCCCTATAAACCTATTGCCTAGACCAGACTCCTCCCAAATAAGACCAAAATGACCCGATGCAGAATTGGACGTAGACAAAGGAACACGGTACAAGCAACACAGATACACAAGCACAACTGGCCCATTGCAGAGGATGCCTTCAATACAGAACACACCATGCGAAACAATACCATCAACGGAACAAACTTCACAAGAGGAAAATCCTTATACCTTACGTACCTCGCACCAACCAAAGAACCTAGATACTCCGACACCAACATTACCAGATGGATAAACAAAACACCAGAACAGCAGAACAAAAGAGCGGACCAGAGTTTATAGCCATTTGGTCGAAAACAAAAATGTTGAACGTCATAATGTCGAAAAAAAAATGTTGGAAAAAAAAAGTCAAATTTTTTTTTCAATACGTTTTTTTCGAAATGGGTGGGTTCCCCTCCAACCCCCCTTTTTTTTATTTTACCCATTTTTTATACTTACCAAACCCAAAAAATACATATAAATAAAATTATAGATTCGACTTTTTTTTTCGACATTTTCTTTCGACATTTTTGTCATTCGACTTTTTATTTTCGACCAAATGCCTGCACACCGCCAGAGAAGAGAATGGGATGACATCAACCCCCTTACTTCCTACATCACAAGAACAGATGGGCACTATCGATACCCACACCAAATGACAAGAGATGAATAAACAATAGAAGTCAGAGACCCAATCATCAATCTCACAGACCGATTCAACTACAAAGCCGCCTTCACAGAACCTCTACCGGTCAGAGGCAACATAAACGTACCCCGACTGAACACCCACAAACCAAAACCGGGAACAAAAAATAAACCAAATGACACCAAATAAATCCACTGCAATCTTATCGACGCAAGATCAATGTCCAACCACGCCACCGAAATGTACGACCTAAGTGACAGAGGCATTGACATCCTTTTCGTAACCGAAACATGGCTAGATGCCAACTACAAAATCGCCCTCAACAACTGCCTGCCCGATACCTTAAAGTGCATCCAAGTAAACGGGAAAACCAAATGAGGTGGTGGACTAGCAATCATCCACAAGGAACACCTGGAAATTAAAGCTGAAGATCCATTAAACATCAACAAATGTGAATCCCTAATCATACGTCTATCAACAAACCCCAAAACAAATCTGAAATTCATACTGATATACAGACCACCAATGTACGATGCAGCCTTCATAGACCACTTTATAGAAGCAATCACCAACCAAGTCATCGAGCATAACCAACTGATTATCCTCGAGACTTCAACAACTGGTTCGATGAAGAAACCACAACCTCACAAAAATCACTTACCGGACAACTAACAACAATGGAACTACATCAGCTGGTCAAAGGAGCAACCCACATGGCAGGACATACACTAGACGCAATCATTGCCAACAGAAAACTAATTACCACAGCACCACCGATTCAGATCCTCTGGAGCGACCACCTCCTCATCCTATTCGTAATCGCGTTGCCCTCACCAATTACCAAGAAACAAGAAAAACTACCAACCATCATTAAAAGAAACTGGAGAACCATGAAAAACTCCAACTTAACGGAATGACTGGAAATCACCTACCCGCGAAGCTGACCTAGATACTAAAATAGATATACTTCACAAATGGATCACCACAACAATTGGTGAGCTCGCAAAAGAAAAATCTTTCAATCCATCCTGCAAAAGAGCAACGTCAAAATGGTTCACCCCACTACTGGGCGCCATGAAAAGAAAAACGAAAACTCGAATTAGAATGGAGGATCAATAAAGGCTGCAGAAAAAAATTCAAACTTGACATACCCGTTCATACAAAAAGGAAATATAAAAAGCAACGAGGAAATATTACGACAACAGAATCCTCAAAGCACCAAACACTCAAGAACTGTTTGAAATCATAAACAAAGTAAAAAACCCACCCGGCTGCAACAACACTCCAATACCACCAAAGAAACTATGCAGTGACCTTCCCGACCATTTCAAAAACAAAATCATGACCATCCAACAGACCATAAAAAACAGACCATGCAACCACAACACGGAAGAAACCCACCGATGCAAGGTGCACCAGAACAAACTGCAAAACTTCCTGCACATATCAGTGGAGACTTTCATCAAACTCGTTAATCAAAGCACCAAATCTGGCTCACCCGCGGATCTCCCCCCCCCACCCCCACCCCCCCCCGACATCTACAAATCAATCCTCACACAAGGAACACCAATGGAATACTACAGAAACGTCCTCAACCAATCAATTGCAACCTCACCCACATACTCAGTAACCACATCAAAAGCTCCACCAAGACCCTCCTATTAGGAGACCTCAATTTAAGATTTAATGATGAGAAAGACAAAAAAACGCTGATACCCTCCCTAAAGAACTAAATGACCCGGGCTTCACCCAAAAGGTATTAAATCCCACTCACTCCAAAGGCTGCATCCTAGACTGGATTGCGGACCATAACTGCCTCTAAACGGTATCAGGTACTATTTTGGGCAGCAAACATTTCGGCGTACATATGGTCGTCGAACGGCCATAGGCGATATTTTTGGTGGCGAAAATATTAGGTGCAGGGGTGTCCCCCGCACATAAAATGATGCGGGGGTGTCCCCCGCAGGGTCCATGTGTTATTTTCGCTGGAAAAATATTGCGATACCACCAAGGCAATTAACGAGATGGCACCCCTCGAAGCCAAAAAAGATAAGAAATTGTTACACACAAATTCATAGTTCACTGAAGAACTCCAGTCACTGCACACATGCAAAAGAGCAGCTCTGAAAAACTGGCAAACCAATCCTAGTGTCAATGCCAAAAACAAATTCAGCCGAATCTCCCACCAATACAAAGCAGCCATTACCTCAGCCAAAGCGAACACTTTCAACACACGCATCTCCAATGCTAAATCGCACTCCAGAGAGATCTTCATCTTCAATGAGCTGATCTCCCCTCCCAGTACACCCGACGAAATAGTCAAAGATGAAGCATGGTGTACAAGCATCCATTCTGCCATGTTACACAAAATAGACCTCCTCCAAAAGAAAATTGAGGACCACTGCAAGGCCCTACCACCACAAACAAAGACGAAATCTACCATCTCAAATCCCGACTCAACCACAACTCCACTAGACCTGTATTCTCATTCAGGGATATCGGCGAACAAGAAGTTCTAGACCTCCTCAAAAACCTCAAACCCTCTCCCTGTAAAGGGGACATATGCCCCCCTAAGCTCATCAAGGACTGAGCTGACCGCCTCGCCCCGCTATTCATGGCCTTCATCAATGCTTCATTCAAAACGGGCATTATCCCTGACAGTCTCAAAGAGGCCTGGGTCCACCCACTCTTTAAAAAACCGACCCTTGACCCTCTACAACCTAATAACTACAGACCAATAACCATGGTGCCATTCCTCCTGAAATTATTGGACAAAGCTGCCCACCGCCAAATCCAACATTTTCTGGAAACCCATTCCATCCTAGGAACCATACAATTGGGCTTCCGAAAAGGACAAGGCACTGAAACAGCCCTGGTGGATCTAAAGAATCAGATCACCCAAATCATGGACAAAGGCAAGCCTGCCTTTCTGCTGCTCCTAGATCTCTCAGCCGCGTTTGATCTGGTTGACCATAAGACTCACATCACACCTCACACACTCTGCTAACTTCTCCAAAGAAGTTGCTGCCTGGGTCACCTCATTCCTCGAAGGAAGAGCCATGAAGGTCTTCTCGGATATAGCAAACGCTAAACCTACCACAATCCACTGCCGAGTCCCTCAGGGATCCTGCACAGCGCCCACATTATACAACTTGTTCACGAAGCCCCTCTTCGACAAGCTGAACCCACTTGGTATCACGTATACGAATTACGCGGATGATACTCAAGTACTTCTACCCCTCTCTGGTTCATACCACAAAGGTGCAAGGCACTCCACATGATCTACACCACCATCCAGGCTTGGATGGCAGTAAATGGCCTCTGCCTAAATGGGGGGAAAAGACAGAGATCATACGAGGCCAAAAGAACACACTAAGCAAGCTTGACAAATGATATGCCAACTTTACCATTGACAACTCTACAATCCCTGTATCTACAGCAGCCAAGACGCTGGGGGTATACCTAGACTCCTCACTAATCATGACTAGACAGGTTAGCTCCATCACCTCCTCTTCTGCACACACCACCAAACTAATAAACGCCATAAAACCCTACCTATCCATATCCAATTGCCTATCAAAAGCCAGAGCAACCATTGGTGCAAAACTAGACTATTGTAATACCCTTCTGGCAGGCACATCCGATAAAAACTTAAACAGGCTTCAAGTCACACAAAACAATTTTTCTGTGCTGCCCTAAGCATCCCAAGAAGGGAACAGATCTCCCAGGCTAGACCATCAGCTCACTGGCTCCCAGTCAAGAAACGCATCACTTTCAAAATCCTCCCCCTCACACGCAAATGCCTTACACTATCCATACCTTCATACCTATCTGAGACTATCTCCAAGTCCTCTTCCACACGCCCCACCAGGACACAATACTCCAACCAACTCCACATCCCACGTACTAACAGAGCCAAAGCCGGTGGGTTAGGCTTCCCATATATTGTTGCCGAACTCTGGAATGCACTACCCACAGACGTTAGAGCAGAAAACTCACTCCTAGCATTTCGTAGGAAACTCAAGACACAACTCCTTGCGCAGTAAATTGTAACCGTATCTGTAAATATGTAAACATCACATGTAAATATGTAAATATATCAGATCTACTGTAACTGTTTCATCATGTATATGTAACTAAGCTATGTATGTAACTAAGATATGTATGTAACAAGTGCCACGATGCCCAAGGGCTGATGTGCGCTCTACAAATCTGAATAAATAAATGAATGAAGAGTGCCTCAAGCCTTCAAATCCGCATACATACAACCACTCCTCAAGGACTCATCGGGAAATGTAGAGGACCTCTCCAACTACAGACCCATCTCCAACATCCCCTACCCAGCTAAACTCCTTGAAACGCACATATACAGAACAACCCAAGACTTCATAGAGAACATCACCTATTGAACCAGGCTTCAGACCGATGAGAGGAACAGAAACAGCACTTATATCAATCTGGGATGATCTAAAGGCGAACGCAGACTCAAACAGCACTGCTCTGATACTTCTAGAGATCTCTGCAGCATTCAACACAGTTAATCACGACATCCTCAACACGAGACTGGTAGAATTCGGAATCCCCGACAACGCCTGACTCTGGGTCAGATCCTTTCTAACGAATAGAACAAACAATATGGATGAAAGCTTACATATCAAGCCCTCGAATAATCATGCAGAGTCCCACGAGGATCATCCTTCTTGCCACTTCTATTCAACATCTACCTGTCACAACTAATTAAAATCATCGAAAGACGTGGCCTCACCTGCTACAACTACGCTGACGACACATCTACAAAATACAAGACTTACAAGAAGACAACGCAACACTGGAGAACTGCCTTCGCGAAATATACAACTGGATGAACTTAAACTACCTCAAACTCAACTCGGGTAAAACAGAAATCATGATCATCACAAAAAACGGAGAAGACAACCTCTACATGCCATGGGCAACTGAACTTGGTGAAACCCCAGTGCCGCCATCAACTGTAAAAAACCTAGGAGTCCTGATGGACAAAGAACTCACTCTAGAACCACAAGTAAACGCCCTAATGAAGAAATCTTTTTGTCCTGAGATTGGTTAAAAGGATCCTGCCATTCCTCTTATTCACCAACAAAACGACCTCCATCACCCTCATGTCCAGACTAGACTATGACAAGAGCCTATATCTAGGCCTCTCTGAACGACTCCTAAATAAACTCCAATGCATACAAAATGCAGCGGCCAGACTGCTCCTTAAACTACCTCCAAGAGAACACATCACACCAGCACTGAAAACGCTACACTGGCTACCCATCAAACAGCAGATAACGTTCAAATCAATGTGCATAACCCACAGAGCATTCCACGACCAGGGTGCTGAGTTCATCAGAAGAAAACTAAACGTACATCACACTGCAAGGCCACTCAGATCCAGCAGCGACATCAGTTTGGAACCCAAATCATACAACAAGAGAACTCAGAGGATCCTCTTTTTCTCACCTCGCCCCAAAAACCTGGAACAACCTACCAAAGAACATACGGAACACAAGAGATCACCTACAATTCGGGAAACTCCTCAAATCATGGCTCTTCACCCATAACCAGAAAGAACGCCCATAAGGACATACACAGAGGAACTAGGCTGAGAGAAGAGCCTACCCTGATTCCCTCAATCAACCCTTCCTTATTAAAATAAGGATATACGGACATGTAACATATCCATTTATCAATTAAAACAAACCTCACCAATCGTAACAAGAACACTCACAGATCAATCGGAAGGGAGAGCAAGGTATTAGCCAGCAATTGAACCTGGCAACCCTTGAGGGCACAGGCAGCAATGGACCATAAACAGTGATACATAGGAAAGAACGTGGATAGATAATATATCTCAATACCTAAGCAGGACTATGCACGCCCCTGGGTGTATTTAGCTCAATAATTTAGCTGGAGGCCTCATTCCCCGGCCCTGATACTAGACATTCAGGAAAGGGAAGAGAATGTATACCACCCAATGGACTACCGACAGTAAATGGATAGATGAAGCTGGTTAATGATAATAAAACTCCACTATCGATCAAGGGACAATGCTCACCGAATCAGGTGTACTATGCCAATTAATCTGCTGAACTAGCCACAGTATTATCATAGAAACTAGACGATCAGTAAACCTAGAGAGAGAATACCCAACCCAATATGATAACCCGATACATAAAGTAAGCTACAGGGATTATGAGACATACAACCCACTAACCAAAATCTCTAATTTCTGCTTACTTAAAGCACACAAACCCCACCTCTCTCACAGCAAACCGCACAAACTTCACCACACCGCAACAACAAACAACCAACACATAGATTGCAACAGCATATGAGGACCCGCTTCGATCCTATCTGCACACCCAATCTCAGCACACGGTGAAAACCGAACTGAAGCTACCAACAGTACACCACCTCTCAATGTCCTATGCCCTCTTCACCCCCAAACCCACCCCGTCCACCTACAGATCCACCTGAGCTCCTGGAGACCAACTCAGTTGGTGACAGTGCACTATATAAATAATTTTAACATTAACATACTGCGTCTGTAACTTTATTAACATACTGTAACTGTTTAACTGTTGACTATACTGCTTCTGTAACTGTAATAATTTGTATATGCTCAAGCGCCCAGATACCCCAGGGTTGGGTGTGCTCTATAAATAATAAACTAAACCAAAATGGCTGACCACAAAGACGTGACATTTGCAGATTCTAGCGATCTAAATAAGGCCTGGAGAATCTGAACAATATTAATAGGTTGATCGGTTGAAGGATGCCATAGTTGCACATATATCTAGCTTTTTCCTTTCATTTTGAAGGGTGTTGGCTATGAATGCCATATATACAACCTTGTAACATTACAATTCTCATACAACGGCACGCTACGCAGAATCAGCCACCTTGACGCCAGCAAGATCATGTGACCCTCCGCACCTGCGGAGGACACTTCAAGATCGGAGGACCCGGTGGACTGGGAATCGGAGGCTCTTCCAAAGCCTAGACATTCCTCATGGTCCAAAGTCCCGCGAAACAGCAGGAGAAAATGGAGCGGAAATGGAGTCCCTGCTGGAGGGTTTGCCCTCCTCCAAAAAGCCCCCCCCCACCCAGGACTGTCCTCCAAACATCGTTGCGGAGATGCCTCGCCGTCCTTGACACAGCTGCAGATGATCACGTTTGGCGCAGCGGGCCTCGCCCACGGCTCATGCCCAGTTCCAAGGTACATTACATTCCATCTCATGAGTCCTTGGAACTCCATAACTTTTGTATTTCCACATTTGGCCCCTCCACCAGTTAGTTATGCTCCCCTTTTGGGGGGACGTGTTAAAACCCCCAAGAGCAAGGTGATTTAGGGCTAACATTCCTCCGGGATGCTGGCTAATCAACACCTCCCCGGCTCTACCCCCCGAACATAACAGCAGGGGCGGAGCAAGCACAGGGACACCAGACCCTAAAGTTCCTTACGCTGAATGTTAATGGATTAAACTTCTGCTAAGCGGAAATCGATCCTGAAAAAGCTCCAGGACGAGGACACAGCAGTAGCTCTGATACAGGAGACCCATTTTCTTCCTGAAGACTGCGGACGGCTCCGCTCTAGGTGGTTCCCACTACAATTCTTTGTTTCAGGGAACTCCAAGAAAAGCAGCACAGCAATTCTTTTCAGAAAGGGCCTGAACCCTCAAATCCTGGAGACCAAATCATGTCCGGGAGGCCGATTCATGGCTGTCAAGTGTCAGTCGCTGGGAGATGTATACTCATTTGTCTCAATATACGCCCCCAACACCGGACAATCTGCCTTCTACGACGCGGTGGGCGCCACCTTATCTCACTTTATAGAAGGCCAAACTATAATTGGGGAAGATTTTAACGGAGTGCTGGACCCCACGAGGGACAGATGACCCCTCCCCCCTACTCCCGGAGACTTCACTCAAGCACTTAGCCTCCTACGCCTGTTTTAGAACACTCGAAGTGGTAGCCTCATGGCGGATTCTCCATCCCTCTGAAAAAGATTACTCCTTCTACTCCTATGTCCATTGGACCTTCTCGAGGATAGACCTCCTCCTGACGTCTGCTCAGGTGCTCACCTACACCGTAGAGGTAGCCATCGGCCCCTGGATTCTGTCAGACCACGCCCCAGTAACCATGGAAATCCGAGCACACATTCCAAAGCCCCATTCCCCCCCAGATGGGCACTATATGACCCACTGCTTAACAAAATGCCGCTCAGGGACATGATCGCAAAAGCGATCATAAACTTTCTTAAGGAGAACCCGGTGGAAGACTTCTCCCCCGCGAATACCTGTGACGACTTAAAGGCAGTGATCAGGGGTGAACTAATTGCATGAGGGGTGGCATTTCATTGCAACAGACGCCAGGCCCAGCTATCTTTGGAGGAGGAACTCAAAACAGCGGAAGAGACTCATTAGGAGAAAGGCTGGTCCCCCAGGACACAGCGAGCCATCCGCATCGCCAGGAAAAAACTTACGCCGAGCATACAGCCCACCTTATGGCCAAAGCCAAAAGATTCTGCGCCAAGAACAAGGTTAACAAGCTGCTGGTAGCCAAACTAGCCAAACCAAAACGTACCAGTACCATCGTTGGCCTCAGACTCACAGGGGATAATACAATATGCGGAACCCGAAAAACTACACGTGGCAGCGGAACATCTGTCCCAGGTAATGGCGGCACCCTCCCGGAACCGGAGCGAACAAAGGGAGTACCTATGGAAGGCGGCCTTCCCCCACCTGCACGACTCGCCTAGAGAATGCCTGGATGCCCCAATTACAGGTGAGGAGGTTGATGAAGCTATTAAGTCCCTCGGGCCCCAGGCCCCGATTACTTCTCCACAAGATTTTACAAAATCTTTAAACCCCAACTGATCTCCCCCTTGGTAGCAGTCTTCAATTCCTTCAGGGATACGGGAACAGTCAACCCTTTAATGCAAGAATCCACCACAATCCTTCTGCCTAAGCCAGGGAAAGACCCGAGAGACCCGGCTTCTTATAGGCCGATAGCCCTCCTAAATATCGACGCCAATCTATATTCCAAAATCCTGGCTAACCGTCTGGCCCGCGTGCTACCTGAGCTAATCCACACATACCAAACAGGTTTTATCTTGAATAGATCTGTAGGCGATAACGTGCGCAGAACCTTGAACCTGGTTGACCTAGCCACGCGCAACTCCCAAGGGCTGGTGCTGATGGCTCTTGATGCCACCAAAGCCTTTGACAAGGTGGACTGGTCTTTCATGCAGCTTACGCCGTAGGCCTTTGGATTTGGCCCGACATTCCAGACAATGGTCCTGGCTAACTACAAAGCACCAAAAACCCTCCTTAGAATTAATGGTTCCTTCTCCACCCCGATCTCCCTGACCAGCGGGACCAGACAAGGCTGCCCCCTATCCCCATTGCTGTTCGCGCTCATTATGGAGCCATTCGCCCAAAGGATCAGTCAGAACACCCATATCAGGGGCTCTCACTCCATTTGGTCACAGCACAAAATCGCTCTATATGCAGATGATGTGCTGCTCACGATCTCGGAACCTCGCACCTCATTACAACATGCCCTAGCTGAAATAGCTAGCTATTGCGAGGTCACTGGCTTCACCATGAACTTCTCCAAATCGGTGGCCCTGAGCATAGGTCTCTCCCCGGAGGAGCAGGATGCCCTGATCCCAATGTGCCTGATAACATGGAAAAGAAAGTCCATCCCTTACCTATGGGTCCAGATTCTGGCAAACTCGAGGGATACATTTCAAGCCAACTTCCCCCAAGCTCTTCAAAGAATTCGAGAATGACTTGAAACGTTGGGCATCCCAGGCAATCTCCCTAATGGGTTGTATAACGGCCTGCAAAATGAATCTCTTACCAAGATTCCTCTACGCCTGTTCATCCCTCCGGGTAGCAATCCCAACATCCAACCTAAATGAGCTGCTGAAGATGCTCCGGTTCATCTGGAAAGGCAAAAAAGCCAGAATCCCCCAGAAGACACTAACGGGGGACGCAAGACTTGGGGCCTGGGGGTCCTTGACCTGCAGGCCTATAGGGCAGCAGCACAACTAGCTCACGCCCGCGCCTGGCAAATAGCCTCGGACCGCCCAAGATGGGTGGAACTTGAGCAGGCATGGCTCCCGCTCCCCCACAGATTTCTTCCACACATTCCACCAGCCCTTAGAGGGCACGGGGAGGGCCTTCTGCTGGCAAATAAACATACCCTGGCCTCCTGGGACTGGGCGTTAAAACGTAAGGGGTTCCCGAGGGGACTGGGCCCCCTATCTCCAATTTTCCACAACCCAACTTTCTCACCCGGGACGCTCTCGCGAAACTTTCAGAACTGGATCGAGGGAGGCCTCGAAACCTTGGACCAACTATATGAGAACACCCTCCCCAGCACATTTGAGCAATGTAAGGAGCGGTTCCAACTTCAAGAGAGGGACAGGTTCGCATACTTTCAGCTACGCCATTGGTGCTCACATCCGCAGACCCTCCAAGCAGCTACGTGCCCCCTCACAGCCCTTGAACTAACCCTCAAGGACCTCCCATCCCGAAGCAGAATATCTACTCTATAGATATGTTTGTCAGAGGACTTCCTGACCGCAAGGACCCGGGCTATGGCTCAGTGGGAGGCAGACTTGGGAGGCCCATTGGATGACCAAGCCTGGGTGGACATCTGGTCACGAACTTAGGCAGCATCTACCTGCGTCACCATTAGAGAATGCGCATATAAAATTCTACTACGCTGGTACTACTCTCCGCTCAGGCTCCGTCACATGAACCATTCCCTTGACCCCCCCCCTTTGTTGGAGGAGATGTGGCCGGCCGGGCTCCTTCTTCCACATGTGGTGGGCATGCCCGAAGGCCCAACAGTTTTGGAAACAATGTCTGACGGTCATCAAACAAATCACCCGGACCCCACTCCCTCTCGACCCTGGACCCGTTCTCCTGGGGACCTTGATCCCAGGGACATACCCGCACTCGGGGAAACAAAGCTAAACTATTAACCCAATGCCTCCTGGCGGGGAAAATAGTGACCGCCCGCTACTGGAAGGCCCCGCAGGCCACCTCGATGATCCAATGTTTGGGAAAACTATGGGACATCCTGATTGCCGAAAAGTTAACAGCGGCAAAAGCTGGAATCCTCCACCGCTTTCAGAACATTTGGGCCCCCGTGCTGGAATATGACCAGAGATTCCCCGCTCTGACCTTTAAGCCCACTAACGCCCGGCGAGTCCTGGGGGACCACGACGCCACCTGAAGGGAGAAACGCAAAACAAGGTGGACAGTCCGAAGCACAAGCGTTTGGGGAAACTCACCGGTACTGTGGGTGGGGGGGCGCCGGGAGGGGGGACATTGAGGGGAAGAAAAGTGTCATGCTATGTGTTGCATTTGCTGTAAAATGGTTACCTTGCTTCGGTTTAGAATAAACATATTTAAAAAAAAAAAAACCTTGTAACATGTTTTTTAACGACATTGTAAAGATGTGACATTTGTAGTTTCTAGCTATTTAGACATGGCTTGGAGAATTCAGACCAGGCTGAATCGATATGAAGATCACTGTGCTAGTATACTGATTACATTTCTTTACTTTCCTGATGAATAATAATGGCCTTGAATACCAGGTTTTAAATTATGGGACCTGGTTTTTTAACAGCTTGATGTTTTTGTACTATGCTTTTGTGGGCTGTTCCTGAAATAAAGTTGATGGGTACAAGATTATTTTGCATAGAGGCTGCACAGCAAAGACTAGGATTAAGTCCCAGTCCAGCCATCATGGAGGATTGGAAGGAAGCTCAGGAAAGGCCCAGGATAGAGTTCAAACAGCCAAGAAAAAACTAGTAGCAAGGGCTATAGAGCCTGGGTGCAACTGGTATGGAACAGATTCTTAGTTGCAGGCCATCTTTACCAGCCATCCTCTTAGAAATCCGAGCACATCTGAATAGATCTCCGACTAATAATGTGTTCTATTCTGGGCTAATTTAAGCCAGACTTCCAATTACAGCAAGGAAGCACACAGAGGTTTTGGTGGCCAGCCAATTATCCCAGCCCTAAAAATCACCACACACATACCCACCCACACATTATGTAGTTTGGAAAGTTTATTAGACTGTAAACCAGTCTGCACCAGTTAAAACACAAAACAAGGATACCTTTGGCTTAGGATGAGCCTATGGTTATAAAACAGCTATTTTGGCTCTGCCTTCTTGCCCATGTAGAAAAAAGATTTACCAAAACAAAATGGCTGGTAGAAGGGCTTAAAGAAATACATTAGTACCCCAATGGCTACCACAGTGCATTTGACTAATGTCGTAAAAAGGACAACGTGCAGTATTTTCAAAATTAAATTAAAGCTGCCACCATCCTTCTCCACAAGACGCGTGTAGGGGGATGGATATCACCATGGGACCAAAGTGGGGTGCTAAGTAAGCACCCCTGACTTAGTAGCCATATGGGCTTCTAGGGTCGTCATATCGCATCAGAAATGCATTTCATTGGCAGGGGAATTTGGTAGAAGTGCCTCTGTTCACAAAAGAGAAGTTTAAAAAACAGGAATCCAGTAAACGTTTGGTATCCAGAACTTGAAGAAAGGAATGCTACTCTAATACATATGGCCATTAGAACGATTGAGCATTTTTATTATGTTTTGTGACTTCAAAATGGAATGCAGTTTTCTTCTGTTTTGTTCTAGCAGTCATGTTGGTGTTCCAGGGTGTTGGGTAAGAATTGGTACAGTCACACTGTGAGACTACACAGCACTTATCTGCTTGGTATCCGGTAACCCAACATTTGGTATAGGTCTGTACTACACAAGTTGGTAGTGTGGCTGAGCAGACAGGCCTATCAAGAGGGGTAATTGTGAGCTGTAATAAAAGTAGCCAAGTAACACTTACACTCAGGATTCAGTTATAAATAGTTATTTATTTAATTAACATACATTTTTAAATGAGCATACTTTAAGAAGGCAATTTGTTGTAACAGTGTAATATACTTTAAAATAGGTTACTTTCCAGAATCAAAACAAGTTGGTGGATAATCTTTGGATATGCTTCTTAAACAATTCTTACACCCGTAGGTGACTTCAATCACAAGGAAAGTAATGCCATTTATACATACTTTGCAGATTCTGAGGTTGCAGAAAGGAAAGGTTTATGGAAGGAAAAAGGTTAGCCAGTTTCGCAGTATATGTGAGCACAACTAAATCTTCCAATGAAATCTAGGTAGACCTTTCCCAGCAGTAACAGTATACAACAAGGTACCACCTGTGAGGGACAAACCGTATCAAATTCAATGGACTAGAAGAGTCTTCAGGGAGCCAGGACAGCCAAAGTCATTTGGGACACAGTCTATGGATCTGATTTACTTCTTAGATCAACGTCTTGCACAAAGTTGAGAGTTTTTAGAAAAATTACTTGTAACAAGCTGTTAAGTCTGTGAGATGAGAGTTGAAATCCACTATAAAGTAAGCCAGTGCAATTCCCAACTGAGAAGAGCGTAGCCAAAATGCAATAAGGTAAGTACCTCAAGCCTAAACAGTACCTCTGGTTTGAAGAAGACTGGTCCAGCTGGATGGTGCAGACCCTTATTCCTGAGTCTCAGTCGTGGGGACAAGAGGGAGGGCGTCTGGAGGGCTCCTGCGGCAGTACTCGGGATGTCGTCGGTAGCTACGGGCTCTTTTTGGTTCAGCTGCACTTCACAGTTTCAGAGTTTAGCAAACAGCACTGTTGCGGTTCTTGGACACTGGTTGGACCCTCTGTGCTCCCTCGGTCCTGCACTCTGGTGAGGGGACTCTGGATCGGCAGGTACTGCTTATGGAGGGTCCTTGGGAGTCTCCTGGAGCTTCTAGGCAGATTTGTCCCGTGGCAGATGCTGCACTCGACTACGGACACTCAACCCCTGGCATTGGGCTTCCGAAGCAACGGAGAGGCACAGCAAGTCAGGGATGGTGGTCCAGTGGAGTTAGTCTCAGGGTTAGTTGGTCCCACTAAACCAAGGGGAGAAGTCGGTCCGTCCGGAGCTTCTTTGTCAAGGTGAAAGTTCAGCACAGCAGCTGGGCTTCTATAGGCAATTCCAATGTCCAGGAGGTTGCAGCAAGATTCGTTCATGGTTTCTTAGTCGGGTTTTACTCCCAGGTGAAAGTTCAGCACAGCAGAGGGGCTTCTATGGGCAATTCCAATGTCCAGGCGGTTGCAGCAAGATTCGTTCATGGTTTCTTAGTCGGGTTTTACTCCCAGTGGTCGACTCTACCTGTCGTCCCAAAACCCTCGCCTTTTAAGCAGGTTTATTCCATTGATGCACAGCCTAAACTGTCAATCACACAGCAGGGTGGTTGTCCTGAAAGGCTAGCCATCCAATCAGGATTGGTTGCATTCAGGCATTCCTAGAGACAAAGGACAGGGGAGTTTTGGGACCCTCTGTCATATTATGTCCTTTGAGACACAGTGGAGCCAGGGGCAGGCTTCAGGGCTGAAGCCCGCCAAAGGCAAGACAAACAAAGGACTCAAATCTGTCTCGACGCACAGAGTAAAACCCAAGAAAGACCTCACAAACAGAAAATGGTGAAAAAAGAAGACAGGCCATTTTGACAAAAATGGTTACCCATGTGTGCTGTACTGCAGCTGAGGGTTCAGTATGCGGTAGAAAAGCACAATGGTAGGTAACCCACCAGCACGCAACATAAGATGGTGTGTGCTGGACCTATAAAGAGAAAAGTTAAGTATAGTCCATTTCACTTTCTTATTTTTAGGAATTGTAGTTCACACAAGAAAAGTATTTCTCATTGACACTGCACTGAAGGTGCTGTCACCATGCAAAAAGCAGATGCCCATGGAGTTTGTCAGACTCCAAAAACAGTGAAAACAACAAATCAGATAAAAACACATGACCGAGTGAGAAAGAGGTCTCGCTCACTCCATGATTAAAATGAAAAAGTCCCAAGACCAGCAAAAGAGCTGGCGGTCTCTAAGGTTGAAGCGTATTAGCACAGAAATGAGAATTCTCCCTAACACTGGTCCCCCCTTCCCCCCAAATTAAGGGACAGGAGGATTTGATCCACTCCTGGGTGAATCTTATTCCAGTCGGTCATACTTTCTGGAGAGACCATCAGCAATTAAGTGATTACACCTGACCTGTGTCCTATGATAAAATCAAAGCCTTGGAGGCGGATTGACCATCTCAACTATTTTGGATTCTTCCCCTTCATTTGCATTAACCATTTTAAGGGTTGGTGGTCAGACTGAATAATGAAAGTAGAACCATACAAGTATGGCCTAAACTTCTTCAGAGGCCACACAATGCCAAAACATTCACATTCTTTGGTTGCCCACCTTGTCTCATGGTCTTTCAGCTTCCTGCAGATGAAGCAGATGGGGCGTACCCTGCGTTTTCTCATCCAGTTGGCTCAAAACTGAACCTATGCCTGTATTAGAAGCAGCTGTCGGTTATAATCAGGAGCTCACAAGACTGGTGCTTGACAAAGGGCTTTCTTCAGTCCTTCAAAGGCCTTTGTTCACTCCTCATTCCACTGTTTTTCCTTGTGGAATTTGAGTGAGGAGATGACCTTCAAGGTAGAAGCTATGGTCCCACAGTTCTCTATGAAATTCCTGTAATACCTAGTGAGACCTAGGAAGGCTCTCACTTGCGTCTGAGTAGTAGGGGTGGCTCAGTCTTGTACAGCTTGTCCTTTGCTGGGCAATGGCCTAATTTCACCTCTTCTTACCTCATGCCCAAGGTAGACCACTTTACTGTTCCAGAGCCTGCAATACATTTCCTAGGCGGCGAAGATGCTCTTCCCAAGATGAGCTGAACACTGAAATGTCATCCAAGTATGCCATGCAGAAGTCCTCTAACACATTCAGAACTTGATTTACCATCCTTGAAATGTAGCAGGTGCATTACTAAGTCCAAAAGGCATAACCTTAAACTGGTATAAGCCTCCTGGGGTAGAGAATGCCGTTTTCTCCTTGGCATGGTCTGTCGGAGCTTTTTGCCAGTAGCTTAGGTCAGGTCAAAGGTGCTGAGGAACTTGGCTGAACTGAGTTTGTCCACTAGCTCATCTGTCCGGGTAAAAGGATTGGTATCAGTCATGGTGACTGCATTAAGAGCACTATAGTCCACGCAGAATCTCAATTCTTTGGTTCCTGCCTTTGGTACTAGTACAACTGGACTAGCTTTGGGCTTGTAGATGGCTCAATAATCCCAAGGTCAAGCATCTTCTTGACCTCTTCCTTTATATGCAATTTGACATGATCTGACTTTATGTTGCTGCTGATTTTGACAGGGTGACTGTCACCAGTGAGCATATCATGCTGGCACCAAGGGGCCAAGCCTGGTGTCAGAGAAAACGGGGAGACAACCTGATTTGACCGAGCCTTGCACTCCTGTTTCTGCAGAGTCAAATCTGAAGAGTTGCACTCCTTCATTTGTCTCATCTGAGGGTTGTCCACGAAGGACATCGCGGAGAGGCTCAGTCTCTTCCTCCTCTTGATCAGAGGCTAAAAGCAAAGCTTCTGGTTCTGGTCTGTAAACCTAAGCCTTCAGATGGTTAGTGCGATAGACCCTAGGGGCCTCCTTGGGGTTGCCCAAGTCCACTAAATAGTTGACCTCTCCAAGCTTGCCTACAACCTTAAAGGGTCCAATCCATTTGTCCTTTAAGGCCCACGGCCCTGTAGGTACCATAACCAATACAAGCTGGTCTGGAGTAAACGCCACCATGTTGCCCTTCTGGTTGTGCCAATGCTTGACCAGAACCTGACCTGCTTTCAGGTTTTCTGAAGCTTCTGTCATCCGTGCCATCCTCTGCCTGATGCCCAGCCCATGGTCAGTGACTCTCACTGGCTGTAGGGAAGGAGCACTCTCCAACCCTTCCTTGACCAGGGCCAAAGGTCCTCTGACTGGATGACCATAAAGAAGTTCAAAGGAGCTAACAGCAACCCCTGCTTGAGGGACTTCTCTGTAAGCAAAGAGAAGGCATGGCAGTAGAAGGCACCACTTTCTTTTAAGGGGTTCCCCTTAAAGCACTGATCACGCTCTTCATTGTACAGTTAAACCTCTCCACCAACCGATTGGTTTGGGGATGGTAGGCTGAGAACTTGAGTCACTCCACAGTTTTTTCACATGGTCTGCATGTAGTGGGACATAAAGTTTGATTCCCCTGTCAGAAACCCAACCCTGGTAAAAAATACCAAGGAGGTCCTTAGCCCCTGCCTGAGCAGTAACAACTCTCACTGGTATTGCCTTAGGATAGCCGAATAGATTGGTCTGCCACAACCAATATAAATAAATTGATTGCCTGAATAGGTTGGAAGGTCTAGGGGATCAACAATGTCAATCCCCACTCTCTCAAAAGGGACTCCCACCACAGGGAGGGGCACTAAAGGTGCCACATTCGTGGGTCCACTCTTGCCAGAAGTCTGACAAGTGTGGCAGCTCCTACATAATCTATCTACACCAGCCCTCATCTTGGGCCAGTAGAAGTACAAAGATAGCCTCTCATTGGTCGTTTTGAAACTCTAGTGACCAGCCAAAGGGATCTCATGTGCCAACTGTAGAAACCTTTCTTACCTCATGGGGCACTACAAGTCTCCTATAGTCCCCTGGAGTAGATTTAGTGAGTTCCCTGCAGAGGTGGCCATCCTGCCAGTAAAGCAAATGCTTCCCTGGCTCTTGCCCTTCCAGCTAGGAAGCTGTCTGCTGACACAGACCTTCTGGAGAGGGACACTTTGTCCTCTGCTGAAGTCTGCACTAGAGGGTCCACCTTCTGCAAGTAAAGTCTGCAGCTCAGGGTGGTCTCTAGGATCCAGATTTCCAATGCAGGGAAGATTTTCTTCTAGCTCTTTGTCACCAGCAGCTGATTCCAAAGAATTTGGTTGGTCCTCCCACTCAGCATCAGCTAGGGAATGGGTCACTGGGGTGACCTGGGACAGTCCCCTCTGGGATGTCCTTGTCCTGTGCACAGGTTTAGGTTTCAGACCTTTTTTGCAGAGATCATGGATTTCTCCTTAGACCTCTTTTCTTGGAAGTTGAAGGGTGGTCTTCCTGTGGACTGGAGGTATTGGAAATCTCCTTAACCTCAAACTGAGAGTCTCTTAAGGTTGCCTCTGACCAATCTTGTTTGCTCTTGCTCCATTTTGCTGGGAGGCATGGGGTTACTAGACACGGCTCCAAGAGCCTTCAAGTCATTCCACATTCCACTTTATTCTGTACACTAACCGGGACCCTAACAGTCATGTTAGTGCACTGAATGAGAGCTGGCAGAATAGGAACCATTTGGATAGGGCCTCCTGCAACTTTAGTGGGACCTTTGGATGCCTTAGCTACATTCTCCAGTTTGAAAAAGCCTTAATCAACCACTTTAATGCTTTCCCCAGTCTCTTATGGCAGGAGTCCTGACCATTTACAAGAACATTGTTCTTGTAATATAATATTCTTTGATATCCTCTGGAATGGTGTTATACACGTCCACATTCTTTTGTTCCCACATACCCAGGGACACTAAAGATACACTGGCTTGAACTCCAATGGGGGGTCGTCAGCCAGTAGTTGAAAGTGTGCACTTGCCATTTGTGCTTTTTCCCTCGGGGATGAAGGATAAGGAGGCAGTGTGGACCCCTGAAGGGTTACCCTTACATATGGGATCCCTCTTCACATGTTCTACAGACCCACATACAGGATCCAATGTTCTCTGGAATGGGGGTTTCCGTTGACCTCCCTCTGGTTTGGCAACAGAGGGTTAGCTAGACCTACCAGGTTTCCCATGAAATGTATCCTTGTTTTGTGGCCCTCTTTTGGATGGTTGGAATTGGAATTAGCTTTACCCTCTTTCATGTGCTGCTTCCCCTCGTCCTTCTTGTGAGTAGCCCCACAGTCTGAGTGGCCCTGTTGGCTGCCCATAAATCAGCAGCTTTTGTTAACTTTTTAAGATACATTTCCTTAGTCAGCCAAGTGCTGTCTGAGCTCAGGGGAGCAGGCATCAAAAATAGATTCAAGCACAAACATTCCTTCAAAGGTGTGTACTCTGTACCCCTTAACTTAATCATCTAAGCTCTTCAAACATTCACATACCCAGGTGTAGCCCAACGGGTACCATCAGTATTTTTGAGGTTCTAAACCTCTTAAGGTACTGGGAAGGAGTCTTCCCAAATCTGATCTGGCTATTAATGACAGCTTAACTGACTCATCCTTTCTGTCACTAGCACCCAACTCCATAACAGCAACTCAACCATTCAGGGGAAGCCTAGACATGAGCCATGGAATCAAATTATTCCCACGTATTCATTGCAGACTATAGGTATATTCAAATGTACTCCACCAATCCAACACATCCAATTTAGGGTAATTCATACTGCGTTTTAGGCAGGCGAGGCCTCTTCGGACTTGTAGACCTAGAAGACCCTGAAAGGGAAGCAGAATCAAGGGACATACTTCTCATTTCTTTTTCATACTGCATTTATGTTAGGGAGAATTCTCGGATATGTGCTAATTCCTCTCTACCTTAAAGACCCCCAGGATTTTGAGGACTTTCATTTTTAACCCGGAGAGAGCGAGACCCTTTTTCCCACTCTCATATTTCGTATTTTGGTTGTGGAGTCTGACAAACTCCATATGCATCATCATTTACATTGTACCACACAGCACCTTCAGTTCAGTGGCACAGGGAAGTCTTTCAGATTTCCTAAAGGTTTAAATACCTTCTCTTGGATAAACTACTTTTTCTAAGAGCAGTAAAGTGAAATTGACTTTACTGACATTTGTTACTTTCTACACCCAGCCCACACTATCTTACAATAGGGTGCTGGAGGGTTTACTTAGTATCCCCTTTGTCTAGTTTCTCATGTAACATTTTTGTTACCCTTTCCTCGATGAATGGCTAGTGGCAGTGGTTTACTTTTAGCTACCGTGGTGTGCGTTTGCAGCTGCAGTAAAGCACCCAAGGGTGCCATTTTTGTCAAAAAAGCCCCGGTCTTCTTTTTTCGCTATTTGTTTGTGGAAAGGTCCTTTACAGAGGTTTACTCTGTATGCCAAACCAGGTCGGTCCATTTGTTCGTTTTGGCTTTTTGGCGGGATTCACGAGTGAAGCCCGCTTCTGGCTCCAGGGTGTCTGGCGGAGGCAAGAAGCGAGGGAGGTGCCCCAAACACCCTGTGCTTTGTCTCGTAGGAGACAGGAATGCACTCCTAGGTGATTGGCCATCTGTTTGTCCGGCAAGGACAGCCACCCTTACGGATGACTGACAGCTGGGCTGGAATTAATGGGAGAAACCTGCAAAAAAGGCGAGACTTTTTGGCTTGGAAGGCAGAGTCGACCACTGGATGAACGAATCCGAAAAAGAACTCGGAAGAGAAGCCTGCCGCAACTCCTGGACCGTTGGTTTGCCCGGTGCAGCCCTGCTGCTGTGCTGAAACTCTGAATTCGTCTCGACTAGAGAAGCCCTGCAAGAACAACTTCTCCCCTTGAGTTGGTGGGACCAATCTGCTCCAAAGTAAGCCACCTGGACATCCTCTCAAAGCTGGTTGTATTTCCACTGCAGTTGCTGCTGAAACCGAAGAGCCAGGGAGAGGAACACTAGATTGTGTGCATTGTTTTTAAGTTGGCCAAGAGCTCCAGGAAGATCCTCAGGACTCCCAGGAAGCAAGACTGACCAAGCCTGAGCCACCTCAACAGAGTGCTCGATCCCAGATGCAAGGAAAGCCCATCTCAACAGCCAAGAGTCTGCTGTGGTGCCATTTGCTGAGACGCGAGGAGCTGAAACAGCAAAGTGCCACTGAATAGAAGTTGGTCCTTTTCTGTCGCCGACCGTCCCGTTGCAGTGCAGGAGTCCTCCAGACGTCCTCCCTCTTGTCCCCACGACTGAGGCCCAGGAACACAGGCTCTGCATAGCTGCTCAGGAACAGAAGCCAGCTGGAACCGTTTTTCTTTTAACCAAAGGTACTGTAAAGTCTAAAAGAAATGACCTCTTGTTGTGTAACCTCACTTGTTCTCAGTTGAGACTTGTCTCAGTTGCTTCTGTAGAGTTGCTAACAGCTTCTTTACCTCACAGGCCTAATCAGCTTGTGGCCTTACTTTGATTTCTTCTTTTCTACAAAGACTTCTAAAACATTGTGCAAGATGTTTACCTATCTGCAAGAATTGCTTCAGCTCACCTAGACTTTTGGCCAATTGACTTTGGCTGGTGTTAGGCAGAATCCTGTGCAGTTCCCTTGGGGAACACTGCAAAAAGATTGACTACAGGAGGTAAGCAGTAAACCCAATTGGTAGCAGTCTGCACCACCCAGATTTACCTGGTAGCTGTGGCTGAGCAGTCAGACTTCTCTCAAGAAGAGTAGGGCAGTATATAGAGTATACACAATAGGGCTAAAAACACAGTAGAGCACACAAACACTGACCAGAGCTTTGTATAAAAAGTATATAATTAATTTAAAACACACTTTAGGCAATATACTAGCACTCCAAATCAAAAGCAAGTTAAAATAGTCAGGTAAAGTATACACACCTCCCTTGATAACTATCAGACAAGTCAGATTCAAAACCCCACGATTTGTTAAACAGATTCGAGCGCATAACCTGAAAGGCAGTATATACTGTAGAGCCAAAGTTTATAGGCCAGGCCCACTTTAAATGGAGCAAGGCGAAATGTGCCCAGGATCACACGGTTTAAAATGCACTAAAAGTCTTTGCAGAATGTTAAAAAGGGGTTGGGGTGATTCAAGAAGGTAAAGTTAGAAGGTCTGGGACCAACCATGTTGGCAAACCAAGGATTTAAGGGTCACCTTGGGCAAACCGAAGAAAGGGAGGCCAGGTGGAACACAGTAACTTAAAGAGAGAGGAGGCTCCAGTGGTGGCAGTTGTTCCTGGCAGTGGTTGCAGTTTGTTGTTCCGACCAGGGGAAGAGAGGATCTCGTTGAGGAGGAAACTTGGAGTCGATGCACTGCATAGGGATGAAACCAGCCGCGGAGTTCTCTGGTTAAAAGGTGCGTTCCTTTTATTCGCGGTCAAAGTGGTGAAGCTTGGCTATCCGGCCGCCGGGCTGCTTGGCACGGGCGATTCGACCAAGAGACGTCTTTGGAAGGCGAAAAAGGGTGAACTGGTTGGTCCCACCAGCTCGGAGGAAGAAGACTCATCCAGCAGAAGATCTTCTCTTGTCGTTGGGAAAGTGGTGAGTTTGTTGCAGCAGGGCTCCACCGGTGGTGGTGTTGCAGATGGCTCAGCTTCTTCCCTCTTCGCATTCTTAGGTCCTTTGGTGACTTCTCAAGTTCCAGTCCCAAAAGCCCAGCTTTTATGCAGAAAAACTCCCATTCAAGAGCCTAGCTGTCACTCAAACGTGCTAAGTGGTGAGCCGGGCGGCTCACCCCTGGCCCAATCAGAACAGAGTGTGACTTAAGTTGCTAAGGCAACACAGTCCAGGGTGCCGATTCCCCCCTGCACCCCCCTGTGGAACCCAGACAGTGGCACCATTTGGAGGGCTTCTGTAGAGAAGCCCGCCAAAAAGTGGAACAAAGGGCTCGACCTTGGTCAGAGTTACAGAGACGAACACGAACGCCAATTTAGAAAAGAGTTCTGGCAAAAAGACCCTATCAGGAATTTAATATTAAATAATTAAACTGGCGGTATCTTTAACATTGCACCAAAAAGTGGTGCGTTTAAAATCAATGGGAAAATCCCTAGAGAATATTCCGGTGGAATATTTTGCGTGGTAACCACTGCCACCAGCCAGAAACTCGACAAGGGGGCACTGGACAGTGCCCCCTTGAAAACCGACCCAGGGGCATTATAATTAACCCCTTCGACTACTTCCACAATATGATGGTTTGTACTGGTTCTGTTCACAATTGAAGACTAAAAGTCAATGGTGACTTTACATGCCCTGGGAGAGTCAGTCCCAGGGTATGGAGTCTATGTTTGGGGGTCACTATGACACCCCTGTGTTACTGCACTGAGGGTGCTGTGTAACACATGCACTGAGGGTGCTGTGTAACACATACACAAAAAACAGATTATACCCTATGGAGTAAAAGACCCCATAGCCCAAAATCACACACACAGTCAGAGACACCTCAAATCATGCCTAAGAGTGGGAGTAAGAGTCTCACTCTTAGCAGGAGAAAAAAAACAAACCCCAAAAATCCAGCAAAGCTCCTGGGGGACTCACTAGGTTTGCGAAATTAGCCTTATAAGAGAATTGTCCCCAACAGCCGGGCCTGGCTCTCCCCAGCAACACTGCATATAGGGCCTGTGTGCTGCAAAAGCCAATTACAGATGCCTGCATTGAAACACATGGAGGAAAGCATAACTCCATTAAGGTAAAAATGAAGCATAAAATAAGATTCCCAGTCAAAGCAAAAGAATGAATGAAAGGATGAATGTGAAAAGGTTTCACTAACTCATGAGAATACATTTTAAAAAAAGCAAAAAGTGCTGGGGGTCTCTCAGGTCGAGGGGGATTGGCACAGAAACTGAACATTCTCCCAAACAGTTAGAACATAGGTGACCCTATTGTGCACAACCAAGACTGTGAATAGTCTGCGGTAAAAAATGGCACAATAGTTGGTAGAACACGTCCACTGCCACCAGCCATAACTAAAGGGTTGTCTACGTGACTAGAAAAGTCACAGGAGCTGAGAGAAGGGGGATACTAGGTATCCCCTTGGCACACCACATAATGTGCTGTGTGCCAATCTCTCATGATGCAAAATTTTAGGAGGGATACAAAGTATCCCTCTGTCCTTACTAACTGTAGTTTTTTAAGGCTAAAGAAAGAATCTCAAACGAGAACCTAAAGGGTTCCCAGCAACACTGCCCATAAGGAGCTGTGTGCTGCGAAAGTAAAACACAGATGCCTTGAGATATGGAGGAAAGTAGACTCCATAGTAAAGGTAAAACACAGAGAACCGCGTTCCAAAAGACAGAGCTCCACTCATTCAGGATATACAGAAAAAAGGTCCAGAAGCCCAGGAAAAAGTGCTTGGGGTCTCACTATGAGAGGGGATGAAGCATACAAAATGATATATCTGTCATGGTCTCTGCTTCCAAAAGGTCAGGGTTTTCCCAACTCCCTTGGAAGCAGATCCATAACCCAGGTTCCGAGTGCCAACCAGTCCCAATTGGGACCTTTTGGACCCAGTCCTGGCGCCAGTGGCACCAGGCTCATAAATATGCCCAGTCCCAGCGCTGGAAGCGCCGGGCTCATAATGCTTGGGTGGACTTACCTTCAGCAGACCATGCTGCTTACTTGCCTGCCAGTTGAGCCTCTGATCCTCTTCTGTTTGGAACTACTTTTCCTGTTGGGTGGGGCTGGAGCCACTCCCTAGATTCAGAACACTGGAACTCTTCTGGAAGGCAGGAACTCTTTTCTTACCAGGAACTCTTTTCTTACTTAGGCGTGGCTGTGGAAGGAGACACCTAAGCACTACAGGAGGCTATTTAAACCACACCCGGTGGATGAATCTTGCTTTGCGTTATTCTGCAACCTCTGCAGCAGAACGCTCATCGTGTCTTCTGCATCCGGTCCTGGGCCTAAGGAAAAAGGCTTACCATCCTGAATCCAGTCTTCAGCAACACCTATAAAGACAAGAAAGAACAGGTTAGCATTCCGCCATCTGAAAGGCAAAGGCTTACCATCCTGAATCCAGTCTTCAGCAACACCTATAAAGACAAGAAAGAACAGGTTAGCATTCCGGCATCTGAAAGGCAAAGGCTTACCTACTCTTCGTGCGCTCCGGAGGTCTTCACACTGCATTCCGGCATCTGAAAGACAAAAGTTTACCAACTCTTCGCACGCTCCGGAGGCCTTCGGCGCTGCATCCCGCATCTGAAAGACAAAACAAGGTGCGTTTAAAGACATTGGGGAACTTTAATACTCACGTGCCATTACTCCTTTCCACATCTAATCCAGTGGGTATTCCGGCACCCTGCAGCCGCTCCGAACTCGTACCTGCAAAATAAAAAGACAGTTAGAGCGCATAGTGAAGCAGGCAACAAGCGCTTACTTACGTGCTTCCAGGCGCTTCTATTCATCACACGGGCTCCATCTTCAACTCACTTCAGCCCGTCATCCGCCATCGCCGGAACCCTGCAAAACAAGAGACATCATTACTAAAGACTTTAAAGACATTTGAATGACTCGAAACTTACCGTTCGTGCAGTAAACGACGGACAGCAGTCCTCTGAAGTCAAGAGGCCTGCGCTACCTATCCAGTGAAGAAACTGGTTACAGCACCCTGCCCCGAGGCAGATGGAGAGCTCGGCATTCACTTACCTAAGACATCTTACTCTACACGTCAGGCATACAGTGCACAGAGGTCCAGCCCAAAGAGCCAACCGGGTGCTACACATCACCTTTGAAGATACGGTAGTCGCCCAGTCAAGACCGGCGCCTCTGCGAGAATCAGGTGAGCGTTACAATATCTCCCTAACAAGGCTTCCTCAGAAGAAATGGTTGAAGAAGACTGGCTTCTTTGCGTCTTCCGTTTCTACTTTTTAACAGCTAATTTTCCTGTTGGTTTGCATGATGTCTTCAAACGACTAATCGGATCTGAACTTTCACTCATTCTACATGCTGGAGTGTGAATGCCCTCCGTTTCAAATGTTGCTTGCCGCTGTTATCAAGGCATAAATTAGTTTTCCAAAATTGATTAGCAGTGTTTATTAATTAAAATGTTCTTGATTAGCAAACAAACTCATTTGATTAGTAATGTTGTACTCCTATTTTTAACAGCACCAGAGGTTACTTGTGTAATACAAATTAAAAATGAACATTAGTGAGAGAAGTCAGACCTTGCAAGTTCTAAAATTCCACTAGACCTGCAGGTCAGATAATTTAGTTTACTCACTGGACCGAAGAGAAATGCATTAGACCCATGGCAACGGATGACGACAAATTTAAATGTGCTCTCTGTAAAATGGTGCCGTCACTACAATCAAACTTTCATTTGGTACACTGCTGCCACCCAGAGGCCAACTCTGCACAGTGAAACTTATTTGACATTTACTGCAAACAAAGTAAAGTTTAAATAAAAATTTTAATAAAAGTTGCAAACATCCCCTGCAAATGGTACTGGCCCTTCTTAAATTCTACTCGACTATGCGAGTGGCCGAAAAATACTTGCGAGCCCTGGATGATTGTCTGTAAAAGGTCAACTGCATGAATGGACACACGTAAATATGATAAAAAGGCTCTTAAAAGGGCTCTAAAACAGTTTGGCCGGCTCTCTCTACTGTAGGTGCCAATGTATAATGTAATCGTAATCCTAGAGCAAAGCAAACACTACAATGATAGTGCAGTAGATCGATCGATGTACAGACTGGATGAATTATTGATCACTGCTATGCCTAAACATCTAGTTGGCTTTGTCTATTCATTATGTAAGAGGAAAAAACGTAAGGGACGAAGTATATTGGATGGTGTAGCAGGCAGAGAACTGGTTAAACTAGGTGGAATATTGTAGTTGGCGGCCATCTCATTTTCAGGGTTGCTGGTATAAAGGAATAGGTTGAGAAGACCAAATGTGAAGGAGTATGGATCAGCTCGTGAGTTGAGCACAAGTTGCAAGCTGCATGTAACCAAAGGTAGAATATATGGTGCAGAGTAAAAAACTCCTCTTTTTTTCGGGGGCTGTGTGGAGGAGGACAAATGAACAATAGCATACGCAAGGGTCCACAAAGAAGAGCTTCCCACCTTCACAGGCAGATGGTCAAACTAGTTCACAACTGCCACCAAGCCAACAATGTCATCATTTGTATAGACAAAAAACTTGAAGTTCACATTTTAATCAATATATACAAAACATCAGCATAAGAAATGTGCATTAAAAAACACCTAGAAGTAACATTAACATAGGCCTTATCTGACTGGGGTGGAGACACCCAAGGCTTACTACATAGCTTCTAATAATCACCGCATTTATGTGAGGTTAGTAAGAGTGAGGGATGTATTTCCATAGGTTTGTAAAGCCTCTTTATTCTATAACTCTCCTTAAACTTAGTCAACTAGTTTGACCTTGTGCCTGTGAAGTTGGGAAGCTGTTCTTGGAGTAACATTGCTTATGCTATTGTAACCAACAGGTTACAGAACTAGGTTTGCCATCAAAAGCATTTGGCCGTTTGATCATGTACATTGAAAGTGTCCACACAGCAATATGATGCATCTTTCCCAACAAAATGAAATATAGTTGATACTATGATATTCTAATACAGTAACCTACACTTTAAGGCATGGCAACAATGCATTGTTTTACAGTAACAATACTGTATTTTTTTTTTTTTTTTGCAATTTCTAGTTTCATACAAACTTTTATTACAAATTTTTCCTCTTTTTTTTTTTTTTTTTCCAACTTTCTTCCTCAGCCACTTCACTTTTGCAGTTTTTTTTTTTTAAAAGAGTCGACGTCAGGGATTTGGCAACTCATTAGTTCATAATTTGCTCCAGAAAGTTTATAGCTGCACAAGTCAAGTGGACTGAGGTCCCGCTTAAAATTCTCAGCCACAGTTCTTCCATGCAATCGGTTCGGGGGGCGAAATTAAATAGGTGGATAGACCTTGTGTCCTTGAGCGAGTAACATTCAGTCATTATGTTTTAGCGATTCTGGGTGATTTCCACAGAACCTACATGAAGGGTCTTTTACATTGTCGATGTGTCGGAGAAAGCACATTTGTCTGGTCTTATAAATGTTTGTTCTTAATCGCAGAAAGCTATCTCTGTGATGACGAGATGGAAATATACTCAGGTACTTCGGTAAGCAATCTAATTTATTCGGAATCATGCTCAGGTCTATGGCAGTCTTTAATTCATTGAGTTTTCCCGTGTTGTCAATCCAGAGCCGACGTCTCAATTTTTTTTTTGCGTTTTGGGGTCGTTCTATTAGCATCTCCATGGTGACGTTTACAGCTTGCATGATTGATTTGACTTTTTCGGCCCATGCTTCTTGTCAGGTATTTGAATTTTTTTGTAAGCTGAACAGTTTGAATGCTGGCTCAACCTTCT
Organism: Ambystoma mexicanum; assembly: GCF_040938575.1. Classification (NCBI taxonomy): domain Eukaryota; kingdom Metazoa; phylum Chordata; class Amphibia; order Caudata; family Ambystomatidae; genus Ambystoma; species Ambystoma mexicanum. Next base: position 953,547,974 of record NC_090939.1, read on the forward strand.
CCGACGACATCTTACGTAGTAAAATCATTGATTTCCAGATGACAGCTCCATACATCGGTTCAAGTCCCAATTCATAACGGATTGCTGATACTGACAGGTATTTAGGTAATCTTAGCACCCGACGCCAGAATAGACCCTCAAATTTAGACCAGATCTTATAGTCAATGTTCCAGCCTGTCTCTGCTCCAAACGTTAAAGATGGTATCACCTTTTGTTGGTAGAATGTTCGTACTGGAATCGGAGAGAATTTTCCGTATTGCGAGTGTATCCTTGCACCTTGTAGGGACAATGTTTTTATTCTTTTTTCGAGTTCGGACACCCAGCTCCATTCTCTTATTGACATAGAGAATGGAATGCCCAAGTATCGAATCGAGGTCACTTCCTCAATCGGGATGTTGTTTATTTTCCATTTAAAGTTCTTATTTCTGTGACCCTCACCATGACCTAATTTCAGAATTTTTGTTTTTTCTAAATTGAATTTTTAAGTCGTTGTCTATCATATAGGTGTTCAATGTATTTAGTAGCCTCTGTAGCCCTATTTGCGTTTTGTCAACTAGGGCGAAGTCGTCGGCGTAGATCAAATAGCTTACAGGATTGCCGTTAACTTTGGGAGGAAAGCAGTGAGTATTTGTTAGTGTATCTGACACGTCTGCAATGTATAATTTAAAAAGTACCGCTGCTAGAGGGCAGCCTTGCTTCACTCCCTTTTTCGTTGGAATGGCTTCAGAAAGAACACCACTTTCGTTTAACCTTATTCTTACTGATGTAGAATCATGTAAGGCTTTTATGGGATTCAGTATGTTAGGTGGACAGTTCCAATTTTTCAGTTTTCCCCAGAGTCTTTCTCGGTTAATTCCATCAAAAGCTTGTTGCATGTCTATGAATGCAAAAAACAATTTTCCCTTTCTTCTCAGAGCTTCCAACTTTAGCAAATTAAGTATAGCAAGGTTGTTTTCAGTACCTACTCCCTTTGTAAAACCAGTTTGTCGTACGTCGTTTAATCCGCAGCAGCGAGCCCAAGTTGAGATCTTTTCTTGTAAGAACGAGGCAAATACTTTCCCGATGGTATCCAATAACGCGATAGGGCGATAATTGGCAGGTGCATCTCTATTGCCTTTTTTGTAAATCGGGACAATAATAGCCTCCAACCAGGATGATGGAATTTTCCTGGAGGAGGCTATTGTCACGAATAGGTCAGCTATGAACTTGGCCCATACTTGAGGATGTTGTTTAAGCATGATGTTCGATATGCCGTCTGGGCCAGCTGCTCGGGAGTTTTTTAACTTTGTTATAGCGCCTCTTATGTTCTCCACGGTCTCCACAGTATCCCAGCACACGTTTTCGCCGTTTTTTTCATCCACTGACGTATTGCCTGTGGATGAGAAAACATTTCCAAAATGTGCTACCCAAGCCGCCTCGGGTATACCATTAGCCATGATTACAGCTTGGTTTGTGTGGTCCATGTTTAGAATTCTCCAAATGTCTCTGGTGTTCTGAGATCTTATCAAGGACAGCATCTCCTCGCCGCGTTCTTGGTCACGTTGGAGGGCAAAAGCTTTTGTCCAGTTTCGATATATTTGTTTACGATGTTTAATTTTTGCAACTCTATTTACACCTATCCCAGCTCGTAGTTCCTTCAGATCTTTCCTCAGTTTCTTCTTCTCGTTGTTCTGAGATGCACTCCATGTGTGTTTATGTTTGGGCGCTAACGTGTTCTTTCTTGAATAGGAACTACCCAAGGTTAGGAGAATGGCGGGATAGTCGATAAAGACTATCGATGCTTCATTTCTTGACTGAAAATCGGCAGTGAGGTACTGTATCTGTTTTAATGACATCCGAAGTCTATTGCGACTGGCATTCGCCTCTAGTTGGGTGCATGCCGTGCCACTTTGACGCTTACAGTGGGGTTGCCAGTACATTTTCAACGGAAAGTGGTCGCTGTTCTTCGTAGGCGTGATCTGCAGGTTGGTAATTGTCGGCATCAGGTTGTTTGAAACCCAAATGTAGTCCAGTATTTTCTTTAGTCCCATGTTCATCCACGTAATTTGCGGAGGAGTATCACCCGGCACATTGCCGTTTAACATGGTGCAATCTCTGGCTTCCATAGCCTCGAGCCATCTTGCTCTTTTGGAAGAGTCCTTGAGATCTTTATTACAGCGATGATTGGTGTCCGAGTGGTTTCCATTGAACCAAGATATATTTAAGTCACTGCACACAATTATCCACAAGTTGTAAAGATTTCTTAGGTTTGTGTCGATTATTGTTGTTATTGATTGGATAAAAACCCCTGCCGAGATCTTTGCAGGATTCCAATATACATTGACTAGCAGAAGATGTTGAGGTGGGCTGGGATCTTTTCTGGATTCGCTGGTTTTTCTTACGAGTAATGTTGATTGTACATGACCATTAGGATTTAATGTATCCGCCACTTCCCAAACTGTTCCTATTTTTATCATTGTCAATTATCCTGAAGACGGACAACCTCTCGCATTTTTGCTTGCAGGGTTTATTAGTATGTGGTAACCGTCTTTTACGGGAAGCTGGCGCATCCAGGTCTCTTGTAGGCATATTATAAAGTTGTCCTGAAGGTCCACTGGAAAGTTGTTATATAAGTGGCCGAATCCTCTAGTGTTCCATGAAATCAGGGTGTTAACGACCTCTGATCCATCGTTGTCTAGTTAGTGTTTTCTCGTGTCGTATTGTGAGGGCCTGTTGGTCTTAGCAGATATCAAATTTGAATTCAGATGCCTTCGAATCTGCTCACACCGATGACTCAGGGTGGTTTTTTGTTCATATTCCTCCGATGGATTATCTCTATGCTGTTTAGCTGGTTCAAGGTGTTCAAGAATTTCAAAGCCAAGCCGTAATATGTCTTCTCTTGCCCCCATCATAGATCTTCTGACTGCTTGGGAGTTGACATGTAGTAGTACGCAATCGACTCTTTCTTCGGAGTAGTATTCAACAATTTGAATGTCGTCAGATGAAATTGTCCTTAAGGAAGGGACTGAATGTAGGAGGCACATCACATTTCTACGATTCAGATTTACATCAGCGTCGTCAGCCAACACATAGGTCAGTTTGATTTTCTTTGATGGTATGGCACAGTGTTGCCCAACAGTGGTACATTTCGTTCTGGTGTCCCTGAATTTATGATTCTGAGCAGTTGTGCACTTTGGATTTATGACAGTGACTAGCTTTTCCTTACTAGTATTTAGGTTAAGAAGTTTTCCGCCGACCATTTTGCTGTCGGACTTTCTTATATCTGATATGCATTTCTCACTCAGTTTTGTTGACAAACGTATTTGGTTTTCTTTTATTTTCCAAGGATTGTTGTATGGTTGAATGTGAAGCTCGAGGGGGGTCTTATCGATGGTAGACATATTGTCGTCGAGGACACGGCTACAATCCTCACTCACTTCTTGTGAGTAAGTGGACAGGTTGCAGAGTTCCTCAAGATCATTTACGGACGAGTCGCTGCCAGAATCCGAGACGACCCTCCTTCGCTTGTTTGGATTTGGTTTTGTTGGCTTAATCGCATGGTTTGGCGCATTTTTCTTCAGAGATGAGGAATTAGATGCTTTTGCCTCTTCTTTTTTGTTGCCGTTTTCTCTACTAGGGTCCGAGGCCTGGAATAGAGATTGACTCTTTAACGATTTTCCTGACATGTTGTCACGGACAAAGACTTTGGATTTGGAAGGCGTTGTTAAGTTTCTGATGAATTTCTTCGAAATTGGAAGTTGCTTTGAGACTGTTGTATATCTTGTCTTTTCTTTCTTTTTGTTGTGTGAATCACTGCTTTGAAGTCCTCCTGGTTTACTATTTTGTGTGGAACTTGGAGTCTTTCCGTTTTGGAGGTTTTTTGCGCCCCCGTGAAAGATTCCAAAAGAAGCCTTTAGATTTGAGCAGCTTGGTGCTGCTGGGGGAAGGTCCCAGATGCTAGGAGGGACTTTTCCTTTTAGGCTTTGATGTACTTCTCTTTCTTTTGGCAGTTGAGAGCCCTCCACAAGGAAGGATTGAAGTTTCGCAGGAATGTCAGTATTAATGCCTATTTCTTTCACTTTTATCACCGGCTTTAGTGCATTTGGTTCAACGTTTGCTCGGGGATAAGTAATACCTTGAACATTCACCTGGACCATTTTTCCAGGGAGTGTTATTGGCAGTGTAGCTGAATCACCCGGATTTATATGTTGACAGCTTCCATTTTCCGACTTAAACAGTTTTGTCGGGGCTGGACTTAGGTGCAAAAGAGATTTTTGCATAAATGTCGACAGCTCGTCCATTTGTGTCTTTGCTTCGTTTGAATTTTTTCCAATTAGCAGGCATATTTTTCTGAGGCCATCTTCTATCTCTAATTGTTCTTTTGTTCGTTGTTCCAACTGCAGGTTGAAGTTATATTCTAGCAGGGATACTTTTTCTGTCAGATGTCCAATGATTGCACCGTTATTGTGAAGTGTTTCATTCATACTTTCATATAACTTTATGAAGGGTATTAGAGCCTGAGATGTCGCTGCTAGCACGTTGTTATGTATTTGTATTGCTGCAGCGACCGAAAGATTGGATTTGGCTTCGGAGATTGAGTCCATTGGGCTAGCCAATTTTGGCTTGCAGTGACCATTATATTCGAAGGGGTCCGCTTGAGGTGGCAGACGTTGTTTCTCTCGGCCTGCGTCAGCAGATTCAAGTTTATGGACGTTGAAGGGGGTCGAGCACTTTGGCGCGTTGTCACCACCTTTATTTGCCACGAACTTTGGTTTGAGCGTAGTCCCTCCCGCTTTCTCAGCTCGATCATCTCTCAGCACATGGGACCGGTGTGAGCTAAGGACACCTCTCTCCCATCTCGGTGAGATGATCGATGTGCGTTCTTCCTTTTCTTGAGGACTGGATTTTTGTTGGTAGTTTATAGTTCCTGATTCAACATTGGGAGATGGCTCCAAAACTAACTTCGTTCGATTGCTATTCCCGTTTTCATATTTTTCTTTAGGGTAGCTTTCTGACAGTTTTGCTTTCATTAACTCAAAGTCGGCTTGTAGCCTTTGTGTAAGTCTGGCCTCCCGTCCAGATGAGTCAGTTGCAATGTTTGGTAATCTTGTAAAGGGAGTGGAATGTATGGAGTTTACTGGCATGTTCTCTTTGTTAGTGTACGCTGATTTGTTAGTGTTTTCTGTATTTAGATTAGACGTTATGTCATTTGCCAGTTGATTAATCAGGGGATGACTGTTCTGACACATTCCGCGGGAAGTTGTAATGACAGTGGATTGGGCGACATCCTTATTTCGAAAATGAAATCGTAACGTTTTGAAGTTATTTTGGGTGCGTGAAGGGTCCGAGTTTAAAAGCTCAGCATCCGTCACCTCAAAGGGAGAATAAAACAAATCTTCTCCGTCTTCATTGCTCTCTTCTGGTGGACAGCATGGTTGTGATGTCTTACATGCAGCGTCGAAATGTGTTTTGCATATATGTTCCACACAATCGGTGTTTGAAACAAGTGCAAGTTCTTTGTTTAAGTGCGTGGGGTCAAGAAAGTTTGCGGTACTCTCAAGGAGTCCCGCTTTCGATTGGTCTCGTTGGGCATCTGGACAAGAGGTTCGCTCACAGCTTGCTGCCTCTTCGGCGTGAGGCTGTTCCAATGCATCTCTCGCTTTTACCTGGAACTCAGAGGCTGAGGCGGCCTCGTCCAGGGGCACCGCAGGCGAAGAGCGTCTCTCCGCAGGGCACAATCCATTTTGTACAGCATCTAGGGCCGGAGTTGAGGCGGAAAATGCTGATGCTAGTGGAAAGATAGTAATGGGGGGTTCAAGGGGAGCATTTGTCAAGGGGGCTGGGGCCAATCGGACTTCCTGGTCAGAGCTCACAAAGCTGGACTCATTCCCCACAGATTCTCCACTTGGGTTGCTGATCTTATTTGCACCCCCAGGGACGGCCGTCGGGGGGGATAAAGTCTGAGTCAACAGGCATCGAGTTCGAGGGTGAGTCACACCCGGTTTCATACAAGATCTGTTTTGTTTTGAGGCGAGTTAATGAGCGGGTGTCCATGACCAAGAGTCTTACCTGGCAACTGGCTGCCTGCCGCGGACTGCCGATGACTGAAACTCAGCGCGAAACTCCGCGCTGACCAGGCCTTTTTAAGGTGGATTGGCCTTACTTTCCTTAAAGGTGCAGGTACTATCCAGCGCACACGGAAAGCAAAACAATGAAAGCAGGAGGTCGCTGCAGCTCCTCACACCGGTGACTGCCGATGACTGAAACTCAGCGCGAAACTCCGCACGCGCTCCGCGCTGACCAGGCCTTTTTAAGGTGGATTGGCCTTACTTTCCTTAAAGGTGCAGGTACTATCCAGCGCACACGGAAAGCAAAACAATGAAAGCAGGGGGTCGCTGCAGCTCCTCTCACACCGGTGACTGCCGATGACTGAAACTCAGCGCGAAACTCCGCGCGCGCTCCGCGCTGACCAGGCCTTTTTAAGGTGGATTGGCCTTACTTTCCTTAAAGGTGCAGGTACTATCCAGCGCACACGGAAAGCAAAACAATGAAAGCAGGGGGTCGCTGCAGCTCCTCTCACACCGGTGACTGCCGATGACTGAAACTCAGCGCGAAACTCCGCGTATTATGCATTATGTAACACATCATTTTTAGAGATGGAATTGAATAACTGCATTTAAAAAATAAATACAATTAACACACACTTGTCTTTGGCAGACAATACAGTTGGCTTAATAAAAAGGTATTATCCTGATTACTTCTGGTTTGCAATTATTTGAAAAAGAAAAAAATATCTTGCTTGCAAACTCAGACAGGCCTTTTCCACAAAAAGGTGGACAAGACTGCTGCAATTTCTTTCCATTAGCCCTTTTGAACTTGCAGTGAATAGAGATGAGGGTAGAGACATCCCTGAAGGCAAGCGAGGAATGCAGGGCGAGTTGTGCTTTTACTGAACAGGGTAACTTAAATAGCTGGTTTTGCTACACAAGTACCAATTTAATTTGCAAACCTACAGGATTGCATAGCAAATTGCTATGTGACACTGCTTATTTTATGCCTTGGTTATGCTTCCCCATACTGCTGTAGCGAACACCCTTAACTGTGCGGCATGCCAGGAACTGATACTCTGCAATGCATTTGACATTCTTCGGTTCTTGCGCATTCTTTAGATTGACACTTAAGGCTTCCTTCACTTGATCACAGGTTATGTTGCCTTCTCCCCCTCATGTGGCATGCTGCGATCATCTGGGCTCTGCATCAGCCGCCCTGCCACACAGGCCACCAACTATGTCAAGAGGAAGTGTCCTTAAAGAGCACAGATGCCCTGCACGCTCAAGACTGTGTCCCTCCGTGTCCACCCCTTCAACCAGGTCCTCCTTCCTTCTGACCTTACCATGGCCGCTGTCCCAAAGGTGCTGTGGAAGAATCTCATGATTCTCATTGTCCTGTAGAAGGAAGGAAATTGTACTAGCTAGAGGAAGGCAACTTTCTTTCTCTAACTCCTTAGCAAAAAAAGAGGATCCCTCAGAGACAAGAAGATCGAACAAATGGCTCACCACCAATGATAAAATCTTGTTAAAAATGGCCTCACACACAAGTGCCTAAACAACGTCGCCCCATGCTACCTTATAGAAAGGTTTAACAGACATTCATCCAACCGACCCACAGAATGGGCGATACTAACCGCCTGACGGTATATAGGTTTAAACATTCCAGAACTGGAGGATGTAGCTTCCCAGTCAAAGCCGCTCAGCTGTGGAACTCCATAACCCTAGCCTTAAGGGAAGACCAAACATGCCCTCATTTCAGACACAACATCATTAAATGGATTAAAGAAAAAGATCACTAAACACAGGGCGGACAGCATAGGCTCCTCCCTTTTACCTTACACTGTATATAATGCTGCTTCTCTGCAACTCACTGTCTGTACACCCTACATAAATTGTATATAATTCCTAAAATGCTTCTGCCCCTCTTCGGCGACTATTGTCCTTACCCTGTACTGTATATTGTGCCATTGTATATCCTTGTACAGCATTGTAACCAAGCTGAAAATATTCTTGATGCTTTGTGCGCCCTAATACCCTCGGGTCTGGCGCACATTATAAATAATAAACAAACAAGTAACACAAACCCAGCAGGTTTCTTGTAACCGCTGTCCATGTGGGGCAGAAAAAAACAGGCGCATTGTGTAATGTACCCATTTGAAACTCTATGGTTAAGAGGATTTGGAACACTGTAGGAAAAGCAGGCAGTCTTCATGATTATAAAAGCTAGGAAACACAAAAGGGAGGCAGGGATAATATTTGCTTTTGTTGGGGGACAGGGGATTTTTATGTCTTTGGAAAAGCATGGCATATTTGCAAGTTAAAAATCCCTAAAGGGTTGCGACAGTAATCTTTTGTTTTACCTTAACATTTTGATATTTAGTAGGTCTGCAAAGGAGATGCAGTTCTTTCTTGCCATAAGTTAATATTTATTTCATTTCTTTTCTGAATGCAGATTGTGGCAATCTCTGTTTTGGCTCATCACAAATTTCCTTTAGACAAAGCACCACCTCAACCTCCTTTCCAAACACACTTCTGTGGTAAGTAACAAATGTGGCCCCAAAAAATGCAAGTCCGTTTGATCCTCTTTGCACACTATTGAATGAAAATGGTTGATTAACGAATGGCTGTCGGTTTCACTGCATTACCTGACTGAGTTTTGGGTGGATGATCATAGTAGGGTCATTTGAGCATTGATTTGTGTCTTTAGTGCCATGCCCTTTTTCATTCTCTTCAGTTTGTTCAGTGGAAATATTGTTCCCTACATCTTGATAATTTACCTCTGTAGTGTAAATGCTAGCAATACCTTATGCATCATGAACTTGTCCCCAGTATTAAAATAATTGTAAAGGGCAACCTTTTCTTGTTTATGGTTTTCCTCATGTTGAATTTTCAGAAAATATGAGTATGAATTAAAACAAATTTTATGCATCCTACGGCGTATAATCCTTAAATCCTTAACATCAATGCAAATGACCCGGTATGGTAAAAAAACAATATAAATGAAGCTTTTCTAAATGCTTCTGATATTTACCATGCCTGCAGTAGTCTTTGAAGTTGCAGAAAATCAAAAGGGATATCCTGTGATAGAATTTGATATAGTCGTATGTGGGGGTCTAGTTTTTTTTTTTTTTAGCAATGTAAAGGCTATACTTGGACATGTCTGTCAATAACATTATAAATGTCAGGTTTTCATTGTCTTGTATGCAAATATCCAACTTATTGGGATGCAAAGATAACATGCCTCAGCTTACTTTTGTTTGTTTGCATGTTGAGATGGGCTTCCAAAATCAGCCCTGGTGGGAGGATTTTGGTAGTCCACCCTATTTATGGTATACTGGGAAGACAGAGGTTAGCCAAAACCCAATCAAGGTCCGGCTGCGGAGAAGTCAAGGCTTAGTTTCAGGAACAGTGAGACTGGTCTAGGGCTCCAAAGAGTCCACACAGCAACATCAATAATTCAAGGTATACAGTAAGTACATAACAATCTATTCGGCCTTTGGTTACAAACTAAGCATATAGAAATCACAGGTAAGTATTGTCACAAAAACATATAGAACCTATGTACGCATTGTTGGGACAGTTTTTCTAAAGTGCTACTAGACTTTATAAAACCATATCTTGGGCAATACAGAATCGCCAACTCTTAGTATAAGGTTTTACCACTTGAGATGTTCGCAGCATGGACAGATCAACCAGGCTGGTTTTAGGAGGCAGAGAGGGCTGTAAATAGGTTCAAAGAAATGGTGGTAGCATACTCATATATTTGTATCGGCTCATATACAAGTGTTTCAGTGCACGACGAAACAAGGGAGGACAAAAACTATGATCTTACTAGGCCCAGTGACATTGAGTACGTGCAAGTGCCAGTGAGAGGGAAGGGGGAAACTGCACGCAGGAGGGGCGAGGTGGAAGTGCTGAGCAAGGGATACAAACAACTAGTGCAGCCAACAAAGTGGCAAGTGCAAGGTTTAAAGCACAGACAAGGGGTGTCTGATAAGTGCAGATAAGGGGACTGTAGGGTTACAGATACAGATCCAAGTGCCAGGGTTGCCCGGACGCAGTGTGGGTGTGTGGCTGGGCAGCGGGAGAGAGGAAGAGCAAAGGCAGAAGCAAAGAGGAAGGTCTTGAGGTGCTTCTCGAACCAGAGATGATTCCCCTCAAGTTTCAGTGTGTCAGGGAGGCTGTTCCAGAGGGAGACCCCAGCCAAGGAGAGATATCTAACCCCATGTTGTTGCTTGGAGAAGCGACACCTTGAGGGAGTTGGAGGTGGAGTAGCGAAGAGCACGAGTGGGAAGGTATTTACAGAGGGAGAGTTGACAGTATTTGCGGGCATGGTCCAAAGAAACCCTCATGTAGCATAGCCAGCAGCGGGGGGAGCACTTGTCTATACGTTTTATAAAATTCGTTGGGGAGCCCATCTGACCCCGGGGCTTTGCTCGTGGGTAGGTGCAGTACCACTGTCTCCGATTCCTCTATTGTGATTGGGGCCTCCAGGCTCTCCCTTTCTTGCTCGTTTAATTTAGTAAATCCTATGTCTTCCAGTGTCTCCTGAGTCTCCCGTTCTGCAGTCTCCCCTGTGTCTTCATAGAGACATTTGTAGAATCTGAGGAACCCCTCGTTCACCCTCTCTTGGGTGTTCCAGATCTGCCCGCCTTCTCCCGTTATCTCCCTGATTACTGGTCTTGGTGTCTGGTTTTTATATAGCCATGCTAGCAGCCTCCTCGATTTATCCCCCCCTGCATGTTGCCTTTAAATATATTTTTTATAGTTAAGATTGCATAGCCTCTCCCAAAGCCCCCCGCTAGCTTGTAGTAGTTGGCTCACTTGTTCGGCGTCCTCCTGTGAGGTACCTCCCCTAGTCATTATTTCTTCTAGTTTCTTCTCTGTCTCTTGTAGCTCACGCTCTGTGCCCCCTTGGAGCCCTCTGGATTTGGATATGGCCGCTCCCCTCACTACCACCTTAAACGCCTCCCATAGGGTTCCTTCTGACTCCACGCTCCCTGTGTTAGTATCGAAATACCCAATGATCTCCTCCCTTAGGTCCTCTCGGAATGCCAAGTCCTGCAGGGCCTCGGCTCTAACCCTCCATGTCGGAAATCTTGCTCTGGGGGCTGATGTCACCACTCCAGGACCAGAGGGGAGTGGTCCGATAATATTCTTGCCTTATATTCTGAGCCCATTATTTCCCCTACAAGTTCTGAGCCGACGAACATAATCCAGTCTCATATACAGGTTGTGCGGGGCAGCATAGTGTGAGTAGTGCCTATCATTTGGGTGTTGCTGCCTCCAGATATCCTCTAGCCTGAAGTCTCTCAGCAGGGCCTGTAGTGCTTTCGCGGTGGGGGAGCGTTTATCTAGTTTCGTGTCTGACCTGTCAATTTTAGGGTATAGCATGCAGTTAAAGTCCCCTCCCCATATGATCGCGCCTCCTATATGGGGGTTGATCTTGCTATATAGTGTCCTGAAGTAGGCCGCCATATCTTGGTTGGGGGCGTATGTATTTGATACTCAGTTCTCTATTCTCCAGCAGCCCCCGCATCACTTTCATCCTCCCGTCCGGCTCTGCCGGGGCCTGAAGCATCTGGAATGGCACATGAGGTGCCACCCAGGTAACCACCCCCCTGGTGTAAGCAGAGTATTTTGCTCCCATGGTGGTCCCTCTCCACTTTTTCTTGACCACCTCTAGTTTCTCTTTGGTAAGGTGGGTTTCTTGTAGTAATGCTATGTCCACTTTTTGCCTTCTCAAATACATCATTACTTTGTTCCTCTTCATGTAACTGTTGAGGCCTCTCACATTCCAAGTTACTATTCTAAGATCTCCCATTGTCATCCATATTTTATCCCTTCTCCCTCCCTCCTTGTTCTTCTCTCCGATTTTTGCTTGGCATGAGTGTGGGCTCGTTCCCTGTCCATTTTCAACATAAACTCCCCAACTAACCCCCATACCCCATACTCCCCTACTATGTTCACTACACACGTTCCCTCCCCTCATCCCTCCCTACCCGTCCCCAACTGATGCCCAGCGCCAACCCTGGATCTCAGGCTCCCCCGCATTTGGTCCTATCTCAGTGTACTGAAATCTTATATTCTGGTCCCAGTGCTGATTCTGCAGCTGCAGCACCATAGGTACCGCAGTCTTTGTTACTTATCTGCATCGTCTTCTTTCTGTCAGTTTCCGATGGGCAGTTCTGTGTATCCAGCCACTGACGCATCCTCTGGGGGTGTCGAAGAACAGTGCTCTTATTTTTGTGGTACACCGTCAGTTTGGCCTGCTACATTAACATGTATTTGTAGCCTGCTTCCCGCAATATTCTCTTCACCGACCCATAGTTCATTCGACGTGTCTGCACCAAGAGTGTGTGGTCCGGATATGCCGTGATATTTGCCGATGCCCTTTGTATTGTGCCTCCCTTCTGAAGTGTTCTAGGATCCTTTCCCTGTCTTGATAGTTCAGGATTTTGGCAATTATTGGTCTCCCAGGGGGGGTGGGGGGGGGGGTTAGGGGGAAGGGCAGGGGGAGAGAGGGGTGCTCCTGGCGGTGGCCTCCTTGTTAGGGCGCTAGGCGCTCGTTCCACCGCAAATCCTTGAGTGAGCGCCCCTCCTCCTATTTCTTGCAGCAGCATCGTCTCAACGTACTCTGTTGGGTTTCATCCCTCGCTCCTTCTGATAGTCCCACGATGCGTATGTTGTTTCTCCGGGCACGTCCCTCCGCTGCTTCTGCCCTATTTTCCAGATTGCTCACGCATTGTTTCAGGATGTTAATCTCCAATGTGTGAGACGCACATGCAGCTGTGTTCGGGGTCACTATATTTTCCAGTTCGCCTGTGCGATCTGCTAGTGCTCTAACATCTTGTCTGAGGAGATTCACCTCTTCCTGTACTGTGCCAACCTTATGTTCCAGTGCCGCCTTCAGTTCGACCATGGCTGATTCCAGTTTAGTTTCCCACGCTAGTTTCAGGTCCGCGATTGCTTCCAGGATCTGCTGTTCTTTGCTCACGGTGGCCGTATCCGTTGCAGGGGTCTTCTCCTTGCTCCTAGCCTCTTCTGCCGACTGCGGTATTCTTACAAATTCTTCCTGCATGGGTTGTTTGCCCTTTGCCTTGGTCTGTTTGCCATCTCAGTGTTGTCGTATGCTTCAATTTGGGCTCTCGGTAGTGTGGTCTCCAGCACTTCAGGGCTAGTCTGTAACCAACTATGATGCCTGAGGGAGGCTGTGTTGGAAGTCCTCGTGTTCTTTTCATGTTTCACGAGTGGGTTGTGTCCTCCCCCGTCCCTGGCCGCTGCTACCTCTGTTGTCTTTGTGTCACGGCCCTTGTTGGGTCGTGTCGCTAGCTGCACTCCCGAGGGCTTGCGAACCTGCCCTGGTGCGATTGTTGGACCCGGCAGTTCCCCGATAGTGGTCTCAGTCTTCCACTCTAAGCAGGCGCATTGTACTTATTCTCCCCCTTGCCGGCCCCGCCAGGGTCCCTTCTCCGCTGTTCTATTCTTCTTGGTTTCAGTTGCGTTTCACTCTTAGTTGTGCGCTATTCTTTGAATCACCACTCGGGTGCTTTCTTGCGTGGCGCTTATGTTGCACCTGTGTCCTGCACAAGCCAATTGCTCTCCGTGGGGCAGACTCGCTTGCCCAGCTCCCAGTTTGGTTGCTAGCGCCTCTGTTAGTTAAGCCTGTACCCAGGCTCGCTTTGTACACTGCCTGGGTCTGACCTCCGCATCTGAGCCTGTGTCTATGGTATGTATTATCGTTAGCCCTTGGTGGTATGTCCTCATGCGGACCGTTGTGATGTATTGCCTCTTCGGATCATGACTGGTGGTGTTTTCTCATCCTCTCCGTCAGGTTTTCTGATGTCTCGCGGTGTCCCAGACCTCTGTGCTCCCTGGTGACTACCCCACGTGTCACCTTGGATCTTATTTCGCTGGGTTGCCCAGCTTCGTGTCACTTGTGGCTCAGTATCCTCCTGGGTCACTCTGCTGCTCAGTTTGGAACACTTGCCTGAAGTCTGTATTAGCCCATATAGATACTGTGTATGCAATGTGTTCCCACCGCTTACATTATCCTTGCTGCCTTGTTACTTGGGGAGCTGCCAACGCCTTTAGGAGCACTTTTCGTTGTACGTATTACTGGCATTCATATATTCTCTACTGCCGAATTAAAGTCAGAGCTGCTAACTTTGAGGAGCAGCCTCTGCTGCGTGTGTTACGGTCGGTCCTCCGACTACCAATCTTCTTTGTGCTTTTGTATGGCCAGCAATGCTTTATGATCAGCCTTCAGCATAAGGCGTCGCCAACGCCTTCTGAGCTGCTTCTACAGCAGCGCTTTTTGTGTGCGCTCTCAGCTCACCACCCCCACCGAGCCCAGCACTCGCATCTGAATGTGCAGTGCAACAATGCATCTTCGTCTGCTCTTAGGGGTGAGGGCTGTGATTACCGCGTGTGCGTTCTCCTGCCAGAGCTGTCGGGCATATGCGCTGTGCTGTCCGGCGCGGCTTCCCCCAGTTTGTGCATACAGTTCGGTTCGGTCTATCTGCTGGGGCATGGACCGCTCCGGTCCTCTTCTGGTCCGCCTCACTTCAGGCTGTGTGTAGGGTGCGTGGTGGCACGTTCCGCTGGGTTTGCCTCACACAACTTCGTTTCTCCACACCATGGGCTTACAGATGCTTCCGTAGGGCTCCTTTGTTTTCCTCACTTGTCTGCCATTTTAGATCCGAGCATCGCCGAGTCCCGCAGTCTCAATTATACCCAGGGCTGTGTCCCCAGCGCTTCTCGTGGGCTCCGGACAGTCTTTAAAGAGGCTCCATATATTCATGTGCGTGCACATTTGTTTTCTCACGCAGCAGGCATCAGCGTATGCACCTTTATGGCGGATTAATGCAGGATTGTCCGGAGCTCCTCTGGAAACATGTCTCTCTACATGGCACTGTAGCCACACCCCCTATGCAAACCAAAGTTAACCTTATTTAGAGGAGCAAAATGCAGTTCAAGATGAGTAAAACCTAATGATACACATTTAGAATGGCAATCAGCTATTCATGGGGGATAACACCAAATTAGACTTCTAAAAAGACATAATGTAATTCAAGGTAAGCAGACCCTAATGGTGGTAACCTACAGCGTTATTCAGTTTCAGGAATCAATTAGTTATACCAAGACTGTTGCAAGTATACACCTTGCAACCTATGTTTCTTATTCTTCTGTTGAAAATAGTTACACCCACCTTACTTTTCAGAACACTGTTCAAAGATAAGTAAAGAACTTGTATACTTTTCAGAGGGGCAGTTGGCTACTCCTAGATAAGTAAGAATGGTACTTAAAGGGGTAGTGCCATCAAAAATGTAATTGGTTCAAAAGATGGGCCATCATCAAAAATATATATAAGAAATAATCATTATGAAAGTTTCTATGTTCACTTTTAAGCAAACAAGGCTCAAAGTCGCAGATCTAAAGCACTAGGAGGCATCCATTCTGTGCTTGTTAATTTCTGCCCTTGCGGCACTAATGAAGCAAAAGCCAGCCAGCTGTAATGCACAAAAGCTACCAGCAGGTGGCTGTTGCTTCATTAGTGACACAAGGGCAGAAATCAACACGACCTGATGCTGGTAAGTGCTTTAAAGTTCTTTTTTCAAAGCACTGGAAAATAAATGCTGCGGTTTTCTTTCTAATTTAGAAAGAAAACTGCAGCATTTCTAACTTGTATTGATCTTTGCTTTGGCTTCATCTTTGAGTCTCCTGTGCTCCCCCGGTCCGGGTCGGGGGAGCCCAGGAGACTCGTGGCTGAAGCCACAGCAAACCTAATACAACATTGTTGTATTTAAAAATGCTGCAGTTTTCTCTGTTTCACGGAGTCCGGGAAACGTAGAAAGAAAACCGCAGCATATTTAAATACAACCATGTTGTATTTCTGACTGTGCCAGCTTTCTCTTTGTCTCCTGGGCTCCCCCGGATCAGGGGAGCCCAGGAGACTCAAAGCGAAAGTGCAGTCAGAAATACAACATGGTTGTATTTGTGATTGCCGTGGTTGGAAAAACACGGCAATCAGAAGTACGTTGTTGTCAGCCCTACAGATAAGGTGCGTATTGTGCCTTTTTACCCATGTAATTATAGCCATTACGGAGCATTTCATTTTCTTCTGCGTACCGTTTACGCTGTATTTATTTTCATTAAAAAGTATACTTTCCTCCACTAGATGGCAGTAGAGGGCAATAATCTCCATATCTGAGTATTGCACGACTTCTTTTATTAAATCACTGAAAGTACAGTGGGGTTAACTAGATTTTTGGGACTTCTAGTTTACCATTCAGGCTTAACATGTTGATGTAAGGATTTACATGTTGCCATGTGTTATTATGCAATTTGTTTTTGGAAGTAAATTCTTTAAGACATCATTACTGTAGGCCTTGAAATCCAAACTATTTGTACTGAGTAACGCTTGGAAGGTATGTGGTCAAATTTGCAGAGTGGATTAAAATCCCTGCTTCACTTTTCAGCCAAGGTTTGTGATCCTGGTCCCTTGTCCCTATACTCCACCCTACCTCCCACCCCATCTGTCCGGCCATCCTACTCCCTCCTTTGAGGATGCAACCAGAGGACGACTAGTTCCTTTTTTTCCACTTCCACCACTGATGTGATTAGCGGTCATGGGCTGAATTTTCTGTGATGCGTGTTATGTCCGAGATGCAGATTCTTGACTATCTAGGAGGAAATCTATTGTGCAATCAAGACTGCTCTCCTAGGATGGAAGTAGAAGATGGGGTAAGGTACAGACAAGTCTTTAATACTCAAGGAGTTCATGCTTGTTATATTAAACAAGCAGCAAGGAGTAAGCCAAGAGACATAAACTTTGTCATGTGCATTATTAAATGGTCACTACTATTAATGCTACAGGTCGAACGGTGGAATAGGGGCCCGTCGGGCTTTTTGAGTAGTAACTAGTTGGAAATAAATCACTTGTAGTAGCAATTTCTATTTTTGCTAAAAAGGCACAGTGGCAAAAGTATTTGTCCAGGATCACACACTTTAGTGTTGAAGCAGGGCTTTGGGACCAGTCTTCAATTTATGCATGTAAGGACCCAGACATGGGGAATCTCACAACCCAGGAATATGGAAGGGAGACATACGGGCTGGAAAAAGAATCAAACGCGACCTGTATGATAGGCGGGTGGTGGGAACACACACGCAAACCTAACTTACCCCGAACCGAGGATCTAAATGAGTGGGAAAGCACAAGATCAGTGATTGGTAAGAACCCCGAACAGCCGACCATGGATCAGCCCGCAGAGAAGAGGTTACCAAAACGTCCTCGCGAGGACGAAAACCCTGACTCCACGGGCCAAGAGACAGAGAGCTGTGTACAGCCGGGAAGGTCCCGCCTCGCCAGGGCGACACTGACGGCAAGACGAAAGAGTAGCCGTCCCCGCTGGAACGAAGCCCCAAAATTCTCGGAGCGAGAAGCAGACCGCTGAGTCCAGCCAGGGAAGACTCCCCTTGTCATTGCGGCACTGACGACCAGCGGGAGGGAGGAAGGAAACTGTAGCCGCGATGAGGAGCTGACTACAAACGGCCGCCAAATGGAAGAAGCCCAGTCTCCGCATGAAGTCGTGATCCGCGTGTTACAACTGCGAGCAGGTCCCCAACCACGTGTCCCGCAGACTAGAGGAAGCCGGTCCGCTTCAGCAAAGACAGAGACCCACAAAGCGAGTTCTATTATCGGGGACACATAGCCCGAGCGTGGGGGCAACCAAAACAGCAGACACTTACCTGGGCGGCAGCAGGACATCCAGGGGAACAGGCTCAGGGAAGAACACGGAGGGTGGCTCACAAGGAAAAGGGGGCGGGGCCTATAGGGGTTTTTATGCTCCAAGACAGGAAGTAGACCCTGATTGGCCCATTCTTACCTGCCTATATAAAGAGCCAGATAGTTGGAAGAGGCTTGCTCATTCTTGTTCTCCTTGCAGAGCTGATCAGACCTGGAATCCGGAACGCCGGGAAGCACCTAGGCGTATGAGGACTAATTGGAAGAAGACTGTCGGAGGTCATTATAGCGCATCCTACAAGAAAACAGAGGAAAACATTTGCTCCACAAAAAGAACACCCAGAAGGACTCTGGGAAAAGAATTTAATTTTGCTAGCCAGCATTATTTGGGTAAATCTGAATAAAGACCAACATTTTTTTTCCATTTATCCACCTATTTTGCCTCATTGTCATAATGCACTTGCCTCCATTTCTTCCTAACTGTAATTGCCAGAATGATGTTTTTTGGCTTTGTACACAAACAATAAACCAGTAAAATTATAAATATGCCTACCATAATGCAATTCAGCTTGCATGCACTTTTTGGTTATTTGAAGTGATATTGCCAACTAGTGTCTGGCGATCCACTTTAATTTCCTGTAGCAGACAGCGGGAAAGGTAGATTAGCAGTTTGTGACTTTTGCTAAGATTATGTGTGCAAGTTCCTGTAAGTAAATCATATGCCAACAATTGCTTACTCACACTCCCTCTGTAGGCAATACATCAGTCTCTATCTATAGTAGTTCTTAACAGAGTTTCTAGGCTCTAGAATTTTGAAAATGAAGCTGTGTAAGTACCAGCTACTTGTGGAAAGTATTCTGCCATAAAATAACTTACAAGTGTAATAAAATGGTTAAAGCCAATCCAGACAACTTCGATCTACAACTCTTTTGGGCTACGGGTCTGATTTTACGTATGCATTGGGTGTATGTTAGATACGTTTTACTCTTGCAGAGGAGAAAACTCATTTTTACTCTCTTGCAATTGCATTTAGTCTCTAATTTGAAAAATCATGCGTAAAATACTCCCACCTCAAAATCTTATCTGGAGCACTGGTTGTTGTATTTATAATTGCTAGGCCTTTGTTTTTTGCATTTCATTTTACGTTTTCTGTGCTTCCCTTGGCTTGGGGAGCACTGAAAACGTAAAATGAAAGTGAAGGCACTGGCAGCCTCCTCAGCTCATGCAGCTCTGCTCTGTTTGCAGTAAGCAAAAGCTCTCAGTAGGGGGCTTTTGCTGCTTGTTTAGTGCTGCCAAGGCAGACCTTAACATGAGCCGAGCGGGGTGCCTGAAATGGCAAAATGGATGCTCCCATGTAAACGCTTTGAGCCTCGTTTCCTCAAGTTTCCATAGGAACTTCCATTAAAATTATGTGTAATGCATGTTTTGTATTATTGCCCATCTTTTGGTACAATAATATTTTTGAGCGCACTTTTCCTTTAATAGTTGAACGGTTGGTGCCCAGATACTGGTATCTTGTTCTGTTATGTGAACTTTGTGTCCTCGGCTTTTGACATTCCTTTTAGGCAGCTACCATCCAGCCACTGCAGAATCTTCCTGAATTAAAATGTATTTGTCTCAAATAGCGTGCTTGGCTGCAGGCCTCTCTTAAAGTTACAGAGCTTAATTCTCTGCTGTGCTTGTGCATTTTAAAATGGCAAAGGTTTTTTTCCCCTCTGCAGGACAAGTTTGCTTTGCTATCTACCGATTTCCTATGCATGCCCGTCACATCATTTCCCTCACTATGTGTGCACAGCAACTTTATCTAACTACAATGTTCTGCCCAACGTGTGTAGCTAGTCCCTATCTTGTGTACACGCCCTCCTGTCACCTATTTTAAAACGCAGTAATTGTGCATGCTAATGATTTATCTGTTCCCTACTTGTGTAGCGCAAAATAAATATTCTTTGTGTCTGCTGTATTTCGTGGAGAATTTAAAGTGCTGTTTCAAATGTGTCCTTATCTCATAATTTTGTTTCTTCTGAGGAAGGCAGGGGGGACAGAGCCTGTACATGTTCGCTATTTAATAGTTGCCCCACTACAGGTCACTTGCCCTGTGTAGAGAGGCAATGTAGCTCTGGTCTGGGTGTTACAGAGCAAGATCTCCCTGTCTGCATTTCACCTTACCCGGGAAGAATACGACTGCAGACTCACTGAGCAGGTAGGGCTCAGTCTCCCATGAGTGCAAGCTGTGCCAGGAAGTTCATCTGCAGATCTTCACCCTTTGGGGAACCCCACAAGTGAATCCGTTTGCCTCTAGTGTGAACAGGAAGTGTGATCTTTTTTGCTCCAGGGAATTTCCCCAGAGAGGAGCACTGGTGGAGGCTTTGTCTGGTGGACTAACTTCCAGCTCCTTTATGCGTTCCCTCCGATTCCTGTCATTCCTCAAGTTATCAGGAGGTTGGAGAGTTACAGGGCAACCACGCTCCTAATTGCCTCGGACTGGACCTGGAGGACGTCATTAGCCAGACCTGGACATGGCCGTCTGTCCTCCACAGTGTCTTTCCCAGATGCCAGACCTTCTCTCTCAGGAGAGGGGGCTGGTTCTTCACTCAAGCATATTCGCGCTCAACTTGCATGCCTGACTTCTGAAAGGCTAAGGTACAAGGATTGGGACCTTCTGGAAGACATGATCGAGGTGCTGCTTTTGGCCAGAAAGCCCACAACTAAAGCTCCATACTGCTGCCATTGGAAGAAATTCTGCAGCTGGTGCAGAGCATAGGATGTGGATCCTTTGTGACACCTCAATGGTGTTGTCCTCCTTTCTTCATTTGGCAAGCCTGGACCGTCGGATCACCACAATCGAAGGCCATTTAGCAGCACTTTATATATTCAAGCGCACGCCAGAACAAGGTCTTACTTCTCGTTCCCCCTGGGTGGTGCAATTTTTGAAAGGACTGACTACCACTTTCTCCACAACACCTTTCATGGTGCTTGCATGTGATATAAGCTTAGTGTTAACTTTTCTCCTGGCTTCTCCATTCACCCATTACATTTGTGTCCACTGAGGCTACTATCTTGGAGGACAGTTTTTTAGTCGCCATTTCCTCAGTCAGGAGAGTATGCGAATTGCAGACCCTGTCCTGTAAACCACCTTTTTATTTATTTTCGAGAGACCAGCTGAATCTTGGAGTGCGTCCCTCGTTCCGTCCGAAGGTCGTATCGGAGTTTCTCCTGTCGCAGACAATCTGTCTGCCAGCCTTCTATCTGCCTCATCCAATCAAACCATAGCCCACATTTAGTCTAAATTGTGCAAGGTAACAATATTTTGCTTTTAGACCATCACTGTTAGCCATAGCTTGCAATTTGACCTAATTTTGTAAGGTAGGAATATTCTGCATTCAGTAATTGCAAGGACTAGCCACGCTGCACATTTGAAACTTTTGAAATTAAGCATGCGTCAGACTCTGATAGACTTGTGAAGACGTACCAGCCGTCAGTTAGAATTGTGAATAATTGTGATGTGTCATATTTGGATAGATTTGTGAAGATTAGCCACAAGTCACAGGTAGATAGTCTGCGAGATTAACTGTGCGAATCACTAGGATTGCGAAGATTAGTGATTCACCATATTAGATCAAACTATGTACATTATCCAAATATTTCAAAAAAAAGTAGCAGGCGCTCATCTCCGGAAAGAACACGGCATGATAACCTGATCTGAGATGAGTTTGCAGCAGAGGCTCGTCTGCGGATGAGATCTTTGCAGTGGGCACTCAACCTCCAGTGGTCTCAGTCCTCCGGCAGGCTGGCGAACCTTGTTCAGGTGCCGCCCTCGGTCGCCCAGGACCTTCTGTGGTGGGCCGTCGAAGGCAATCTGATGAAGGGGGGCCCCATTTTGGCTGCCCTGGCCTGAGGTGACGATCGTGACGGACGCATCCCTCACGGGATGGGGAGCTCATGCCAACGAGTTAACAGTCAGCGGTCGTTGGTCTCCGTCGGAGTCCAGACTCCATATCAATCTGTTGGAGCTGAGGGCCGTCAGGCTTGTCCTGAAGGCTTTTCTGCCGTCTGTGAGAGGAAAGTATCCTGATTCTAACGGACAACACGGTGGCCATGCACTACCTCAACAAAAAGGGTGGGGGGCAGGGTTACTTCCTCTGTGCAGGGAGGCGATGCAGCTCGAGTTCTGGGCCATCCAGCAGGAAGTTTCGATCTCGGCTGTTCATCTGGCCAGGGACGACGACGAGATGGTGGATGCTCTGAGCAGGCAGAGCACGATCTCTCACGAGTGGGAGCTGGCTCAGGAGATTCTCCTGGAGATCTTCACCCTTTGGGGGACCCCCTCAAGTGGATCTCTTCGCCTCCAGTGTCAACCGGAAGTGCGAAAGGTTCTGCTCGCGGGAATTTCCTCCAAAAGGAACCTTAGGAGACGCGTTTGTGGTGGAGTGGTCATTCCCACTGTTGTACGCGTTTCCTCCAGTCCCCGTCATCCCCCAAGTACTGCGGAGGTTACGGAGGTTGGGTTCCTGGATGATCCTCATTGCTCTGCCGTGGGCCCGGAGGACGTGGTACACGGACCTTCTCGACTTGTCCATCTGCCCTCCACGTCGTCTTCCCTACCGAGACGATCTGCTCTCACGGGAGGGGGGTCAGGTTTTCCATCCAGAGGTCAGATCTCTCAACCTTCACGCTTGGCTTCTGAAAGGTTGAGGTATAAGGATTGGAACCTCCCTGAAGACGTGATGGAGGTGTTTCTCTCGGCCAGGCGGCCGGCAACAAAGTCTCTGTACCATTGCCGTTGGAGAAAGTTCTGCGACTGGTGCAGAGTTAAGAATGTGGATCATTTTGAGTGTGACATTCCCATGGTTCTGTCTTTTTTGCTTTCCTTGGCCCACAGGGGCTTGCCAAGTGGGGACCATTAAAGGTTACCTGGCGGCGTTGTCCATCTTTAAGCGCTCGTCTGAAGAATGTTGCTATTTTAAGTTTCCTTTCATTTCTCAGTTTTTGAAAGGGTTCACTAATGTGTTTTCTCAGTCACCTTTTCTGGTGCCCGGTTGGGATTTGAACCTTGTTCTTAAGTTTCTTATGGGTGCTCCGTTTGAGCCTTTGCAGTCTTGCCCTTTGAGACTGTTAACTCTGAAAACTGTGTTTTTGGTTGCGGTTACCTCGCTCGCAGAGTGAGTGAGTTACAGGCACTTTCAGTTAAGCCACCCTTCACTGTTTCATAAGGACAGGGTTGTCCTTAGAGTTCGTCCTTCCTTTCTTCCAAAGGTGGTTTCGGAATTTCATTTGAGCCAGAAGGTTGTTCTTCCGGCGTTCTATCCTCCTCCACATCCTGGTAAGGAAGAGTAGAGGCTCCATAGGCTTGATCCTAGGAGAGCGTTGAGTTTTTATATTTTGCGCATGTCCCGGGTCAGAGTGGACGATCAACTTTTCATTGGTTATGTTGGAAAGCGTTTGGGACAAGCTGTGATGAAACAGACTTTGTCTCGTTGGATTATTTTGGCGATCTGCGAGTGTTACCGCTTGGCGGGTAAGGATCCTCCGGCTGGCTTGCGGGCCCATTCTACCAGGGGAGTGGCTGCGTCTACTGCCCTGCAGAGGGGTGTTCCTATTCATCACATCTATGATGCAGCCATCTGGGCTTCAGTACATAATTTTGTACGTCACTACTCCCTCGATTCCATCCGAGGGCAGGATCTGGCCTTTGGCAAGGCAGTCCTTTATTCCGCAATTTGATTGGGCATGCTAAATTTGTGTTCTAAATTCTTTTCCCACCTCCTTGCTTGGTACTGCTTTGGGAGTCTGTCATAGATATGGAATACGTCGGAGGACCCAATCCCCTCGAAGAACAAGTTACTTTCTTACCTGGTAACGTTCTTTCGATGGGATGGTCCAACGACGTATTCCGTATCGCTCCCTCCCTACCCTCCCCGCTGCAGAATTTCTTTTGCGATTGCAGCTTGCGTTCCGCAAGGCCTTGTTTGTCTGACTGGCAGAAAACCAGTGGCACACGTTCTGGGGGAAAAAACTACAACTGAGGCTACGGGCATCGTGCGTCCTACTTATCACATCGTGTGACGTCGGCCGTCGGAGGAGGTCCTCGGGGACGGCGCATCGGCCGTCGGAGGAGGTCCTCGGGGACGGCGCATCGACGTCGACGCAGGACGCAGACGCCGAAGATTTTCCAAAGCAGCACAGCTGTGGACATTACTTGTCAGATATGGAATACGTCGTCGGACCATCCCATCGAAAGAATGTTACCAGGTAAGAAAGTAACTTGTTCTTCTCATCTAGTGGTGATTTCCACATAGCAATCGAATCAGTATTCGAGACACTACCTAAGATACCTGTCATACATTCGTCCACGCTATGATCTGAGTCGGTTACCCCTCGCTACCCAGCTGTTTGCTGACTCTGTGTCAGTGTTGGCCCTGACACACTTCCCAATAGCACCACATATTCAAAAGGGCTTAGGAAGAAGCAACAGAGACAATCACATTTGCGCTTCAAGCCGCAGTCTCAGTGGCGGTTGCCATGGCGCGACTGCAGGACGCTCAAAGGGCCTTCAGTTCAGGAACATAAGGGGCACGTGATCTCTTACCTGGGTAACTAGTATAATTACATTGACGGCGCCACTAACACTGCTTCTCAGCTCTGTCTTTGGCTGGGTGTGGCGTTTCCTGGTTACTCAAATCATTTTGCTTCTTGGATATGCTGGCTTTCTGGACCTTTTTTGAACTGCTCTTTGGATCACGCTATTTGGATTTGCCCTCAGACTTTTTTTGTATTGCTTTCCCGGTTTGATCTCGGACCGCTCAATGGTCTGCATTTGAACTGCGCTATTGAATTCCTGCATCTGGATTGCGTCCGTTGCAGCTTCTGTCCTTGGAACTTTGTTTCCTGCTCTGCTGGTGGGGCGCCCTACATTCAATCTCCCACGGGCCCCTCTGGCTGCTGGAACCGCTTGTCTTCTCCCTTGCACCATGTTGGGTGTCAAAACGCCTTCTGCACAGCAGGAGCTTTTGTTTTCCCACTTCAGCGCCAGTTAGTCTCCTATCGGATAGGTGAAAATTGAAAGTTGATTATTTACTCTTTATCTTTTGACACATTCTGCTTAGTTACTGACCTGTTCTGTTTCCTTTTCAGCCTTTAAAGACCCAGTGCAATTGTTCCAGCCACCTGTGGCCCCAAAAATTGGTTAGTGAGTGAGTTTACTCTCTCTGACTGGTGCTTGGGGACGGAGGTATTCATACTCCACACGATAATCGCGACTTGACAGACTGAGAAGCCTATGCTATTGTGTGGACTATGGCTACGACATCGGGGGATCCGGTGCCTGCTCTGGTAGAGGCCATCACAGTGTTATGGGCCGACATGTCTGCTGCCACTACTGCCATACCATCAGCGTTAAGACGCCATGCCCTTCCCCCCGACCTAGAGTTCGGGGATTCACCTGCCCAACCAGTTGCACACGTCAGTGTGCAACCCCAAAACCCGGTTTATGTCTAATAGAACCTCTTTTCACCCATTTCCGGCACACTCCCCTTCGGCTGAAGCCTCAGGGGAGCCCATGGAAATAGGAGGCAAACGTGGTCCCCTGATTCCCACTGGACAGGAACGACACTGTTTGACCAACGCGTGTTTTTATTTTGGCTTGAACGGTCACTATGTGAAGGAATATCCCAGAAGGCTCATCCCTAGAAAAGGCAGCACGGATGAGCCCAGTTATGACGCCTCCAAATTCCAAGCAGACCGCTCCAATAGCTTTACATGCCCTTCTTTTGTCTTCTGATGGTACCAAACACACAGTCCGTCTAGTGTTGGACTCGGGAGCCACTGGCAATTACATAGACATAGCTTTGGCCACCTCTGTGAACATACCCTGACAAAACAAAATCGGACCAGAGCCTGTGCTAGCCGTGGATGGTTCCCAGTTGATTTCAGGTCCCATCAAACAACAAACCATGCTACTTACACTGGTTATTCACAAAATCCACAGGGAAATGGTGACGTGTGATTTGATCACCACCCCTCAATTCAGGGATCATCCTTGGTATTCCCTGGTTACGGGAACACAATCCCCACATCGATTGGTCTCAGGATTGCATCTCTTTTGAATCCTTTTTCTGGCAAGAGCATGGTCTGAAATTAGACCAAGCACTTCTTTCTCCATATCAAGCTCTTGATGCATTGCCCATCTAGATCCAACTGACAACACAGACACTTCGTGTTCAACCCCCACTCATGTAGTAGGAGCCGTCATTCCTGATATTTCCTCCTGAATATCAATGTTTTGCCAGCGTTTTCGACAAGTGTTGTGCCGGTTTCCTTCCGCTGCACCGACCATTTGATTGTCCCATTGAGTTGATCCCGGGTGCCGAGATACCTTGTGGCAGGATATATTCACTGTCCCCAACAGAGGATCAGGCTCTGAAGGAGTATATAACGTCCCTTCGGTTGGGCCACATCAAGCCCTCCCAATCCCCTGCTGCCAGTCCTATCTTCTTTGTCCCCAAGCGAGAAGGTGATCGCCGACCCTGCGTGGATTATAGAAGGATGAACCAAGACACTATAAGGGACTGGTATTCTATTCCCTTGATTTCACCCTTGCTTGAACAGGTGGGCCTTGCCACGATCTTTATTAAATTAGATCTCGGTGGAGCCTATAATCTGATCCGGATTAGAAGTGGAGACGAGTGGAAAACAGCCTTCTGCACTCGTCATGGACTTTAGGAGTATACAGAAATGCCATTCAGGTTATGCAACGCCCCTGCCACGTTCCAATGATTCATGAATCACATCTTTCACAACATCATTGATACCTACAGAATTGTTTATCTTGATATATTGATCTTTTCCCCTTCTTACCAGACCCACGTACCACATATCATGGAAGTCCTCACTCGGCTTAAAGACAATTTCTTGTATGCTAAACCTGATAAATGTTTGTTCGATGTAACTGAAATAGACTTCTAGGGCTTTCATATCACACCACACAGTCAATCAATGAACACTGCTAAGGTTAAGGTGGTCCTAGACTGGCCTGTTCCTACTTCCATAAAAACACTACAGTCCTTTTTAGGGTTGGCAAATTTCTACAGACGCTTCATCTGTTTTTTCTTCCACTGCTGCTCCCCTAACAGAACTCACTAGTCCCAACAAAAACTAGGTTTGGACCGCTTTACATCAGAAAGCCTTTGATACATTGAAGGCGGCGTTCACCACTGCCTCCATACTCCCAACAGCCAATGCAGATCAGCCGTTCATAGTGGAGGCTGACGCCTCGTCCTTTGCATTAGGAGTGGTCCTTTCGCTATTTTGCCCAACTACGAGATTGTTACACCCAGTGGCGGATAATTATCATAAATTTGCCTCCACTGAGGTGCATTACACCTTAACAGCGAAAGAGCTGTTGGCGGTGAAGAATGAATTTCAAGTCTGGAGGCATCATTTGCATATACAGACCATCAGAACATTCAGGATTTGGCTACTGTGAAATGAGTCAATAGCCACCAGGTCCGTTGGCACCTGTTACGCTCACCTGGTTCCATGGGGACGCCACCCAGCAGTTGGGACTCGGGTATCCTTCTCTGCGGTTCCCAGGTGTGACCAGCGGGAGGGTTCTGCCTGGAAGGCAATGTTCAAGACTGGGCAACTGGGGTAAACCGTCCCCTACCACCCTGTATACTCGCGGCCTCACTGGACCTCTCCTCACCTTGTTTTTAATGCAGGTGTGTTCTCCGTCCTGCCTTCTTGGCATGGGCGCGTTGTGCTTGGTGGGCGTTTGTGATCGAGTTACTTCATTGATGCCGGCCCGCTTTGAGTCTTTCAGGTAGGTCTTATTGCTGTGCTATATTATTGTCCTTGCATGCCTTTTCGGTTTAACTGTCTTTCTCTTCCTTAGTTGCGCGGAAGTCCAATATGTGGCATAGACTGAATTGGGCCTCGCCGGTAAGTAATGGCGTATTTAGAGCGCCTTGATGCGGTGAGTAGGCGCTAAGCGCAGCACTATGATGCCTTGCCTCTTGCTAACCTGTTGTCTTGTCTTCCCACAGGTCGCGGTGCTCACCTGGTGCATGGAATTCCTGAGGCGATGCTGGTCCAGGAGCGGCTTACGAGGTAAGCTTTTCGGCACCGTTCATTAAATTGTAAAACATGTCTACTGCCTTGTTTCTTCCTTTTTTGCAGATCCGTCTGTTCGGGAAGAGTGCTGGTTCCAGGAGACTGATCTCAAGAGCCGTGGACGGCTACCGATGAAATTACAGGTAAGCTGCTGCTGCTGCTAACAATGTCCTTTTTCTCCTTTACAGAGGCTGTTCTTCTGAGGTTCGCAGGTGTAGCTGAACACGGTGAGCGTCACGTTGCAGAATTGCAAAGTAACACGAAGCGCGTTATCCCAGTCGGGTGTGGTTTAAATAGCTTCAAGAAAGTAGTCCAGGTAAAATAGTTCCTATGGTACCACACCCAAAAATACTATACCGCATAGCTTGGTTCCAAGGAGCCAAGCTATGTGGATGCCTCCATGTTGATTGACACTGAAATAAAGTAGTTCCCAATACAAGTCCTTTATCAAGTATGAGCCTGGCGCCAAAGGCGCCAGGACTTGCCACAAGAAGGCCTAGGCCAAGGATGCCTGGTTTTAGTGGAGATCCTTCCTGGCCCATGGGCTTGCCAGGGGGTCTTCTGGATGGGGGTCGTGACACCTCTTCTTTTCTGCCTTTGAATTCGTTATCCGACACCGCCCAGGTATAGCCCATGGCAAAGCAAATGCCCTTTCTCGTATGGTGGGTGGGGACACTCTTCCTATGTTTCCTGACACCCTGTTAGACAAATCATATTTTGTTATGTACGCCACACCTACCTTTGCTTACGGACCTACGTCAATGGGTCTCCCAACACCCAGAGCAAATATCAGACTGGAATCACGTAATCCTTGATGGGCCTTCCTTTTGTCCAGGATCAGCTGTTTTTGCCAACTCTGAATACACTGCTTCAGGCTCTGGGATGGTCTCGCGATGCCGCAATCAATGGTCATCCTGGACAAAAACATACTCTCATGCTCTCTTCTCCAGTGTTGGTGGGCCACCATGCAGTGAGACATTACTGACTACGTAGAAAACTGCTCCATCTGCGCCCAATATAAGAACCGTAGGGGCAAACATTCAGGGCTCCTGCAACCCATGCCACTTCCTCAGAAACCCTGGCACACTGTTTCTATTGTTTTTGTCACAGACTTGCCAAAGGTACAAGGTTATGACCACATTTGGGTGGTGGTGGATAGTTTTACTAAGTTGGCCCGCTTTATCCTGTGCACAGGTATTCCGTCTGGCCCTGCTTTGGCCAATCTTTTATTTTGTTACATCTTCTGTCTCTTTGGTCTTCCCTCTGTCCTGGTGTCCGATAGGGGTTCACACTTCACGTCTAGGTTCTGGAGGGCTCCCACAGCACTTCTAGGTATTGATTCATGTTTTTCATCATCCTACAATCCAGAAACAGACATTCAGACGGAACGTGTGAATCAAACACTCGAACAATACATCCAATGTCTGTGTCTATAGTATCAAAGTTCATGGTATCAGGTGCTCCATATCACTGAGTTTGCATATAAAAACGCACCACACTCTTCCACTGGTTTTTCACCATTTTACCCCCTATAAGGTCAACACCCCGTGTTTTGCCTTTGTCTGATCTGTCCATATAACCCACTCCCACAGCCGATGCTTGTCTCGGGGACCTCAGTCGTACATGATCATACCCTCACCCATCTACAAGTATTTGTATTTTGTATTTTATTTATTTGTATAGCGCACCAGGCCGAAGGCATCCGGGCGCGTATCTTCGAACAAGGAATGGCAGGTACAGTTAAGCAATGGTTTTCATTACATTTAAGGCACAGATTACAGTTACATTAGAATAAAGGCAGTATACATGTACAGAGTGATGCAATAAATAAAGTACATGGAAGTGCAATAGGCCGGAGGTAGTTGTCAGGAGTTAAAAAAAGATTGTGGAGTATCGGGGTGAGTGGCGGTTAGTCCAGTGTGGTAGATATCCAGAGCTTGGCTCTTTGTTTAAATAAGGTTGGAGAAGATCTGGATCCGGTGGAGAGTGGAAGTAAGTTCCATAGTTCGGAGGCTAGAACAGGGAAACGAACACCACCGGCTTTCTGCAGTTTGTATCTGGGAATGGTTCAGAATGCAATGTGCCATTTAGCCGACAAGAGACAGAGCCCGGCTCGGGTCTGTGGTCAGCGATATGGTATGGCTGTCCACAAAACATCAGTATCCCTGGGTGTCGTTAAATTACTGCCCAGATATATTAGTCCTTATAAGGTCACCAGAGTCATTCATGGCGTCTCCTTTCGTCTGGCTTTGCCCGTCTCTTGGCTGGTCATCCCGTTTTTCACACCTCTCTTCTGAAGCCCTGCCATCCTTGCACTCTTTTGTTGGTACCCCTACACCCCTGTTGCAAGGTTCTGCCCCTGATGAATAAGGTCCACGCCATCATGAACTCCCACAGCTGTAGTATCTTGATGATTGGAATGGGTACAGTCCTGAGGAACGGTCTTGGGAGCCTGCTGCTAATGTCCACGCCCCGGTTCTGGTTTCTTGTTTCCCTCGTGATCATCCCTTGTGCCCACGTGGACGTGGGCCATTGAGGGAGGGACTCTTTCATGCATTCATCCACGCTACGATCACTAAGTCGGCTTACCCCTCACTACCCAGCTGTTCACCGACTTCGTGTCAGTGTTCACCCTGACACACTTCCCAATACCACCACGTATCCAAAGGGCTTGGGACGAGACCATCCCATTTGCGGTTCAAGCCGTGGTCTCAGTGACAGTTGCCATGGCGACTGCAGGATGCTCAGAGGGCCTGCAGTTCTATTCAGGAAACATAAGGGGGGGTCACGTGATCTGTTACCTGGGTAACTAGTATAAATACATTGACGGCGCCACACACGCTGCTTCTCAGCTGTGTCTTTGGCTGGTGTGTGGCGTTTCCTGGTTACTCTATTCATTTTGCTTCTTGGATATTCTGGCTTTCTGGACGTTTTTTGCTCTGCACTGTGGATCACGCTATTTGGATTTGCCCTCAGGCTTGTTTTTGGATTGCTTTCCTGGTTGGAACTCGGACTGCTCAATGGACTGCTTTTGAACTGTCCCATTGAATTCCCGCATCCGGATTGCATTCGTTGCAGCTTCTGTCCTTGGAATTTTGGTTCCCTGCTCTGCTGGTGGGGCGCCCTACATTCAATCTCCCATGGGCCCCTCTGGCTGCTGGAACCGCTTGTCTTCTTCCTTGCACCATGTTGGGTCGGAAAACGCCTCCTGCACAGTAGGAGCTTTTGTTTGTCTTACCACTTCAGCGCCAGTTAGTCTCCTATTGGGTAGGTGAAAATTTAAAGTTGAATATTTTCTCATTATCCTTTGACACGTTCTGCTCAGTTACTTACCTGTTCTGTTTCCCTTCCAGCCTTTGGAGACCCACTGCCATTCTTCCAGCCACCTGTGGCCCCAAAGATCGGTTAGTGAGTTTACTCTCTCTGACTGGTACTTGGTGTTAGGAAAGATTTCGTAATTGTAGGTAATTTTCCTTCCATGTGGCAACCCCTAAACTTTTTGCTGTTGTTTTTCACCTTGTTCTTGACTTTGCCAGAGAAGTGCAGCCTTCTGCCGCACTCCTCTGGGCTTTTGCTCCTTTCTTACGGGGAAACTGACATGCCCTTAAGACAGTCAGTACCGGGGAACGCTGTTTCCCGTAGTTTCTTTTATCATGTTGCGGCTTTCGTGCAACATGACACAAGAGGGCACTGTAAGCTAAGTTACAGCCCTCTTGGGTCTCTAGCCTTCTACAGGCCCTAGATACTCGTTTAGGATTGTATCTGATCGGTGCAAGTGATTCAGGGACAGGAATGGTGGCAGCGATCGTTTCTTGTGTTTTGAGCTCCTTTTGGCGTTCTAAGCGCGTTTCTCGCGCTTAACCCAAAATGGTGGCCTGGCTCCCAAAATGGCCAGACCACGAGGCTCCTTTGTCCTGTCCGCTGACCGTCTTGCTTCCTTCACCTTCCCCAGGTCGAGCCGACCCGGGGCCTTCCTTATTTGGGCATGTACTTTCCCGCGAAACACGGATGCTTTCGCGGGCTTCTACATGTCTTTTGTGTGCCTCCAGGATGTGGGCTGGGATGTCTGGTCCCAATACACATCCTGGGTGCCGGAGAGTTTAGGGTGGTGTGAATGCCTGGGACCACCGTGGTCCGTGATTGGTCCACGAATGGTGTGAGTGTTGATGAGCGGATCTCCCATTGGGTCCCCTCCGTTTTGGCGCGAAGGGAACCGTGGATAAGAGGGGGCTGGAAACACCACTACCATGTCGATCTCCTGAGTTCTCACGAGCGAAGGAATACAGGAGCCAAGTATCCTGCAACCAAGAGGCTGGACCGAGGAATCACTGGTGACCCGCTGAAGGACTTCTCCTCTGCACTGCTGTCGCCTTGTGAAACCCTTTTCACCTTTGATCGAACCAGAAGGCCTGTACTGGTACTTCGCCCCTTTGGAGTAGCGGGAACAGCTATTCTCGGCATCTTCACCATCTCCTGCCAGTAAGCCTTCGGAAGCGTCTCTGGGCCATCCAGCTGACTGACCAGCTTACACGGGAGTCTTGCTCTGTAACTGCCGCCAGGTTGTGTAGTATTTCGAGTCCTTGTCACTCTCACACGCTTCGTACACTTGGCATTCCCAAGTCTGAAGTGAGTAGTGTACATTTGGCTCAGATACACACGGCCGCTCCGTTGCCCTGCTGTGGTAACAAACTGTGCGGGTTTCTTCGATTGGGACGTCTTTTTTTCTCAACACGACGACGAGGCGTTCCCTGCTCTTCTGAACCTGCCAGCTGCTGAAACTGACGCGGAGAAGCCTGGGTCTGCTTGCATCGGGGACCGGTGAGCAGCATAGCTAGGATCTGGTCGCCCTCCTGCAGGAGCCCATTGCTTTTCCCCGCTGTGTAAAACAGCACCCTTTTCCGTACTCGCGCTCTGCTTCTGCCCACTGTGGAGGGTGCGCTTGAGTCGCGGAACTTGTTCTTCTTCTTTTGTGCACTAAACTGAACTGCCTGATTTCCCTCGAAGAGCTTCTCCTTTTGCCCGTTGGCACCAGCGCGTGCAGGTACTTTTGAGCACAAGGCTCCACTCTTCGCAGGGCTCGGACTTCCATCTAGTTAGGTGCCTCTGAAGGCGAACTGGGTCTAAGCATTATTTCGCACTGCCTGTCTTCCTTCCCTTTTAGGTGGACTACCCATTTCGTGCATATAACTCTTGCGACTGTCGTATTTGTATATATATTGTGTTGATATGGTATGCGTTGGTTTAATATTGTGATATTGTGATTTTCTCGCTACGGTCATTGTTTTAAAGGCCTTGAAATAAACGTGTATATATTTTTAGTATAACTGTTTGGAGTAGTTTGTAAGTGATCTTGCTTTGTGTGCTCATTGCGGGCTTTCAGTCACCCTCACCCCTCTTGAGACCTAGTCTTGACCGCCGCGATCGCTACCTTGATTGGTCTGGCTCGTCCAGAGGTTACCCTGTTCCAAGTAATTAGGTTGGCCTTCTGAACTTCTGCGCCACCAGGACAGAGTTCAGAAATCCGTCTTAACACTTGGGGACAGGTATATTCATACTACACACAATAATCACGACTTGACAATACCTCAAACTGTGAACCCTTTCCAGCTTCACTGACCCCAGCTCCCAACACATAATCTTAGGTTTTAAAGCTTTAGTAAAAAATTGCATTTTTCGACTTGGCCCCATTTGCCTCTAAATTGTTCAGACATACATATTTAAAACAAAGTTCAAGTTTGTGCTGCAGTCCAATAGCCCCTCTGTCAAAAAAATATAAAATCAGCAAATGCCAGCCAACTTGGTTTAAGCTGCCCCAGTCTAGCTGGATATACCGAAGGAGTCTGCTATAAAACTTAAATGTCACTGACATATATTTTAAAGAGTTGGGGCTAACGCGCATCCTTGCTTTAGGCCCAAAGCTGTAAATACAGTTCTTGACCGTGAACCTTCTTGGGTAAGTTGCACTTTCAGCAAGGTATTTTTGTGCAAAAATGCCACAAGCTGTACATGACCTTTCAGGTTAAGGCGCTTCATCCACAACTTTTTTTTTTTAACAAATTTCTCAGTCAAATGCATTAGTCATATCTAAAGATGCCATGTATAAGGGTCCCTTGGTATTATTTTTTGACATCATACAAAAGATGGGTTACGACAGTAGCGTTAGGAGTGGTACCCGTACTTTTTCTAAATCCCACTTGTGATCTGGTGAGGAGTGATGTTTGGAAAATGACACGATTCAGATCTCTCAATAGGAGTATAGCAAAGACCTTACTTATTGAGTAAGTAAGGGGAATGTGTCTAAAGTTGGAAGGGAGAAGGTCATTGCCTTTCTTAAAAATTGGAATATGTCCATGTAGAAAGGGATATTATGTGTCTCAAAGGAATATTATGTGTCTCAAAGATAGTCAGAGAGATTTCAAGATACTCGACCGCAAAAGAGAACGCAAGGGGGTATACCATTGGGGCCCGCAGCCCAAGATGGATTTTGCTTTCCAAGAGCCCCAAGTGTCAGGACAGACTTTGTGAACTTTCAGATAGAGATTTTTTAATTTCTAAGGAAATTGAAATTAAAGAAATGTTTTGCAACTCGGGTACAAATATTTCAGCCTAAGAGTGCCCTGAATCCACTGAGTTCGTATACTATTTCTGACATTTGTAATATTACTACTTTGACCAGTTTAGCCCAAGAAACTACTTTAGATTCTGAATCCATCTGCCAATCACTGGGTGTCAATACCAGACACCTTGATTTAAAAGAACTGAAGCCAAACTCAAAATTTACACCTTGTTTGGCAACAGATAATGTAATTGAAACCTTCCATAAGGCAATTTTAAAGGATATACACAAGCATATGGCTAACAATCTATAATAGGAGATGCAGATCAAATCTGAGTAAAGATGAAACGGAAGCTCTGGAGGCCTTAATGAATGATAATGAGATCTCAAATTTAAGAGATATAGGGGGTGTACATGGACCTTGAGAACGACCGGTTGTGGAAATGCGTGTCGGCTGTGTTTTTCTCTAGAAGAATTAAAAACATTCATATTGAAGGAACACTTGGATTGACTTTATGAATAATGATGTTGGACTTGTAAAAAATGTAAAACTTAGATCAAGTGTATGGTGTGAGTGCAAGATATCCTCCCGAACTACAATCTTTTCAATTCATGACCAGTCCTGCCCGTTCTGCATCATACCAGATAAGAGAGATGCAGGCAAGGTAACGTCAGTGGCTGAATTTTGTGTAGTCAGTATAACTCCTCCCATCAGTTTCTTCCCCTTAAATATTGTGCCAAATACGGTTTAGCCGTCTCAAGTGAATCATTAGTATACAGTTCATAGCCCGATGTTTGTTAATTATCACTCTGTTCAATAAACAATATTAATCACTGTTAGTTATGGAATTTGCCCAAAAATCTGTAAGAGCTTTGGCCTGTTCAAATTTTATTATCTGAAAGATGAGCCGAAGAGCAACCCACAATCTTAGAGATGTATCTCTCTTCTGCCAGGTCATTGTCCATTAATGTCACACTCCTGACCATTCTCTGTAGCCCCAGAGTAATGTAATGTAAGGAAATTTGATAAAGCGCAAACAAGACCGGTGAGGGCATCAAGGCGCTGAGGGGGAAGCAAGAGGGTGGAGCCAACACATAGTACTCAAAACACAAGCTTTCAACTGCTTGCAAAAGGGGAGAAAATGGGGAGTAGACCTAATCTCAACCGGGAGAGCATTTCAAAAGTTTGGAACAAGCACCGAAAAAGAACGTCTCCCAGCCTGTGCTTGACAGACTTGTCGGATGCAGAGCAAGGAGAGGTTAGCCCACCGGAGAGCTCGACAAGGCTGATACGGAATCAGTTTAGATTGTAGAAATTCTGCTCCCTCTTTAGAGTTGCTCGATACACAAGGCAAAGAACCTTTAAATTTAATGCGGCTTCGTACAGGAAGCCAATGAAGTTGACGCAGGAGTGCCTGAGAATGAGCCAGTCTAGGTGCCTACAAAGCCAGACGAGCTGCTGAAATCGGTAGAATTTGAAACCGCTGAATCAGGAATTCGGGCTGGCCTAAATAGATTTCATTACAATAGTCAATGGACCCCATAATGGAATTGAAACTGTTATAAGACCATCTCCGAGCTTGGAACTAGTATTCTCAGTAATTAATCCAAAATTAACAACACACGTAATCATAAGATTCTTCGGAATAGTCCAAACATTGACTTGAAAATAGTATTCTTGTATTAAAGTTGTGCAATAGTCCATAGATATAGCCGACACGTGTATCGACCAATGTGGTCGTTATCAAGGCTATGCATAGCCATATCAAATTAATCAACATAAACATAGGCATTTTTGCCATAATATTGAAAGTAAATAAAATTAAAATTTGTGCAACGTTGAAATCAAGAAATTGTGTAAAATTAAAAGTAGTTTTGTTCAAACATACCACACAAGTTGTCAATTGGTGAAAGCAAGCATCCATGGAGATAATATATAAAACAAGAGAAAACCACTTCAATTCACAATTGATTCCTGAAATTGGGTAATAATTAGATTAAGAATTTCCATAAAAAAGGTTTAAGAAAGTAATGGAACCAAAATGTATATGTGCACTAGTAGGTAATCAAGTGTCCAGACCAGTTGACCCCTTATTTGCAAATATGTGAAAGATATCATGTTATTACACCCCTGTGTTAAATTGAGAAGGAATTATGCCCTTTACCAATGTTAATCATCCACCATGGCATTGTCCAATAAGCAACATGCAAACAGTGTATTTAGGTTTACCCTCTGTGTATAATTTGCATGCACAGTTCTGTAAATAGAGATGTGAATAATTAATACATTGCCCTGATTGTATGATGTTTTAATGATAACCAGTATGGAATAGATCAGTGATTCAAATTCTATGAATATTAAAAGTTGCCTACCTCAAAGACCCATCGGTCTAACTTCAAAGCAAAATGGTTTTTTTCTTAAATTCGAGTGAAGGTCCTTTGAGTCAATCTCAGTCCTCCTGTTAGCATGCAAGTTTCTATAATCACTAATGAGAAGTGTGAAGTGATGGAAGGATGTAAAACATCCATTGTCCTGTTTCCCCTCCTTACCTATTTAGTGGGATTAATCCCCAAAACCATCATCCTAGGTCTTTCTTGCCGTCCTCTTTCTGTGTTGAGTAAAGTCACCGGATATCCAAAATGGCGATTACTTTTTACGTGAAGACTGGCGTACATGAGTACTGTCCCTAATATAGGATTATATTTTTACAACAAATGGTTTCAGAGCCTCATCCAAGTATTGGGAGAGGCCCTCCGTGGCCCACCCAATGCCACTCATTATTGGGCTCACCTCTGGCAGCTGATGGTATGCTTTATGTATTTTTGGTAGAAAATATATAGTAGGCATCGTAGGGTTATTCACAATAAAACTTTTTTTCATCATCCGATAAGAGTCCCATAGAATACCATTTGGTAATTAGATTACTTAACTCTGTTACTATTGTTTTGGTGGGATTCGATTTTAAAATTTTATAAGAGTGAGGTGTGGTTAAATGTGTCATGCCCATTTGGATGCAGTCCTTTGTATTGAGTACGACCACATTACCACTTTTACCGGCTTCCTTAATGGTGATCGAATGATCTTCAGCCAGGGAATTCAGAGCTTTGTATTTGTTTTTGTTAAGACTGTGTTAATTTGTTCATTTTTCTATAATTTAGATTTGTATTGATCTGTCCATTATGGAGGCTGTGACTTTTTTGGATCTTGATTCAGGCGGTCGAAAGGGGAGAACCTTTTTTAGTGTTTTAAGTTTAGCAAACCCGGTTTGACAGATGGCTGAAACTTGGGCAGATATAGATTCCTGTAGACCTATTTATGCCAGAACTTTTTTACTGTCATAATAGGTTTGGGCAAAGGCAGGAGGGCCAGTAATCAGACTGAGAGGAAATGGAACAGGCAGAGCCGACCAATAATACCTCGGTCTTAACGCTGTTGAGATTCAGCCAGTTAGTTGATATCCATCCAGAAACTGCCAAAAGACAATTTTTTAGCTTATGTGGAGGATCAGTGGGAGAGGCGTTAAGACGAAACAAAATTTGGGTGTCATCGGCATATGAAAAAAAGTGAATGCCGTGACTGGCGATCAGTTTAGCGAGGGCAAGCATATACAAGTTGAACAAAAGGCAAAAGAGCTGACCCCTGCGGAACTCCAACAATCTAAAGCCACAGGAGATGACCTCAAACGTGGTACAAAAACAGACTGGGTACAATTCGATAAAAAAGGATAACCATTTTAAAGGAGTGCCAGAAATTCCTGCTTCAAGGAGACACTGAAGAAGTTTTTGATGATCGACAGCATCAAAGACCGCTTAGAGCTCAAGAAGAATAAGAACGGCCTCTCTGCGGTCCTGAAGTAGAGCAATGTCGTCAAGAAGGGAAACCACCACTGATTCAGTACCCATGCCCCGACGAAAACTTGCCTGAAAGGGATGTAAAAGATGGTGAGTTTCCAAAAAGGCAGAAAGTTGAGGGATGACGATCACTTCAAGCAACATCATAGCCACAGGGAGAAGAGAAATAGGATGATAATTCTCTACCACAGCTGGGTCAAGCTGAGGCTTCTTTAATAAGGGAGAGACCACAGCGTGTTTGGGTATCAGGGATATAGCCCATAGATAGAGTGCTGAAGAGCTATGGTAAAAAGAGGAATGTTAGGGAGAATTCTCAGAAATGTACTAATTCCCTCCACCTTAGACAACCAGCAACTTTGCTGGATTTTGAGGAGTTCGATTTTATTTTAACCTGGAGAGTGTGACCCCCCCCCCCCCCCCCCCCCTTTCATGTATTTTAATGTGATTTTTGAACTTTTGTCTTTCTTTTGGTTATGGAGCCTGACAAACTCGATAGGCATCAACTTTTACATTGTCACATCACCTTCAGTGCAGTGGCACAGGGACATCTTCCGGATAATGACCTTCTCTCGGATAAACTACTGTTTCCCAGAGCAGTAAAGTGAAATTGACTTTACTTACATTTGTAACTTTCTAGACCCAGCACACACTATCTTACAATAGGGTGCTGGAGGGGTTACTTAGTATCCCCTTTGTCTAGCTTCTCATGTAACATTTTTGTTACCCTTTCCTCACTGAATGGCTGGTGGTAGTGGTTTACTTTTAACTACTGTGGTGTGCATTTACAGCAGGCTGCGTTCGCACCTGTAGTAAAGCACCCAAGGGTGCCATTTTTGATAAAAATGGGCTTGGTCTTCTTTTTTTGCCATTTCTTTGTGGAAAGGTCCTTCTTGAGATTTACTCTGAGCGTCAAACCAAGTTTGGTCCCTTTGTTCTCTTTGCCTTTGGCGGGATCCACGAGTGAAGCCCGCCTCTGGCTCCAGGGTGGCTGGCGGGGACAGGAAGTGAGGGTGTTGCCCGAAACTCCCTGTGCTTAGTCCCTAGGAGACCCAAATGCACTCTGTGGTGATTGGCCGGCTGACTGTGACAGCTAAGCTGGAATGAATGGGAGAAACCTGAATAAAAGGCGAGGCTTTTGGCTTGGACGACAGTCGACCACTGGACGATGGAACTGACGAAGAACTTGAAGGGGACGCCTGCTGCACCTCCTGGACTGTTCGTTTGCCCGGTCAAGCCCTGCTGCTGTGCTGAAACTCAAGTCTTATCCACAGAGAAGCGCCTGCAAGGACAACTTCTCCCCTTGAGTTGGTGGGAACAATCAACTCCAAAGTATGCCACCTGGACATCTTCTCGGAGCTGGTTGAATTTCCACAGAGTTGCTGCTGGAAACCGAATAGCCATGGAGAGGAACAGCAGATTGTGTGCTTTGCTTTTAAGTTGGCTAAGTGCTCCAGTCCATGAAGATCCTCTGGACTCCCCTCAACAGAGTGCGGGACCCCAGAAGCAAGGAAAATCCCTCTCGACAGCCAGGTGTTGCTATTTGCGGTAGGCGCGAGGAGCTGAAACACTGAAGTGCCACTTGTTTGAAGATTGCTGGTTGCAAGTGGTGACTGTCCCATTGCAGTGCAGGAGTTCCTAGAAGTCCTCCCTCTTGTCCCCACAACTGAGGCCCAGGAACTGTGAGCTCTGCAGAGCTGCACAGGAACAGGTGTCATCTGCTGCACTTTTTCTTCATTCCCAAGGTACTGTAAAGTCTGAGAGAACTTGCCTCTCCTTGTTGAGTTGCTTGCATCGTCTACTACTCACAAGTCTAAACAGCTTGTCGCCCTACATTGATTCTTCTTCTTTTCATCAAAGACATCTAAAACATTTGTGCAAAGACTTTTCTACTTAGCTACCAGAAATACTTCAGCTCATATAGACTTTTGCCCATTGATTGGCTTAACCTGTTACACTGAATGACTCTGCTTGGGGGATCCAAAAGTATTTGCCTGCTTAAGAATTATTGTGCTCTCCTGTTTGTTCTAATAACCTTTTCCTTTGACCAATTCCTAAGAGTGTTCTAAATGCTACAGTAAGATGTTAATGTCCCCAGCAGCCTAGCTATTGAAGTCACCTGAGGGGTTGTGACTGTGGGCCATCCCAAAAGGGTTTTTACTGATTTAGAAACTAGGAGTGTGTAGTTTTGAAGTGTATTTGTGTGTTGCTTTTACATTGCTCCCTTCTGAAGAAGGCTTATTCCAACTGACTAATAAATAGATTAATAATTGTTTATTCAAGAAACCTTGTGTGTAAGTGTTTGTGAATCTCTGTGTAACTCCCCTACAGCTCACATTGACCCCCTCTTGATATAAGCCTGGCTGCTCAACCCGCTGCCAACCTGTGTAGTACAGACTTATACCAAAGGTTGGGTTCCTATTGCCAAGAGGTCAGAGCTGTTGTAGTGCACCCAAAGGCTACTGCATACAATCTTGCCTAACAAGGAACAAGACTGAAAGATAGATTTTGCAAGATGAGTGGGATGGGGTCCGTGGGGGATGCAGACCTAAGCTTGGGCAGTGCGGTAGCGACCATAGTGTCGCTCACAGTGGTGAATTGAAAACTATTAACATTAGCAATGGTTATCAAAGACAGATTGGGACGAGGATCAGGCCCACCTCCGTCAGTGCGTATCTTGTCTCGAATGGTTCACATTTTTTCCTTGAGAAAAGGTGCAATTTGGTC
Source organism: Ambystoma mexicanum (assembly GCF_040938575.1). NCBI lineage: Eukaryota > Metazoa > Chordata > Amphibia > Caudata > Ambystomatidae > Ambystoma > Ambystoma mexicanum. The sequence continues at coordinate 953,588,988 of NC_090939.1, forward strand.
ACAGTGAGCTTGAGTTGCAAGAGTGGCTAGGGCATGTCAGTTGTGAGCTCCCTAGCCACCCAAAACAGTTCTCTCAAAGAGCAGGCGGCAGTCAGGATATGGTTGGCAAAGTGGTCAGCTAATTGCAGCCCCAGGTGAATTGCTTCTGTTGTAGGCAGATGGTGTAAACTATCATTCGGGATTACTATACCACCCATTCTCAGAAGAGGGCCATCCACAGACTTGTTTCCGTTTGTTTCCTGGCGACAATAAAGATGTCATTTTTGACCGTAGGTTCTTTTGTCGGACCTGAACCGAGACCCCAAGAGCCGTGGGTGTAGACTCAGATTCAAGGACCCCAGAACTCACCTGGACAGTATGGCATGGGTCAGTGCCCATGTCTCGCACACTGGGAAGGGCGCCAGGGGACAGAACTCCTTTCTTGACTCTGGTTGTGGGGGATATCAGGCTCTTCGTATTAGCCATAGCCCTCATTGGTAGCCTCTGCACCCATTCTTTGTTCCCATTTACTCTCAGCCCCACCTCACATACATCAGCCTGTGAGTTGAGATCTATGGTTTCTTCCACAACAGGCAAACCTCACAACCATTTAAGCGAAGAATTGCTCCCATTCAATCAATGTGCTGGCATCTTTTTTCCTTTTTTTCGATTACCTTTCTTGCTCTTAGTGATTTGATTACTATTAGTGGGCCCCTCACATACACTCTGTAATTCAGACTCAGACATTCTATTTCTCTGCATTCACTAGGGGAGAGAGCTGAGGGGACATACCCAATCTTTCCATAGATTCCAATAGGGCTGAGGGTGTATTGGGGGTTTGGCTGATCACTAAGCTGACCTTGGCCTGTTTGTAGGCTCAGATCATGTGGCATATCACTGGTTTCCTGAACGATGTTGCCCGAGTAACCCTGCTGTCCCAGATTCAAATCCATGATCTCAATTCTAGGATTCGATACATTTGTCCCATATGATAGTTGCTAGACACACCCTGGACACTGTGAAACAATCATTCTAGAAATATCCTGCATTGTATTAAGCTTGTTAGAATTCTCAACGACATCCATTATATTCTCATATAGTTGAAGCATTGACGCTAGGACCAAAGGCAAAGCTGAAATAGAGGCCAGACCTAAAGAGTCGACTTTGAGCAGAATGTTAGACTGTCTCCTTAAAAGAATATTCTTAGGCGTAAAAAAATGTTTGTCTGAAAAGTTAAGCCTGGTAACAACCTCCCCCCATGTCGACACAAAAGGGACAGAGGGCCTGTTTCCCAGTCCTATGCCCGCTGATTAAGTTAGTAACTTCCATTGCATTGCACAGTCTCAGAAAAGACTCATACAGAATTACAGAACTGTCCAGAGGAAAAGGGCCAGCCACAGGATCCACTGCCAGATGTGCTGCAGTGGTATCCTGCAAATCAGCCAACTCGGTTCCGACAGTAAACTGATCCTCTTGTGGAGAAGACCGAACATGATTACTACTATTAGTAGCATTAAGGACCTGCACATATGTAACCATATGCATCTGGGTGGCCATGCCCCCCGATCCCCATCAAACCCGCCTCCTGGTCTGAATTTCCTTCAACAGAGTAACCCCCACAGCTGGATCAATGGACAAATAATCCAGGGTCCTTGTTTTCTGTAACCGGTGCCAGCTGTATATTGATCTTATTGCATCTCATAGTTTGTCAGTAGGGGATGTACTGGAGCGGGATTCAGAACCTGCACCTTGCTACGGAGTGCAGTCGGCAAATTCTTTAACGTAGTTCACCTCTGTTTAGTAAGAGATCATCAATGGCCCACAGTCTCTCCTGTCCTTAATAACAAAAGACCAAGTAATCGGTTCCAAGAGCTATTTCCATATCCGGCAAGCACGTAGTAAGTAGATAAGAGGAAATCGGAGGCCAATGGCCTGTATTCTCCCATCGTGAAACACCAAGATATAATTTCGCTACTACCCTTCCTTTTAAACTTCTTGAACGCATTGTCTATTCTCAACTCTCTTCCTTCATCTCAAACCACTCCCTCCTTCCCTCTACCCAATCCGGCTTCCACCCACTGCACTCCACAGAAACTGCCCTCACCTCTGTTCTTAACTCTCTCGTCTCTGCACGCTACTCAAAGCACTCCTCCATTCTTATTCTCCATGACCTTTCCGCCGATTTTGACAATGTTCTTAATTGGCTCTCCTCGTATCTTTCTAACCGCACCTTTTCTGTCTCCTGGGGTGGCTCCTCCTCCCCCACTTATCCACTCAACCACGGCGTTCCCCAAGGTTCTGTCCTCGGCCCCTTTCTTTTCTCACTCTACACCTCATTCTTAGCTCCTATTATCTCCTCTTTTGGTATCTCGCACCATTTCTATGCGGATGATGCACAGCTTTTCCTCTCCTTCTCCTCCTTCTCTCCTGACATTCATGATAAACTCTCTTCTTGCCTTTCTGCTATTAATTCCTGGATGTCCTCACACTTCCTTACTCTGAATGCTGATAAAACTGAACTCCTCTTCTTCCCTGCTAACACTGTTCCTCCTCCCTCCCCCTTTCATTCTCTTTTCCCCCGCCTAGCTCTCCTTCTCTCCCCATGCCCGTAACCTTGGTCTCCATATTGACCCTCACCTCCCTCTATCTCACTACATTTCTCTCAATGCCAAATCCTGTCGCTTTCACCTCTACAACATTCGTAAAATTCCACGCCTCCTTACCTTTCACGCTACTAAACTTTTAATTGCCTCCCTCATCTTCTCCAGACTCTCTTACGGTTCCCTTCTCTTTGGACTCCCTCCTCTCATCTCTCCCCTCTTAAATCCATCTGCTCCCTATGCCTTCTCTCACTGCTTGATTCCATGTCCTCTTCTCTCACCTCTCTAGGTTGGCTCTCTTTTCACTCCCAGCTCAAATTCAGGTTTCCGTTTCTTGTCTTCAAATCCCTCCATGGTCTTGCCCCTCCCACCTCTCCTCCCTTCTTACTTTCTATACTCCTTCTCGTTCGCTCTGCTAATCTTTTCCTACTCTCTCCTCCACCACCCTGCTGCCCTTCCCGCTCCATCCAACTCCTTGCTCCCTTCCACTAGAACCGCCTCCTCCCTCACATCTGCTCTTCTCCCTCCTACCCTTCCTTTCGCTCTTCTCTAAAATCTTTTCACTTACCTCCCTAACAACCTACGTTTCCTCTCCTCCTCCCTACCCCTCTCCTCTCACCTCTTACTCCTGCTCTTCCTTACCCTCTCCATCCAGTTACCTCCTTCCTCCCTTCCCCCTGCTCTTATCTAGTCTTACTTTTTCCTCTCTTCTTTCTCACATTATTGCAGTCCCTCTTTCTCCCGCTCTTACCTCCTCTAACATCTGCTACTTCCGTGCACACCTCTGCCCCTCCCTCCTCACCTCTGTAATATTGTAAATGGTTCTTTATACTGTTTTTGAGTTGTGATTCAATTGTCATTTTATGCTTGCTGTATGTTACTTGTTCTCATGTAAAGCACTTTGGAGTAAAGGGCTATATAAATTTAATAAAATAAAAATACAAATATAGGATCCAAATGGTTGCATGCCCGCTACTCCCTTTTTTCTCCCGCGGCAAGCGAATATGAATGTAGGTTCAGCTCTGCCCTCCTCCAAACACTTCCGCAAACTTTGCTTCCGTTTTGTTGGGGGGGAGGGTTTTTAAAGTTGGTTCCTTAAAGCTGTATATGCTTAATTAGCAGCAAAGCAATAGCATCAACCTACCCCAGCACGATTCGTCAGGCAATTTGAGACACTCCAAACACTTCTGCACACATGTACTCTTCTACCCACACACAGTGACTTCAGTCAGGCAAGTACGAGCACTTATTTGAATTATCGCAACAATATTACAGTTTAAGAAGAGCAGCAGCTATTAAAAATCAGTAAGTAACCTAATATACTTTGCAGAGCTGCTACAAGCAACTCAAAGATAAGTATTAACTCAAAGACTGTTTTAGAAATGCACTAATGCTGATCGGGGAAAGCAAAACCCAATAATACCCATTTCGAAGAGCACACAGCTAGTCGAGGTGGGTAAATCCAATTGGAAGGCTTTTACACCAATTCATTTTAGAAATTATAAAAACACTACCAACACGTTTTACTTTTTAGAAGAGTTAACCACAATTCAAAGATGGTTAAATAACCTCTATACTTTTGAAAGGAGCCAAAGCTAGTGAAATAACTTATATACTTGTTAAAGGAGCAACCAGCAACTTAAAGGTAAGTATTAACTTTTAGACACTTTGTAACTTATTCTTTTTCATAGGTAGTTACCACAAAAACTTATTTACAAGTAAGTACTTTCAGCACAGTTATATTTTTATTTATATAGTTGTTTTTAGTTCATAGAACTTTACAAGTTTCATAGAAAAATTATCATTAACATTTAATTTCATTACATTTGACATACTCGTTAAATACAAACTTAGATCCTATACAGAATAAAATACATCAGCCTTCAATAAGACTATTTCTAAAATACAACAATATGTCTTCCTCAGCCTATAATATATCTTTACTGTCTGGAATATACTCTCAAGTAACTACTTCCAATGTTGAGGTCACAGTGGTCCAAACTCTGTATAGAGCAATGTGCATTGATTCTGAGTGTTCAAACACCAGCTCCAAAAATGATCAGACCAAATAAAAGACAAATTATGTGCATAGCGCTCATAGTTCAACATATACTGGGATTGCATTTTAGGACAGCCAGTCAGCATGTCTCAGTTTCAAGATTGTCCTCCATCATGCACATTCGACAATATCGATCGTTTTTAGATAGTTTCCATTGCGTTCCATACGTCGCTTTCCCTGGAAGTTGATTTGTACGCATCAGAAGCCTGAATTCTCGAACAAGCGGATCGGGACAACAAATTAAATACATTTGAGGGCGTTGGTAAGCATGCACCATCCCCTCAATATATTTATAATTGTGAAATTCACTCATACTTCAGAAGTTTCTTTCCCAGTCTTCATTTTAGTCTTAAAGGCATGTTTAATGAATGTAAAACTATCACAGCAACTACGGTCAATTGACCAATGAAGTTAATTGAAAAGCTGACCAGTATTGTCCTAGATATTCAACCGATTCCATTTCTCTAATTGAATTACTATCAAACCAATATTTCAGAGAACATGACTTTCAGGGTGACAAATGGCTTTCAAATACAATAAGCCTAGTTGTTGCAATACAGTGGATTTCAACAATTGAAGACCAAGCTCGACTCTGATGCCTTGGATAGGGCAAGAGGGTGGTAGACCCAAAACATTGCGCTAAAAAAACCCTTCTATTGTGTCCAACCAAAGACATTTTTGCATTGATAATGCTTCCAAACCATATGTAATGACAGGAGTAAACCATTGCCTATAGAGTATTAAGATCCCTTTCACAGTGTACCCTGCATAAATATTAACACATCACTTCAAGTATTATTTGCTTTGCACGTCAGATTTTTTTCCACGGTTAGCAAACTATACCCAATCTTGATACTAAACAGGACCCCGAGGTACTTGTAGTTGTCAGTATATTCAATGTTTCCCCAGGAGAAATTTCTGTGGGAAAATAACATTGAGTCTTTTAAGTTGATCGTCAAACAATATTCTTTAGCAAAAATGTCCCAATTCTTCAAACATGGATTTCATGCCACTGTACGTGTGGTCAATAATGACGATCATCAGCGTACAGGAGAGCAGAAACCATAATGTCTTCAAACTTGGCTGGACAGTTAGACTTGGTTGACAGACGGCGTATCATATCGGCTAAATATAGATTAAATAAGTGAGCTGCTAACAGCCATCCCTGCTTTACGCCATTGTTGACTTTAACTGGTTGTGATATCAAGGCGAATTTGTAAGCTGTTACTATGCAATTTAATCAATATATCAAGTAGCCAAATAGGACAGTTAATTTTAGCCTAATTTCCCAAAGTTTTGTCTGGTTAACACTGTCGAAAGCAGCTTTAAAGTCGACAAATGTTTTATAGACAGAGGGGTATCTGTTCAGTTTAGCTCTAGTTATCGCGTAAATTAGGCAAATATTGTATGAGGTACTAATCCCTGCTCTAAAGCTGGATTGAAGAGGATGCAAGAGGGAATCTGCTTTAGCCCAGCAAAGCAAATGTTCAAAAACAATTGCTGCAAACACTTTGCTGGTAGAATCCAATATTGACAAATGATATCACCGGCCTTAAACACAGATATTAGTATAGCAGTGTTCAATGAGACAGGAACGCATTGTTCTTTACATACACTCATGCGCAAAGTGAAAATCAATTTAGCCCATATATGGGCATCTTGTTTGATAACTATAGATGCAAGGCCGTTGGGTCCTGGTGCTCAGGAATTCTTTAAATGCACAATTATTTTGGTTATACTCTCAATGGAAAATTTTAAAGGCCACATGATATTGTTAGTACTTATTTTAGGAAGACACTTTTCGTACATGATGTCTGAGATGAGTGGGAACTGCTTCCTTTCAGGCAAGGTCAAAGACAAAGGGCTGCTGAGCTTTGGAGTACTCCCTCGCTTATTGCCTTCTGAGACAGTCTGGAGCCTCGGTGGGGAAAACAAAGGATTCCTGCTGAAGACAAAACTTCAACAAAGGTCATTCCTGCCTAGAATGGCAGAGGACCTCAAACAACAAGCAAATGAGAAATGGTGGAAAAAGGAGCCCACCATTCTAGCAGAATGGGGTCCCTCCTGTGCCTTGCTGTGGCTGATTTGACAGTCTGCAAGTAGCAATGAGTCATAAGTAGTTTCATTGCCACCAGCCATTCAAATTAACTTGTAATTGTAACACAAATGTTTCCAGTTAAGTGAGAAAGGGAATACAGTGCATCTTCCCAGCATTCCACATAAGGTGTGGTGTGCTGGTTCACAATATAAAATGTAAAGAGAAATTAATGAGAAATTAAAAAGGGAAGCCCAAAGGAGCAACCGAACAGGAGCCCAAAAGTTATAGGGAACTATAAATCCAAATGCACAATATGGAGAGATGTAAAAAGGTCACTGATAAAGAGTAAAAGACTAGGTGAGAGGAGGAAAAGGATTCCCCTCCACCTAGGGACAAGGAAAAATAATTACGAAGTCCAAGCAAAACGTGCTGGGGTTGTCACAGGTCAGGAAGATTATGCTCATTTATGAACATCTTATCTAACAAAGGGGGACTATGTTTGACAGTGCCATTTTGATTGCCTCCTCACAAGGAGTTGTGGCCTCTGAATAGACAAAACTCCCCCTGTAGTACATCTCGTAGCAGAATGGAAATATGCAAACCTCACTTCTGATTCTAAATAATTACTCTTTTTGGAGACCTGCGTTTGGAAGAACCCAGCCATTGTGATTGACAGCCTGACAGCCTAACGTTGCAGTGGCGTTCCTGGCAGCATGCAGGCATCTGGAAACTCAAACATATCTTTGGTAGTCCATTAGTGAACTTTGGCTTCCTGAAATTGAAATGCAAATTATGTGTCAGAGAAGTCAAAATTCAATATACAAGGAACATTTGAATCCATTCATTCTCCTCTGTGTTAGGCAAGATTGTATGCAGTACCCTTTGGGTGCACTACAACAACCTTGAGCTCCTGGCAATAAAGACCCAACCTTTGGTATAAGTCTCAACTACACAGGTTGGTAGTGTGGTCGAGCATCCAGGCTTATCTCAAGAGGGGTCAATGTTAGCAGTAATGTTGTAACACAGAGTTTCACAAATAGTGTTATCCAATTAAACACTTACAGCCAAGGTTTCTTGATAAAACAATTATTCATTTATTTGACAGTCTGTTAGATAAGCTGTCTTCAAAAAAAGGGAGCAAAACATGTAACACTTACAAATACTTCAAAACACACTTAGTTTCTCTAAATCAGATGACACCCATTGGGGATGACACACGGACACTTCCTACACCCTCAGGTGACTTAAATAGCTAGGATAAGGTGGATATTGATTTATCACTGGTACATTTAGAGCAATACTGAGTTAGGTGTAAAAGATGGAATAGAGGAGTAAAACAAATAATTCATAAACGTGCAAGTGCTGTTAAACGCCTTCCAAAGCACAAAGTCCGAGGTAAAGAGTCTCCTTTCAGGGAGCCAGGACAGCCAGTGTTAATTACACAATGTCAAGAGGAACTGGAGATCTTCTTTGCAGGTAGGTAAAAAGTATTGCACAATGTTTTTTAGAAATGTTTGTTGAAAATAGAACACTTGAAGGGCCACAAGCTGAGAGTCTTGTGAGGGACAAAGCTTTAGCAACTCTGCAAGGTAACCAAGACAGGTCTCAACTGAGAGCAAGTAAGGCTACACAACAAGAGGTAAGTTCTCTTAGACTTTACAGTACCTCTGGTTAGAAGAAATGGTTCCAGCTGGCTTCTGTTCCTGTGCAGCTCTGCAGATC